>NC_136418.1:128344372-128944372 GCF_052625555.1 Lactuca saligna | reverse complement strand
CGCCACAAACTCTTAGATATGCCTCCTAAGAATGCTCAAATACTGACTCACTCGTGCCTGCTCCATGGATACCTGCTCAGGGCAAAACAGGGCCCTCTCATGAAACATCCTGGTGATCTCAGTCACCTTTTATGTCTTCTTCTTGAGAGACAGGAACTCCAGGCCAATCTTTCCCTCTCAACCATGTATACAAACTCATCCCTGAATATCTCAGTAAACCTGTCCCAAGTCACTGCATAACGCTCTGTAATAGTATAATCAGTTGTCACAAACTTCCACCAATCCTTTGCTCCCAAGCAAAGCAGGTTCTACATGAAACGAACCCTCAGATTCTCTAGATAGGAGTAAGTGTAAAAACATCCCTCAACATCAAAGATCCATCCCATAGCAGAAATTTGATCCCGTGTCCCATCAAACTCAGATGACCTTATGTTTTTGAACTCTCAGTATGATAACCAATGACCCCCCTGCAGTCTCTCGGCAACAACAGATGCAGTGGTTGTGGCAGCAATCAAAGCATGGTCTTGATAGACCCAAACATCTATGGAATAGCCTCTATGAATGTCGTGGCCACCTCGTTGGAAACGATCCTGCGGATCTCCTCATCACTGGCACTTGACCTCTCAGGGTCGCTGGAGCCTGAACCTCGAGTAACCACCATACTAAAACACACAATAAAACCATCAGAAATCAGTCTGAAGCACTAACACTGATACCCACACACTCCTACAAGTTTCTTGGTTCCTTAAGGTTCCTACTTGAGTCGCGTACGGATACAATGATTCCAGTAGTACGGACCAATTATTACCTTCAACACCAACATGTATTTGTCTCAAGTCGGCCTCTCAAGACCCTAAGTCACAAGGACTCTATTTCCTCAAGTCAGCTATAAACTCGCCTTGTTGGTTCCTTAGAACCACGACTCAGCATCTAGATACTACTTCTAGATTGCTTCCTAACACTGCTCCTCCACACAAGATCTCCACTATCCTTGGCATTTGATCCATGCATGCCAATTTTAAATACGAGACTCGATAGACATTCGAATAAATGATACTACTGCAAATCCACAACCAGGCAAGGAACAAATAGAAAGGCCAAATCAGTCATTATAAGGCTATAAAATCCTAACCATGTACAATTTATATAACATACACAGAGCAAATAACAAAGACGGATTCAATCTCATAAGAATTGTGACATTCGGGAATTTAGAGCTAATATTATAGACAACCAATTCACTGTGAATCTCGTGATAATCTGACTTATTGATTTTTAGTGCATCTGAAGTAAAATAAATAAGTTCATTTAAACTGTTATAAGATATCAGATGATACGTTGCTTCTAAATGTGTAAACTGTCAACCGAATTAAACCGCTTAAACTGCAACGCTAATTAATGCGTCAGAAAAACTGAAATTTTGCATTAAGCATATTTTAAGAAAAAAAACATTAAAATATTATATTACATATTCCCCCGTTTTTGAAAATATAAAGAACGTCCAAAAAGGAGTTCATATGCAAAAGATACGATAGTTTTAAGAAAACAGACAGTAAAACACTATTTTTTCTTTAATCGCGTAAAACTGAATCGATCCGTTGAGGTACTTACGCATTGCCAATGGGATTTCTGAGAACGTTTTTGGAATCAGAATATAGTTTATTACTTAATTTCACACTCGAAATATTCTTAGCAAAAATATTTACAAAAGTCACAAAAAAAGTACACCGCAAGCTGTTTAGACGCGAAACTTTAAACATAATTTCCTGGAGTTCCGTAACTCCAAATTTTAATCTGTTTGATGTTCTAGAATCCTTGAATTAAACTCTACAAAACGGTACTTCCGAACAAAAATTCTCGACTTTCGGATCCCGATGCACCCGGTTTGATTGTTTTTGGTCATTTAATAGGGGTATAGCCCCATCTGTGACCCCACATAAAAAATCAGATTTTTTTTGGTCTTTTACTCCCTCCCACGTTTTTATTGGTCCACCATCTTGAATTGAGTACACACTTCACCAAAGAGTACCAAGTATGGGTTAAGAAGCGTGTTTGATTGGTTTAGAAGGTAAGGTTTTCTTCAAGGATGTGTGTATATCTTCTATCTATAAATAGAAGTCATTGGAGACTTCAATCCTCACTCATGTCATAGCTTCTATCTTTCCCTCCATATCTCTCTATCTTACTTAAATTGAAACACCACCACACACCACCACAAATCACCATGACACCACCACCAAACCACCACAAATCCCATAACACCACCACCGAATCACCACTCCATCACCATCTTTTAGTGTTTTCTTGACCAACAACCCTCCCAAACACCTTACCCACCCTCCCCTCTCCTTCTTTCATCAGGAAACTTCTCCAAACAGAAGAGAAATCCGGTGACAGCAAGCGCCAGAGCTACCTACTGCCACCTTCAAACACCCACTGCCACCACCGGAAAACACCATCTCCAAGCTTTGACTGTTGTTGTTTCAATCCATACAACCCTCTCCTTAGTCCCTTCGTCGAATCCATTCGAAAGAAGTAAGAAAAAGTCAGCAGAAGACCACCGGAGTGGTCTCCTACCACCCTACGTCGCCTCTACTGCCACTGTTGTGGATCACCAGCCACCACAGCCATTCGCCGCCTCCACCATCGTAAGTCCTTCCTCAATTAATATCCTTGCTCAATCATTACCCCTTCGTGTAAGAGGAGTACCACATGACGAATGACAATACTTTTTCTCGGTTGTTTATTTTGCTTAATCGAAGAAAACGCAGGAGGTTGACTACCTCATGTGTAATCAAACTTAAATACAAATTATATAGATACAGTCCCTCACACTCGAATTTGCCCAAATTTAGCGTCTCTTTCTTTTAAATTATTTTCATGATGATCCATGTCCATGAAACATAAATTAAAATGTCCAAAACTACCCCCATTTTGGAAAAGCCTTTTTAGTTAAACTCAATCTTAATAAAAAGTTTAATAAATTTATTATATATATATATATATATATATATATATATATATATATATATATATATATATATATATATAATTTATTAATCTATTTTAGATTAAATAAAACATTGGATTATTAACTTTTTACATGTACTACTTTTGTTATATATTATATATATTTCCTAAATACTTTCTTATTACAAACAACATCATCATTTTTATGCGATATAAATCACACAAAAATATTATTTACTACTCTACTGCTTTCGCTACGAGGAATCTGGTTTGAAGAGCCGCTTAGCTTGTTGGATTTCAGAACGGCTTAATTGCTAAAATGATTCTACCCTCCGGTGTTTCATGTCTGGCCATCGTCTATACATGGTAGTACGGGTACTAAGTAATATTTATCATACAAAATACACATAAACTATCATTATTTTGTGTAAACACATTGCTAGTTGGTGAAATATTTGTTTAAATGCTTTTGTTGTATAAGTAAACAAGCTAGTTTTAAACCTCAATATCAATATATGTTGTGTCGTTAAAATGATACAATTAATAAAATAACATATACTTCCCAACTACAAATGTTGTATGACTGTATAGACAGCTATCAACTTGGTAGTTTCAATATACCTCAAACATACACAAACATATATAGGTTTATATATTTATACAACTTATAGAACTTGTAACTTGGGCTCATATATGTGCTTGTGTACACTTGTGATAACCCAAAATTTCCATTTGAACAAACTCTACCGTCTAGCACTTCAATAAAAAGTCAAATTCTTTTCTGCTAATTTTTTTTAGCTTGGTTTAAAGTCCAGTTGGGTATTTTTAATATTTATTTCTTGAGAGAACAAATTAGAGGAAATATACTTTAGGATTAATTGTGCAACATTTAAGTCACAAAACTCCAAGAGTTTGGAGTTTTCGGCCCAAAATAGTGTTAGGGTCGAAAACCCTAAAGGGTATATAAATGGCACTTAGTCATTTTTAGTCATTTTCCCAATTTCCATGTCAAGAACAATTATCTCTCAAGTTTCATCCAAAATTTTGTCAAGATCTTCAAGATTGTAAGTATTTCCTTCCTTGATTAGTTGATCTCTTACATTATCTAGCAATCTTACATGATTTCATCCATGAAATCATTCCATTTTCTTAGATCTTCAAGTGTTCTTCATTTCACCAAGAACACACACTAGTGTTTTGGTCTAAAATCGACTCTATTAGCCTCTAAATCGTAAGTATTACTTCCCTATACTTGTTATCTACTTGAAACTCTTGATTTAGGGCCTTGAAATTGTCATTTATCCAAGAACAAAAGGTGTTTTCGGTCTAGTACATCTCCTTAGACCGAAAACCCTTATAAAGGGTGCAAAATGACTTTAAGCCCTTCCTAATACTTAGTATTGAGTCTAGAACACTTAACATTGCTGAAAGCCCTTAGAAATCACCTTATACATCAATGACCATGGGTTTTCGGTCAAAACCATTTGGACCGAAAACCATTTGGACTGAAAACCACTTGGACTGAAAACTCCCTTAAGTGGCTTTACAACCCTTTTATGCAAATCCTAAGTGATTGTAACACCACCATTTAAGGATTTCTTAGTCCTTAAGGTGTTTCCTTTCATATAGTTGTTTATAAAACACTATATTCATGTCAATGTGCATCCTTATATGTCATTTAGGACCTATTGTGTCTCGGGACTTCATTCGTGGAACTTCTCATCCTTACACGCATACCCGTTTGAATCACCCACATCAGGTGAGTTCATACCCCGTAATGAATCTTTTAACTATTTTAACTGTTTTAAGGGAGGAATACAAGTTAAACACAATGAAAATTGTGTAAATGTTGGTTATAAACATCTTTCAAAATGTTACTTATGTCACTTATAAGTTGTCAAAACATTTCAAAACTGTTTTAAAGTTATGTTACTTTATAGTTATACAAAACTCTGTTTTTAAAGTACAAGCATAACTTAGTAGATAAATGAGACTTTTCAATAACAGTCCAAGTAGAACATTAGTAAGCTATAATAGGTATAGTTTAGGAGAATGCCATTCATTACTTCTAGTACAATGAAGCACACAAAGAGTCAATACTAAAACAAAACATATAGTGAAGAGAATCAAACAATACCATATAGAGAGAACACACAATTAAGAGAAACAAACAGAACAAACAAGTTAGGTTGCTATAGCATGAGAACACACATACATGATCTAATTATACCAATGAATCACTAACACGTTGTTTTAAACAAAAGGTGATAGTTATATTGGGTATACATGATCATATACTTTAATGTGAATTACATGGCTTTCAAGAATTTGCAGAGGTCGTGTTTAGTTCCCCTAATCTCCCGACAAGGAGAGCGTATAGTAAGGGTTCTAGCCTTCACATTATGACCGTAATAAAACAATTACGTTTTTAGGTTATCAGTACATCTACATGTCATTATAAATGACAACTGTGTACTTACTTTTCCCATTACTTTCATAAAGTGACAGTACCGCTTAAAAGTCGAACTCAATCTATTTTCGAGTTATAAACTAGGGAAAATATACATTTTTACAAACGACAAATGGATCAGTCGAGTCTAGCACATAACAGAAGATGCCTTGGTAGAAGGCTACGATTAAAAGATAGGACCATAATGCTAGTCTTATGATTTCTTAATGTATACATCACATGATACATGTATACCAATAGGGTCCGACAGCTAATAGGATGTGTGCTCTCCGCTTCATTTCCTGTTCCTTGTTTGGTTGTGGGCTTGGAACAAATTCACCCAATCTATTATCTACCCGATTCTATATATATATATATATATATATATATATATATATATATATATATATATATATATATATATATATATTTATGCTTAGTATACATTAAGTCATCATAAGGGTACCAGGTATGGGTCAGGTTATAGGACACAGAGTCAAAGCATAGTTTTTCTAGTACAAAACATATTTTCCAAAATCAGTACTGCTGGTATTCAGAACTAGAAACTTCCCAGAAAAGGGTTTAACCCATTTTATTAAACCAGTTCAATTTAAAGGACCTTAGGTGAGTAACTTTATAATACCTCAGTTTATACACCATGTTTATATATAAAACTAATACGCAATAGGTAGTTGTATGTGTGCTTTCCGCCTTACTTCATGTTCCTTGTTTGGTTGTGGGCTTAGGGCAAATTCACACAGTTAACTTTCTATCCGACATTAGATTATATATATCAGTATAAACTAAGTTATTATAAAAGTAGTCACTGTGATCACCATTTTATTATAAGAAATAAGGGTTTTCTTAAAGAACTTTTCATTAGATACAAAGGAACCATCACAACTAACTCCATGAGTAACAAGTGAATACACCAGGGTTATATATGACGACGATCTAACAACCAATGGAATGTGTGCTATCCGCCTTAAAATCTGTTCCTCGTTTGGTTGTGAGCTTGAGGCAGATGCGCATAATCGATTGTTTGTTTACTCTGACTCTTGTATAATTTGTACTCACTTAGTACCCATAGAATGGGTTGTAGTGTCATTTTACTTAAACTTCCATAAAAGTAGGAATTATAGGATTTTCTAGAGAAACATGCGAGCTTTTCAAAACAAAACTTACAACTTACAGCATTTTACAACTACATGTTACAACCACATTTTCAACACCATTGTTACATTTACATTGTTAACAACACTTTACAACTTACTTACATCACTAAACTCTTATGAACTCACCAGCTTAATTGCTGATCAACTCTTTCAAATAACTTGTATTCTCAGGAGACTATTAGACAGGTGCTCGTGCTGGGGATTCAGAAGATGAAGCATTATAGCTTCAAGTATTGTTTTGTTATTTGTTTATGAATACTATGGTTTGTGAACACACACAGTGTAAACACTTTCTTTCGAAACGAAATGGTTTTTCATTACTTGCTTACCATATACATATCTCGTGATACTAAACATGACGTCCTCCACAATTGAACGTTTCTGTCGTTCCGGTTTTGGGGTGTGACAACACTGCCCTAAGTTTTATCAACTGTTTAAATAAGTATTGTACACTTTTATGATTACGTTTATCAAATATACTTGTGATTTATCCGTTTACCAGTATTTGCGGTTGTTGAGTACAACCTTGGCAGATAAATTTATCTGTATATCCGTATGTTTGTTTATATGTTATCCTTACAACTTTGTCACAATAAACTTTAACTAGATTTCGTTGTCTAGAAACCACAGTTTAGATTTGTATCATTATCAAACATTTCCAAACATAGTTTTACATACAACAAAGGCAATAGTTTTTGGATCATATTAATGATAGGTTTTATACAAACAATCTTATGTGTGCATGCAACCCTAATTGGATCTATATTTTCACTATAAGACATACAACTTTATGAACACATAAGAAACCCTAGCATCCTCCTACTATTTAAAAAAATTATATCGAAGAGTAGAACACATACCTTTGTTGTTATATTGCAATAACAACTAGTTTCCTTGATCTCTTAGACTCTTGAAAGCAAACACCATAAATGTAGTGTCTCTAATGGCTCACAAACACCAAGAAGCAAGAAGGCAATTATGAGAGAGGAGGGAGGATGCTAATTTTCGTCCCTAGGGTTTCTCTTGGAATCAAGTGGCCGCAAATTGAAGCCTAGGATCTCTATTTATACTGTAGATGCTAGGGTTTCAGTCTAAACCTTAATTGACAACTTAGCCACCAAACAGCCAAAGGAACCTTCTGGAATAAGGCCTTGGACGAAAATATGATGATCCTTCATCATAATTTCGTTCCCCCTTTAGCCCATTTGGTTTCTCAGCACAAAACTCAACTATCACACATTTGATAGTGGGGATGGGTAATTGGGTTAACTGTTTGATGATTAAACATAATAACTATATTATTGTGGGTTGAAAACCCTATGTACTCACCAGGTTTCCCAACCTGGCCCACTCGGTTTATTTATATCACAGGTGTTGATATGAAGTCACATTACACTGAGAGATTAAGAAGACATAAATCACTTGTGATAATGAATGTAAGTTCTGTTTATGCTTATGTTTCTGTATGAACGATTATATCCCAAATGTTTTAAAATGAATAAAAATACTTTTCTTCAGAAAATCCTTGATAACGTATTTATCATGTTTTACTAGGAACAAATTCCGTAACATTTTTTTATTAAAAGAGGTACTCTGATTTTTATAAAGCATAAACAAAATCCGTCTTTTCTGGCCGTGAAAATAGGGATGTCACAAATTTAGTAAGCGGTTCATTGTTACACCGATCAGATTTTCTTAATTAAGATTTTTGGTGTGAGTCCCCTTTGTAACAACAGGACTGAGCTCCACATGCTTGGACGATTTATCCCGGATTCTCAAGTAGATACTAACAATGCTTATCCTTTATCTTCCTCTCTTTTTGGATGATCTTGGTTACTCAGTTTTAATTTCCCATTTGGGTTTTTGTGATTTTGTTTTCTCCGATTTATGTTTTTCTAATCGGCCAAACATACCCATGAGCAGATTTGCTACTTTTCCATGGGGAAAGCATATTCTTGTTACATTTTCAGAAAATCATTCGGTTGATTTGCGAAGGGTGGGCTTTGCTTCTTGATCTCACCAGGTAGACAATAAGAAATTTATAAGTAACAAGGTTTTTTTTTCTTTGGTTTGTGTTAGTTAGTCATGAACGTCATATTGTTTAATGAAATGAGTGGCAGTTGTCAACCAATATACATATTGGTTTCTCTTGGTTCTAATATGTTAATACATTTATTTATCATTCAACACATTTAACCCAACAAATATTGATATTGTGTATCTTTTCGTTTCTTGACATCTTAAATGGTAAAGTTACTCAAATACCATTTATATGTCCATTTTATGTGATATTAGACTCCTTACTTGTTCATCACTAATTAAGTTTTCTTATGCTATTGTAGGAGCATTGTTTATTGGTTTTCTTTGGAATAGAATAAAAATCATATGAATTCGTTACACTGATTGATGTTTATATTTTCACTATGTTGGTTGTTCGCTTTCATCAGGATTGCAAAAAGCAATTTTTGATGGGCCGCTATAAAACTAACAAGTGCAAAATTGGTTGCAGTTTCAACTATATATATACTAGCAAGGTTTAAAGGTTCGTGCTAAGCACGGCCCACGAAGTGTAAGTTACATATATTCTCAACAAACAATATTGAATTCAAGATGTGATGATGATATTTAACTTCATATATATTCGAAAAGTCCATGTTCCAGATTGTAGTACAGTAGTAGAATCACAACAGTGAATTCTATTTTTAACAAAAAGTGGTTTTTTGACAAAAAGTGTTCATTGATTTGTAACTTCCAAAAGAGGTGAAAATTTGAAGCGCTTTCAAGTATGCAGTGTTGTCCGTAGCAGCTTTGTCAATGCAGTTCATTCCATTCCATATCTACTTGGTGTTTTCAATACGCAAAAGATTAGGGATTCTTCTTGTCAAAGATTGGTGATTCTTCTTCGTTCCATTCCATATCTACATGGTTTTTTCAAAATGCAAAAGATTGGTGATTCTTTTTGTAGGTTTGATTATTATATAGTTCTTTTAGTCGGCCTTGGTGCACTAAGTGTTGAACCATGAACTTCCTTAAGTGGATGGAATTCTGACTGGGACCGTTTCTGAGTTTGTTGATTAGATGCTGGTTTAAGTTCTTCTTGTTTGATCTCATGTCGCTTGAGAATGGTAGCAGGAGTAACTATCACTCTTTCCTTCTCTTCTGGTTTATGTTGATAGGTTTCTTTAATATGAGTTATTGCGCCATCTGTTGAACCTACGATTTCCTTCAATGGTTGCACATGTAATTGGGTGTCCTTCTGACTCTGTTCATAACAACCTGCCTTGATTGCTTCTTGTTTAGTTGGTTGTGGCTTCAGAATGGTAGGTTGAGTAATTGTGGCTATTTCCTTATTATCTGGTTTGTGTTGATCAGGTTCTTGAGCACTACATCCTTCAATAAGGTTGTTGTCTTTTGTTTTATGTGCCTTCACAATGACATATCTTGTTGTGGATTTCCTTTGGAGCGAGGTTGTATACAATCGTACAAATGCGACAACTAGTGATTTGTCTATTGATGATGAAATGATATTATAGATATTTGTTCCTTGTTTTTAGATTGAACAGTTAGTTCATATAGTAAAAGTTCAATCGAATATGTAATTAATAATTTGTAGGAAACTTATACTTACTTTCTCTTCTGCATCCTTAACTTCTTGAGGAGTGAATAGGATAAACTTTTCAAGATCTGGACTTGCTATGCTTGTGCGGATGGATGCGGTTCCATCATTGATTTCAACTATAGCTCTTGACCTGTCGGTACAACTATGGTGTTGTAAAATTCTTATTTGTGTTTGGTTATAGTTTATGGTAAATTTTGATTTACCTTATCTCAACCTCTGATTCTTTCATTTCATAATGGCTTTTATCCTATACTCTTTTTTAGCAATAAAAGAACTGCAGCCCCTCATGATATTAAAAGTTATTACTATTACTGAAATTTGGAAGTTTTATGACAGAGATCAACAGAAAGTACTAAAATAACTTCGTACATAGGAGAACATCTTCAGTATTTTTTCACAAGTGACAAACAACAATATTATAAAAAAAACTTCTAAAGAAAGTAATCAATACACAAAGCTTATAGAACTTGACACTTCCTTTAAGTATAAGCAGAAAAACATCAAAAATGAACACAAATTGGGCTTCTCATATTCAGTTGTTTGATACATAACCCTGCAAAGTAAACACCACAGAAACAGGGAAAGATCGAAAAGAAGAATAAAATTAAAATAAAGCTGTCGACATTAATAGCAATGTAATTTACTGTTTACATACCAAAGGAATAGTTTCTGGACTTGAAATGACACCTGATTTTACGATAATGAACTTCATTTCAGCATAAAAACCTTGGTGTTCCAATTATATGAAATCCTAAAAACAGAATTATTAAAACTAAATTCTAATAATACCCTAAAAACACAAATGGAAATATGTAAGAAAAAAATTGTAAACATAACTTCTTCAGTTAATTTTCTATTCTTATTGAAATGTTCTTTGTGTTTATGTTTTGTACATTATTTATAAATTGGGGGAATTATTATCGTCAAAGTAATTGGCTAATGTCCTAAAAATCATGACATGAAAAGGCAGAATGTATACCTTTGTTTAAGGTTTAACAATCACATAAGCAAATTGTAGCTCACTATTGAGAAGCTTCAGAGTGGGGTTTATTATTTGAGGAAATATGAAAATGAAAAGGCAAGAATGAGAGCCTTGACTTCAATGGTGAAAATTAATCTATCACCGACCATAGAGAAACATATAAAGAACGATAACATATAAGGCAGAGGGCAACATGCATGTATAAACATCTGATTAGAACATACAATATTAAAAAAGAATGAAGCTATTATTTTTTTGGCCATAAAAAACAGTAATGGACCCGATGCAAATCATAAACATCAAAGATATTAAAAAAATCAACGACAATAAAAAATGATTTATTTTCATGATCGAAGAAGCCCTTAAAACCCCTAACCATGATGCATAATGAAACCAGCCAAATAACGAGTGTTTTAGAAAGTTTCATATTTGACTTATAGTAAGCATGAATCAGAATATATGTTAATGATCTTTACCAAATACCAATAGGAACTTTATTACAATCTAAAATTAATTGTAAGACAGACTAAGTCGGTTTAAATGGATGAAAGCTTTCGAGGTGTGGGTTTGCATATCTGTGACATGAGAGGATATCATATGTGTTTAATGCATTTAATGTAGAAGCCTACTACCTGATATCAAAGGTTATGTTCAATATTCTGATCAAAGGAAAACAGTGCATCAATATGACCAGATGAAGGTAGCCTCAATTTTGTGCTTCATATTTCATAAACCACATCAGTAAGAAGAAAGTGATAATAATCAATTAAAAATAAAACAAGAACCAAAAAAACGTTAAAAACAAAGACTGAAAGCGAGAGGAAGGAGATGGTCCCAATGTATTGGGTATAAACAATTCTTTTTTGTTGATTGGTTTCATTGAGGCAATCCATCAAACACTTGGTATGCATTTTGAATAGAGAGATGAAGTCAAAATTGAGAAGAAGTCAGTTTGGGGAATCTACCTTAACACAAACTTTGTGAACTCTCCATCAATTTCATGCGCTTCTTTCCCATCAGCTTGACCACAATCAGAAATCAGGAATTGGTAAAAAACGAGATGAAATATACAAAATGAAAAACAAAAAAATGTCAGAATTGGTGAAGTTCAATATGATCCAAGAAGATAAAGATGACGGAGAACCATGGAATAGAGAGAGAGAGAGAGAGAGAGAGAGAGAGAGAGAGAGACGATGGTGTATATTTTATACATACCTCTTATTCACCTCCTCTTTTTTAGCCATAGTGAAGGATGAGTTGTCAACATTGCTGCAGAAATATAAATCGAAGATGAAAGAACATGAAATAGAATAAAATAAATAGAAATTGTTGATCGTATAGAGATTTAATACATGAGGAATAGAAAGAGAAGAGAATTCGAAGGATTTTAAAAGTCAAGTCAATTTGAATGTATGAATCGCTTTCTAGAGAGAGAGGAATAGGAACAGAAAAGAAATAAAGAGGGAGAGGGAGAATGGGAGGAGTCGGTGATTTCTAGGCCTGTATTGGGAAAGACGAAAGAAGAGAAACTAGGTGTCCTTCTTCATGAAACGTGTCATCCATAAGATGATGAAGAGAGATGACTCATTTGGAAGAAGCTTGAATTTTTTTTGAAAATTTCCATCCCCACGCGCAGAAGAAGGAAAAGGAGAAACTCATACGCGCCAAAACAAAACTTTGCGTGAGGAGCACGAACAAACCTTAATACAAAAAGCTTTTCGTATATAATAATGATATATATATATATATATATATATATATATATATATATATATATATATATATATATATATATATATATACTAGGTTATAACCCGTGGGCACCATAGGTTACAAACTAAAATTTATTTTTAATTAAATTGTAACTTATTTATTTAAAACTAGTAATTGATAATATAATCTTTACTAATTAAATGGTAAATGTTTTGCAGTAATATGATAATGACATAACTGTTGGTTGAAATTACGAACTTTTAGTGGTTTGAATATGCAATTGGTATTTTGTATTTATAGATATGCAAAAAAGTTATAATTTTATAAAATGAAATATAATTTTAACTAAAAAAATATTGAAATTTATATAAATAATAAAAAATGTACAAAGTTTTTTTACGAATTTCTAAAAACTTCTTTATACACAACATTGGATGTTTTATTTGTTAGTCTACCATCTTTATCCAAAATCAACAATTTTAATCCTTGTCTACTTTGAACTCTAGATAAAACAAGATATAATTGATCATGTTTAAAAATAGGATCCTTGAAAAACAAACCAACCTTCGATAAAGACTGTCCTTGGATCTTATTAATCGTCATTGCAAGACACACATCCAATGGAAATTGACTTCTATGTAATTTGAACGGGGATCTTGTCTTCAGAAGGAGTTAAAGACATTCTTGGAATAATAGTCCGGTTTCCAGTATTTCCTCCAGATAAGATAACTGCCTCAATAACACGTTTGTCCAAAGATATAACCTGTAGTCTAGTCCCATTACATAAGCGATTTTTCTTATCAATGTTTCTCAATAACATAACTGGAACATCGAATTTTAAAATGAGCCTATGGCTTGGCATACCTGAGAATTTAAGACCATTTAAAACATCAGGTGAGTATGAATTTGTATCAAACTGACCATGAAGAAACTCATATCGGCATAGGCTATCTGAACATAAGTATTATGTTGGTTCTCTTGGAAACAATGACAACAAACGATTGCTTATTTCTTGGACAACTTCATTCTTCGAAGCAAGTATTGCTTTTTCTTGAAAATAATCAGCAATGTTAAAGTTTTCCAGTATAGAAGGATATATACAACTAATTAATGAACCTATAGGATCATGTGGATTAGTAATGACAATATCTTCTGGAATATCAACAATTGCTTCACCGTCATTCAGACCACCAAAATTGCCTTCTCCTATGTCTAAAAGCCATGTTGCAAAATCCCTTATTTGTTCATTAGCAGATTGATCACTTCCAACTGTTAACCTCATGTTTTTTGTTAATTTATGAACTTTGCATTGTTGCCATAAATAAGAACTTAAAGAAGCATTAACAATGTTTTGTCTATTGCCACCTAAAACAACAGGTAGAATTTTTCTAAAATCACCTCTAAAGACAATCATTTTCCCTCCAAATGGAATATTTGAATTCGTATGATTGGCACACTTTAATATATCCTTCAGAGTTCGATCTAAAGCTTCGAATGCATGCTTGTGTACCATGGGTGCTTCATCCCAAATGATCAATGAGGTTTTTCTTACTAAACTGGAAAGATCACTCTTTGGATTTATTCTACAAAAGGAATCCTCGGTTAAATTTATGGGAATTATAAACCAAGAGTGTGTTGTCCGGCCTCCAGTCAATAATAATGAAGCTATCCCACTTGAAGCAACATTTAAAACAATCTCACCTTAAGCTCTAATTGCTGCAGAAATTGTCTTCTAAAGAAATGTCTTACAAGTTCCACCATAACCATAAACAAAGAATACACCTCCCTTACTATGTTTAACTGCATCCATGATATCAAGAAAAATGCCTCGTTGCTCATTTGTTAATGCAACAAACAACCGATCAAACTCGTTCTTTAAATTAATTTGGAATGTCATAATCTAGCTCCTCGGTAATAAGACAAAGTCATGTTTTTATGTTGATCTTCGTTTAGTGATAAATCTATACGGAAAATAATTTATTAATTGGAACGTATAAAAAAATTAATTGATTGGGACATAAAATATAATTGAATTTATACTGAAATTGTATATGATACTCTTTTAATAATAATCAGATAAAGTTATATTACTTGGAGACTTTAATCTCTGTTGTTGATTGTAAAGAATTCCATCTGACAAGTATTCCCAAGTGTTTTGCCAAACTATCTCTGGTTTACACAAACTGCTGGACAATAACATCGTAGAAAATAAGAACCGTAGATAAAAACCAGATCCAGAAAGACTTGCTTCCTTAATTGCATCGATGAATTCTTTGTCATCATCTAAAAGGCCAAGATTATAACATGCATCTTTAAAAGAAGAACATAGTTCACCATATATTAACTGTGCGAATTTCTTCGAATGATTTAGGACCTTTCACTTTATTTAAAAGAATTCTTAAGAAATATGCTTCTCCGAGTTTAGGTGAAACAGAATGAATTCTACCAATCGCATATCCATGTTTCCTTGGCTTCCAAATCAGATCTTTACGGTGCCAAACAAACATTGTAGGAAATTCAACATATGTCAGTTTCCGTGCTTCTTTATTGATTTCATTACACTTCATCCAAGATGTGAACATTGAAGAAGCAATTGAAGTTTAGTCAAGAACATCTTCAATATCATCGTCTGCCTCATATACAACTTGCAATTGTTGTTGATCTAGAAGATGAAAAGGTAGTCTAATCACAACAGGATATCTATAATGAACATCGTATTTAAAAATCCGCCATGAAGCTTCACATGCAGAAATATATCTACAATCATAGTATTCTTTAATTTCATCCACTGCATCGTTTTTATCGGAATCATTATTGCTTTGCACCATAGAAACAGTAGCTCTAACAGGACCATTGTTTATATATATAAATGATTAGTTTCGTGTTAGACCACCATAGTTTGTGAGATGGGGAGACGCAATCCTAGCCATTCATTTTATAGATAAAAAAAATATTTTTAAAATGCAAAATAATTGAAAATTTTTCAAAAAAAAAATTGTAATATTATTTTCTTCATTTTTTTTATCCAAAAAAAAATTAGTGTTTTTTGAAATATTTGTAAAATATTCTAGTAGAATATTAGAATATTTTACATATATGACAAATCTAGTAGAATACAAGAATATTTTAACATTCTAAAAATCACATTAGAATATTTTAATATTATATTAGAATACTTTATGTATTTTTCAAAAAAATAAAAGAATTAAACCTTAAGAAAATTAAGCAAATTTGGTTATTTGTTTTTCTATAATAATAGTTTATGTGGAATTTAATTACGTCATATATATTAGATGGGTTTAATCTTGGTAAGTGCGTGTTTATCAAGTTATAAAATCGTTTGCATGCTTTATATATCTTGTGGCCCGGCTTGTGGGTTTAAATGAGTTCTTTCAATCCAATTCCTTGTAGACCAAGTTCCACATCTGACGGTGTTCCCAAATCAGTTGTTTGATCTCCCCACCCAATTCGCCCTCGTTCCTGCGCAAATTGCAAGGGGGCAACTGAACGTTTGAGCAGTAATTGGTTAAATCGTGAATCTTGTGCCCAGTCTGAGACCTTTTCTTTTTTAGTTTGTGGTTGTGTTTGAGACGTGAGTGTTTATTTATGAATTAGTGGGTAAAGGTTTATGGAGGAAGAATTAAACTACGGGAAGCGTAAGCACGATGTGTTGTATGGTATGTTTGACACCGACAGTGATTCCAAGGAAAAACGAAGGAAAGATGTGTCCAGGATGCCAATGGATCATGACAGCAGCAAAGAGGATAACAAAAAAGATGGTGAAGGCGTTGGTGTACTTGAGAGGTCCAGATCATTAAACAAGATGAAGTCGAGTAAATTAGGATTTGGAAAAGACGTTGGTGTGTTTGAGAAGCACACAAAAGGTATCGGAATGAAGTTGCTTGAGAAGATGGGGTATAGAGGAGGTGGGCTAGGGAAGAATGCACAAGGTATTGTTGCTCCGATTGAAGTAAAGTTGCGTCCCAAGAATATGGGAATTGGGTTCAATGATTATAAAGAGCAGGAACCAATGGAGGAGATTAAGGTTTTTCCCCAAAAAGAGAAGACGTGGTTAAAACAAGGTGTTTTAAAAAAGAAGGAAAAAGAGTACATAACCGCAGAGGAGCTGTTGATGAAGAAGCAAGAACAAGGGTTGGATGTTGTTGAGAAAGTGTTTGACATGAGGGGAGCACAAGTTCGGGTGATGACAAGTTTAGAGAATCTGAATGCCGAAGAAGAACAAGAACAAGAAGAAGAAAAGTCAAGCCCCATCCAACATAATATAAGATTGATTGTTGCCTGGGCTAAACTTGATATGAAGAAGATTATGTGGGACTTGAGAAAAGAGAGAGAGACGGTTGTGACTTTGCAAAAAGAAAAGGAGAAGCTAAAAGATGATGCCACCCGTAAGAAAAAACAACTTGATAGCATGGAAGAGATAGTGTATGTGGTGGAACGGTTGACAAAGGAGAGCTTGTTAGGGACATTGACTTTAGAGTCTGTTTCCATGTCATTCGGGGACTTACAGAGACAATATCTTGATGAGTACAAGCTGTTTGGTTTGGCTATTATTATGTCCTCTTTTGCCTTGCCTTTGCTGAGTAGGGTCTTCCAAGGATGGGACCCACTGCAAAACCCGTTACACGGTTTGAATGTTATGTCGGTATGGAAAGATTTATTGAAAGGAAATGAGATATGTTACACGCAGCTTTTTATGGAAGCCGTGTTCCCAGCTGTAAGGATATCTGCTACCAACACCATGCAAGCTAGGGACCCTCAACCCTTACTCCGTTTCCTAGATTCTTGGGAACAACTACTCCCTCACTCTGCTCTTCAAACCATACTTGACAACATTGTCATGCCAAAGTTAGCGTCTGCTGTCGACTCGTGGGACCCACGTCGGGAAACCATACCAATACATTCGTGGGTCCATCCATGGCTGCCATTGCTGGGGCAGAAGCTCCAGACATTGCATCATACCATAAGGAATCGTCTAGAAAATGTTCTTCATGCTTGGCACCCAAGTGATATGTCGGCTTACTACATATTGTCTCCCTGGAAGAATGTTTTTGACCCGACAAGCTGGGAACAGACGATGGTCCGATACATCATTCCAAAGTTGCTGGCAGTCATGCATGAATTCCAAGTCAATCCAGCAGATCAGAAGCTTGACCAGTTTTACTGGGTCCGGACTTGGGCTAGTGCGATTCCGACTCATCACATGCTTCGTATAATGGACGTGTTTTTTAACAAGTGGCTACAAGTTCTGTACCAATGGTTATGTTCAAACCCGGATTTTCAACAAGTTATAAATTGGTACCTGGGTTGGAAGGATCTTATCCCACCCCAGCTTCTGTCGAATGAGCATGTAAGATACTGGCTTAATATTGGTCTGAACATGATGAACCAGGCGGCTGAAGGCTTGGAGGTTGTCCATCCAGGTTTCAGAGAAAACATCAAGACCCACTCTCAACCTCAGGCAGCAAAGGGACAGCAACCAGGTTCTGGTGGTGTTGGTACTGTTGATATGAGTTTGAAGGAACTTATTGGAGTTTATGCACAAGATAATGATTTGCTGTTTATGCCTATAGTGGGAAGAATGAAAGATGGCCATCAAGTGTTTAGGTTTGGGAACATTAGTGTAATCATAGACTCTCTCAACCAAAAGCTGTTTGCTCAAACTGAACACAGATGGTCTCTTGTAACCCTTGAGCAACTGGTGAACCTGGACAAGGGTTGGGTTCTGAGAAGAGGCTGAAATTCTCTAAGTGATTTATTTGCTTCTTTTTTTTTTTTTTGATATATTGTCATGTCTCTAGTTCATATATATGAATGGATCTACTATACCTTTGTTTGGTTTCACTACTATTCTAATGGTTATATATTTTTGCTTATCAATGATCTCCGGTTCAATGAGTGGTATTAATTATTAGTGTGTGTGTGTGCTTATCAACGACCCATGGGCTGATGACAGAAGTAGAACCCAGGTTGAAGCTGATTCAAGAATCAGTTGTTCATTTTGTTAATTTAGTCACTTCTTCAATTTCGTTTTCTAGACATGTGACGATAGTACAGATGACGACATAACATTGATAAATTTCCCCTCTAATATATGTCAGTGAAAAAACATCGCCATCCCTTTGATGTTAGGTGATATGTGATCACCACAGGACATCAATGAAAATATGGATTAGTTATTAAAAGATCAAGAATCAATATACAAAACTCCGAAATATAAATAAGCAAACGTAATTCTGAATTTGAATAAACACCCATGAAAATATATGGATTAGTCATTAATAGATCAAGAATCAATACACAAAACTCTGATTTATAAATAAGCAAACGTAATTCTGAATTTGAATAAACACTCATGAAAAGTCGATATAAATCTTGAATTCAAAGTAACCACATGTACAAATTTTAAAAATCTGAGTTTTGAAACAGATGGTTGACTATTTAAGAGTTGATTGAATATGGGTATTATGTTTTAGTTGATTGTACCGTCTATAACAACACATGAATAAACCTCAATAAGTGAAAATCAAGTTATTAATTCTAAACGCGTGATAAAAAAATAAAAATAAAAAATAAGTATATGGAATGTAACATTATTGAGTAATAATATCACATGTAACAACTAATAATATGATTGAGATAAACTATTAGAGAGGAAATGTAGTTGCTTGTTGGCCTTTTAGATTTAGTACCATAAAAACATAACAACTAATGTGGAAATGAACATATCAATACTTTATGTTTGGTAAATTGGTATTTAATAAACTGTTTGGTGGGACGATCACTGGAAAACATTTCTGTGAAGTTTCACAAATGATTTGTTATTTTGGCGTATCTGCATACCTATTTCATTTTCTTTGTTGGTCTTGATGTGCCAACCGATGAGGTATTTGTCTCTTTTTGTTTCCCAACGTCTGGTTGTTTTCCCTTGGTTCAAATTGGACAGATTCCAATTGCGAAAAAGATAAAAGATTTCGCAGAATCTTGAAAAAACTAAATTACAACAAACAAATATAGACAGTTCATAGTTATACAAACATCAAAATTTGAAACATACCTTGGCTAATCACCAATCTTCTTTCTACACTGTTACAAATTTATGAATAACATGTATGTCGAGAGATTGAAATTATTACAAAAAATATTAAATCAATGGAAATAAAAATTCAGAAATGGTCCTGGTCGGTAACTAGGCACTACCCACAAAACAAAACCATTGTCATGGAAATTTTAATTCAATTAAAAAATTCCTTAATATTGAAGTCAAACCCATGCCTATCCTTAAATGAGATTTCAAAGTTCGTCAATTGTGCAGAGAAATAAAAATTAACGCCCTTATATAAGCCTCAAATATAAAAATTAACGCCCTTATATAAGCCCCAAATATAAATTCCTGCCATCCAAAAGGGAATTCTAAGTATGTGAAGTAGGATAATCTTGTTTTGGTGTATGCATTAATTACGAAATAAATATTAAAACGTCATAAATTTTGTGTAACATCTCAAATTTCGAGGCTAATTTTTTTTTTTTAATACAATATTCATAAAGAGTTTGCCAAACATTGCCAATGTCATATCAAATTATAAAAACCATAACAATGTGTCTGAAAACCATATCATCAAAAGTAATAAAAATCAGAGTACAATCCCAGAAATATACATGCAGAAACCATATGTGTGTGTGATGTGCTGTTACACCGCCGGCTCCTTCCCCTTAGACGAAGAGGTACCTGAAACTAAAACTAAAACTGTAAGCACAAAGCATAGTGAGTTCCCCCATCATACCCATACCAAATAATGCATAATCGTCGGTATCTTCCAACCGGTAACTGGGAACTATCCTCCCATTCGGTATCTTTCAACCGGTAACTGGGAACTACCCTCCCCTTCGGTATCTTTGAACCGGTAACTAGGAACTGCCCTCCCCTTCGGTATCTTTCAACCGGTAACTGAGAGCTTGTTGGGTTTTGAGCATTCTAACACTCCTAAGTGTACATGCAACCCTAAATACCTTGGATTTATTTTTTCTCTATTATACATGCAAATATGAATATCCAATGTATTATCCTAACTAGCATACCAAAACATTGATACTAGGGTAATAAAATAGATAGAATACATACCTTGTTGTTGTTTGACTCCATGTAACCCATGACTTTACCCATTCCTTATGCTCCACGAGTTTTAACCTCCATGGAGTATCCATGGGTCACCACATGGGTTAAACCCAACATAAGGGAATCTTGGATCATAAGCCCACATATATAATAATGAATGATTTACACAATCAATCCCCATATATTTAATTAGTCTCTTTTTGATCACTAAATTAAGTCCAAATTAATTCTTGATCAATACTAATTAAATAACATGATTTCATATTAATATATTAGAATTTATAATATATTAATATGTCACAAAATGTCTTCTCCTCACAAACGGTCTATCCAAATGTTCTGATGCCATGCAACCCAAATGGACCATGCCGAAACGGGTAAAGTCTTACCAATTATAGTTATAGACTTAGACATTAATCCAATAGTCTCCCACTTAGATAAGTCAAAAACTATTATTATGTATGACTTGAGGAACCAACTGGCAATCGTAGCTCTCAAAAGCCGTTGTCGAACTCTGACGTTGTAACTGAACTTTGATTTCGTCAATAACTTGTCCATTAGATAAGGGATCATATATTCCTCCATTCTAGATATCATATGAACTGAGACATGGATTATAAATCATTCTCTCTGTCCATTTGTTGTTTCCCGATTTCCGATTTATGACGACTGACTAATTGAACAAATCAAATCAGTCCAGGCCCGGCCGAGCCCTTACATTTGTCATCACTAAATCATCGAGGGGCCCACAGATATCGCTTTCATCCCGAAGGTAAAAGGAATGGATAAACTTCGACTCATATGGCTTGTTCTACTACTTGTTGAATCATACACAAAGGCACGTTTTATAACATGGAGTTACCAATGCATTTCCACGCAATCAATGTACAACCAACTCATAGTAACAACTCATATCTATAGGTTTGAAGAATATAAGATATTATCGTTTCATGATCACTCGTGATAAAATCCATGAAGTTATTCAAATAAGCGCGTGTTGAATCCAATACTTAGAACTTATGAGCACTCATGAGTGTTGTAGCACCGCTTTGTCCAACATCTTAAACCTCTACAAGCCAACCCATGACAGTCTTGATTCATATCTACTTCCAACATATGACCGACTGTGGATGGTTTGAATAACTTGGTCATTCGAGAAGAATGACCTATTTTATTCTGGAAGACAAAACATGCAAAATGAAACACAAGAATAATTGAATCTAGTATGGTCTCAAAACCTATGAATATAAATAGAACACTTTTTATTTATCACCATAGTGATTACTCATTATTCATTGTTTCGGTTTTATCAACTTTATACTTGAATTAAAACACTAGTTGTCCCATGCTCCAAGCATGTACAATACGTTCTTCTAAACAATAGCTTTGTCATACATCAAGTAAGCACTATTTGTTTGTCTATGATCCTTACTTTGTGAAATAAACCAATTGAACATAATTTCAATGATTCTAATTTCACACTCCTAAATCCTTATCAAAAATGTAAGAATTCCAAATTCCTATCATTACCGAAATCTGTTAGATTTTAAACTTATTTGCATGATCCTCTTGCAATGATTATGCACAAACTCACAAAGACTTGTCAACAAACATTACTGAGTATTCCAATGGAGATCAGTTGCATGGAAACATCCTTCTTGCATTAAGTTTTCTAATCTTACACAAATTAAATAACTTCCAACTATGAAACATTTCCATATTCCTATTTTGACTATCACTTCTGAAAAAGAGTTGCCTCTTTTCAGAATATGTCAATATGGTCCTTTCCAAAATTTAACATTTTACTTCCAACTTCCCTGAGCACCCAATCTTTAGTAAACCGTAGATTGTCCTCGACAATTGTTTAATCATTTTAGCACTATCCAATTCTAAATTTTTCCCTCTTAATGCCCAGAGCATTTGGAAAATTTAGAAAGGATGAATATTATAGCACATATAATCGATCCTATACCCAAAGCAAATGGGACACGATTCATGATGTCTCGCATAAAGACATGATTCTAGACCAATCTTTTGCTACAAAATTTTTATTTGCCATATTTTCAAAATTTAACTATAAAGAGGGATGTCGTAATCATAATCAAATTTTGAGAACGCAATATATAGAATTTCCTTAAGTTGAACCAATCCAACATGAAATTCATATATATATATATATATATATATATATATATATATATATATATATATATATATATATATATATATATATATATATATATATATATATATATTCTTGACTAAAGATGATTAAGGTCTCAATCTAAGCCTTTAGAACTGAAATGAAGTATATCCTCTCCCTTAATTATAGTAAAACAACTTTTTCAACCCCTGCAACTTCACAAATTGAAACTTTTGTTTTCTATAATTAACATTTCTAACTTGCAACACTTATAATAATTATCATGCTCCCACTTACATGAAAATTATTAGCATAACACTTATGCTCCCACTAGCTTTGACATGTATCCAGAAATTAGCTGGACTTCTAGAAATCAATACTTAATTGACTTTCTTACCAAAGTTTAGATTTCTGATACGAGATTGCTTTGATAAGACTTTATCAAAATCATACACCTTATCTTAGATAGCTCACAGGTGTGTCTAAACAATTTCATAACTATGAAAAGGGATGTCGTAATCATAGTCTCAATTGTTTAGACCTTTACCCTTTCTCACAAGTCCATGATAGTGTGCAGGTTAAACACGCATGCTCTACTAATGACTTTGAGAATCCAAAGATTACAATTGCTATCTTACTTAAAATCTACTTGGTGGAAGTGTTTCCTCACCATCATTTTCATGAATCGGAGAGAAGCCTTATGACACTTAGATTTTATGGTGTATGTGTTCTTATCCATGTGGATTTGTCAAAACCATAATCACAAGAGAAGGATAATGAAAAATCCAAAGTCATATGGACTGAACTCAATCTGAATTTCTTGCCACCTGGTAGCTCAAGGGCCTGCCATTGCTTCCAAGTTGTTATGCAACCAATTGAGAACTCTAAGAACTCATATGCAAAGCCAACTTTAACTGGAATGGGCACAAAAATAGAAATATGTCAACACGATAGGTTATAAACCTCACGTCGTGTGCTAGTGTTAAACTACAAGTTTTATTCTTGATTAGATCTTGAAATCCTTTCAGGATCTTTAAGACTCCCACTGTCCTTTTGACATATAAGACTATCTTACTAAACATTCAAGAGATAGTGCAAATTCTTTACCAAGACAAACACGTAACAGAATTGGCCTTAGTTGGTCTTTGTTTTATCCAAAACATCACAACTTCCCAATTTCAAACGTACAAGAGTATGACACTTTTACTCTTACATTTGACAAGTGTTTTAAACCTTTCTTTAAGATATGTCACTCAACATACAGTCTTGGAGTATGACTCTAAGACTTGTTTTGGAACGTAGTATGACTCATTTTCTTGATTTAACCATGCCAACAATTCATGAATCCTCTTCTTAGGCATAAGAATGCACTAAGATTTCCTTAGAGTACTAATTGTGATATGATTTCTAAATCATTAAGATGATCACAAAACCTGATATTAAAGTACTTTCCCATCTTTTCTGATTTGAGAAACTTTTATCTTTCTGCCTAATTTGATTCTTCTCATTCATTCTGCCGTACATCGAAACTTTTCCAATGTTTCAGAATCATACTTAAACATATAAGTATAATCATATTTACTAATCTTTAGTAAATCATGACGAATAGTCTTATCGATCTTTTGTGGTGGACTTGATCAGTGCACCAGAATGTGTACTTGATCCCTTAGTCCTTCACTTGACATACATATACATGTGAATAAGGAATTAGTCTTAATTTTCCAAAGATGAAAATTCTCATTCATCATACTATACAACTTGCATGATTTCCAATTTTCTATCCAACTGAAACCTTGGGTGATGAGAATCATTCCTTATTTTGTAAATTATGACACTACCACAAACGCCAAAATCAAATTCATTTTCCAATATCGCTATCAATGGAATCATATAAGCAATAGTTTTTCACAAATGCCATTGTAAGGATACTTAGAATAAATGAAATCAAAGATTTCCTCTTATTTTAAAAGTTTGCGGAAAAATTATCCTTACAGTGCAAAAACATATAAAAAAAACTTTGTTGTTATCTATTCCTAAGCAATATATCATAACTCCTAAGAAACAGCTCAAAATTCTGATCACTGAACCAGCAAACGAGATCCATCTTCGTGATCAGAATCAGCATACACTTCCTTTAAGTTTCTTCACTTTTCTTTGATTCTTAAAACAACAACATGTGACCCAGTCACATCATGTAATGAGAATCACAGAATAGAAACTTAACAGAGTTAGATAGTGGACTTTATCTGAAGTATGGTCAAACTGATTGACTTGATAAACCTTATGGGCTTTCAGATAAATAGGCAGCTTCGTAATCAATTCCCCTTCCTTTGGCAATAGACACATATGGACCCTTTGGTAGGACTCTCTCAGACTAAGCCATTCTCTTTACCATTTGGTTAACCGAGTTGACTATGGCCGATCCCTTTACGTTGGGAAGAGAAAGCTCCTACTGGGTATCCAATGTTACCATTTTTCAAAGTCCATGGAAGTTTGGGAAGTTGATCTTCTAATCAAATTTTCTCTTCTAGGCCTTAAATCATTTCTGATTCAGCAACACCTAGCAAATAGATAAGATCGTTAAGAGTCTTGTCATAGTCTATCTCATAGTAGTCCCAAAGAAACTCACTGTGTGACTTAGAAAGTGATGGAACATCCAACTTCCTTAAGACTTTTGACACCCAACTCTCCCGGCTTGTCAATATGTGACTTCATCTCCAAGATGTGAGCACACATAGACTTTGCTTACCAATAGGGCTTGAGTGACCTTTGAACTTGTGGGTTAGGGAGAAAATATTGTAGGAGGTGGAGGAAGTAAAGTTCCAAGAGATTTGGGAAGATCATAGATGTCTGAGGTAGACATCTTTTGGGATATATTCAAGATAGTTGATTTAAAGTCCTTAATATAACACCCAATATGAAATATTAAGGCTAGGACCCAACACAATATTTTATACCTTGGAAGAGGGATGTCGTAATCCAAGCTATAGACTATTTGAAGGTAGGTGAATGACGATTCACCAATTTCCACCATGAAAAACGAAATAATTAATTAGGTTTTAATTGGATTTGAAACTCCTAGATCTTTTGAGATACATTGAACTTTTCAATGACATGTTTCAATCTCGAGTGTTCCCTTCAGGTTTTATGACTGGGATGCCGAGGATCATAAAACAAGGTGTGAAGTAACCATGCAAATTACTTGGTTCTCTTAAATGTTTATCACCCAACCGATGTGCCGGTAAACCACAAATGCTCCACCGACCTATGATAAACTTTAGGAAAACCTTTGCCTACCTTGTTAAATCAAGCTAGTGTGCCGGTAAACCACACGCGCTCCACTAACCAATTTAAGCAAAGTGCAAAGTGTAATTTCATGGGTTAGCACCTTATTCACATTTTCCTAAGTAACTAAGATTGGGAATTTATAAAAGGTTTAGTTACTTAGTATTTATCATTAATACTTTTAATGAAGGGAGAATTATAGTCCTTGTCCTACCCGTTCGGATAACGACCCTCCACTAGTCAAGGAAGCGGTGGGTGAGAGTGGACACCCATTAAGCTGCCATTTTATAGGCAGTAACCTTATACCCCCCCTTATAGACCGGCTTCGTGAGTGAGGCCTACTAATGATAAGACTGACTTACTCTTATACATATATATATATATATATATATATATATATATATATATATTATTAACTTATAATATTATAAAGTATAAAGGTTGAATTTTAACTTTTAAAATCCTAAGGGCTTAATTTTGAATTAAAGTATTCATGAAAGAAAACTTTTCAAATTCCAAAACTTGAGGGCAAGTTTTGAACTATTCAAAAACTTTTCAATTTCATAACTTATGTGTTTAAAGTAGTTTTAATTAAAAAAAGCCTAGTCTCTGATACCATTGTTGCTTGACTCCATGAAGCTTGAGAGCCTAGTGCCCCAGGTGTGGCACCTCAAATGGTTCACACAACATCATGAACTCTTGGAATAACCATGAGAAGAAGACACTCCAAGCTCAAATTGACTAGCCCTCGCATATGTATCACTTGTGTCAATTTCTTGAGCTAAAGGGATCCTTATATAGTGTGCACATTAGGGTTACTCCATGTAACCCTTGACTTTACCTATTCCTTATGCTCCATGGGTTTTAATCTCCATGGAGTATCCATGGGTCACCACATGGGTTAAACCCAACATAAGGGAATCTTGGATCATAAGCCCACATATATAAGAATGAATGATTTACACAATCAATCCCCATATATTTAATTAGTCTCATTTTGATCACTAAATTAAGTCCAAATTAATTCTTGATCAATACTAATTAAATAACATGATTTCATATTAATATATTAGAATTTATAATATATTAATATGTCACAAAATGTCTTATCCTCACAAACGGTCTATCCAAATGTTCCGATGCCATGCAACCCAAATGGACCATGCCGAGTCGGGTCAAGTCTTACCAATTATAGTTATGGACTTAGACATTAATACAACAGAGCTACCCTCCCCTTTGGTATCTTTCAACCAGTATCCGGGGACTATTCCACCCCTGCTATTACTAATACACATCAAGCATAACAAGCATATCAAATACAATGATCATATCAAGCACAATAATCATATCGCAAACCAATCCTAGATGATTATCACAAAAACAATCATCTACGCAACGCCCTTGCTGGTGGGTCGGCATTGTGGCCGTAGACCCACCCTTACTAGAAGGAAACTCACCTCCAAGTCATGTAGTGTCTGCAATGTCCTCGGTGTGAAATTCGGCTCTCCTCGACTCCTCAATCCCTACACGACAACCCCTCTAAGTTATCAACTTGTACTCATAACCCCTACAAGGGTCAACTCGAATCCAGGTCAAAATCAAACCCTGGTCAAGTCAACTCTTTGGTTGACCAGACTCGCCGAGTTGGTCCGCCAACTCGTCGAGTCCCTTCGTCCACCAAATACTACAAACCCGTCCCCTCTCGTGGAGTCTAGCAAGAGCTCGACGAGTTCACCTTCAGTCAATCTTCAACCGACTCACCAAGTTCTTCCTTGAACTGGTCGAGTTCATCTTCACGATATGAATGCGTCCAGTTTATGACTCGTCGAGTTGTAAGAACAACTCGTCGAGTCCATCTTCAAAGATTAGGAGATTGCCGTGGACTCGCTGAGTTTGTTCTAGCACTCGTCGAGTCCCATGATTCCCATGTCCCTTAAGAGCCCAAACAACTGAGGGACCTTACACACTCTCATCTGGTCCATCGATAGAAGGGATTTGGTGGTTATTACACCCCGACTCGCTGAGTCCTAAGAACGACTCGCTGAGTCCATCCTTGACCATTACTTTACAGTCGATTTAAATGGTTCTTAACACATCAAAACTATAGATCTGGCCTCGTATTGTCCATTTTACACGTAAAGCCTCAAGCTTGGTGCACATGCACGGGATCATTGGCTCAAAAAGCCATAAAAGATGGTCTACAAGATGCATGGGGTGTTTATGGCGACAAAGTAGGCACCTTTATGCCAAAAAGACCCCCAATGACCCTAGATCTGAAGCACACACTCACTTCTTATACTCAATCCCGAATACATCCTTAATAGGGCTTAGAAAGATGAAGAAAAAGTCCAAAATCAAGATCTAGACAATGAATAGACAAAGTTTAAGCTTTATACCTCTAATAAGCTGGAAATATGCTCAAAAATCTGGATCTTCTTGTTTCCCCTTGATCTCACAAGCCTCCTTCTATTCTTCAAGCTTTAGTCACACAAAGTAACACCATAAGGCTCAAGAACACACTAAAAACGGCTAGGGTTTCGAGTTAGGATTTTCTTTGGACGATGGGGGCTGAGTTGATGGGTTATAATGTGTTTAAATAGGGTGCAAACCCTCAATTTAGGGTTTCACTCAAACAACGTCTACTCACTGGGTCGGTCTCCCGACTCGTCGAGTAGACTACTTAAACTTCTCGCAGATCACGACTCTACTTGACGAGTTGGGCCTCCAACTCGTTGAGTCCCAAAGAAAACATAAGAATATTTGAATTACAGGCATACCAGGAATCGGGTGTTAAAAATCTCCCCCACTTATCTTAGACTTTTTCCTCGAAGTCTGCTGCTCGGTCACGAAAAAGCTCGGGGTAATGCTCTCTCATCTCGTCCTCCGGCTCCCAGGTCCATTCTGAGCCCTTACAGTCCTGCGACTGCTCCTTTACCAGCTCCGCTCTCTTGTTCCTCAGATCCTTCGATTTCCTATCAAGGATCGCCACTGGCCGCTCGATGTAATTCAGGATGTCATCCACCTGAATATCATCTAATGGTACCACCACTGAATCGTCCACCAGACACTTCCATAACTTAGAGACGTGAAAAGTGCTATGAATCTGACTGAGTTCGGCTGGCATATCCAGCCTATATGCCACCTTGCCCACCCGGGCTATAGCCCTGAAGGGTCCGATATATCTGGGGCCCAACTTGCCCCGCTTCCTGAATCGAATGACGCCCTTCCAAGGCGTCACTTTCAGGAGCACCATATCCCCGACCTGGAAGTCCAGGTCCGATCAACGCTTGTCGGCATAACTTTTCTGCCGACTCTGAGCAGTCTGAAGCCTGCTCCAAACCTGCTGGATCCTCTCTGTCATCTTAAATACCACCTTGGTACTCCCCATGACCCTCTGACCCACCTCACCCCAGCATATCGGGGTTCTACATTTCCTCCCATACAACATCTCGAAAGGAGGACGATCGATACTCACATGATAGTTGTTATTATAGGAGAACTCCGCCGGTGGAAGGTAAGTATCCCAACGACCTCCAAAGTCCAAAACACATGCCGACAGCATATCCTCTAAAGTCTGGATGGTCTGATCGTTCTGACCATCCCTTTGCAGGTGAAAGGCGGTGCTAAAGTGCATATGAGTACCCAGCTCGTCATGAAACCTCTTCCAGAACCTGGAAGTGAACCGTACATCCGTGTCGGAAATCACTGAAACTGGCACCCCATGCCGCGCCACTACCTTCCTGATACAGATGTTGGCCAACTTTTCGGCCGAAATGCTCTCCTGAATTGGAATAAAATGGGCGCTCTTGGTCAATCGATCAACGATGACCCAAATTGAATCCACTTCACGCGCGGTCCTGGGAAGCTTTGTAATAAAATCCATAGTAATATCCTCCCACTCCCACAGCGGGATATCCAACGGTGAAGAGTCAACAATCCACGACCGTCATAGTCGAAGGAGGAAACCTGATCCATAATTCGCTCGCTCTTCCGATGTTCCTCCTTTATGGCCTCCCTTTGGGCCTCCCGAATCTGCTCCAACAGTGGAGTCACGACTGTCATAATCCTTTACCACATCAAGTCACCGACGCTGCCTCATGTTCAGATTTGGCTGGTCCATGAGATACCTCAGGCTCTTATGATCCGTGTAAATGGTACAAAGAACCCCATAGAGGTAATGGTGCCAAATCTTGAGGGAGAAAACAACAGCCCCTAGCTCCAAGTCGTGCGTCAGATAGTTCGCCTTGTGAGGTGTCAGCTGCCTCGAAGCGTAAGCGATATCTGCATCAATACCGCACCCAAACCTGATATGGACGGATCGCAATATACTACAAAATCCTCCATGCCCTCCGATAGGGCTAAGATTGGTGCCTCGCACAATATCTGTCTTAACGTCTCAAACGCGGCCTGCTGCTCAGCCCCCCAACGAAAGAGCACGACTTTCCTCGTCAGTCGGTTCAAGGGCACGACTATCTTGGAGAAGTCCTAAATGAATCTCCGATAGTAGCATGCTAGTCCCAGAAAGCTCTGAATCTCAAATGGAGACCTCGGAACCTCCCACCTCATCACGGCCTCCACCTTGGTCGGGTCAACCAAAATCCCGTTTTGGTTGACAAGGTGCTCAAGAAACTGCACCTCGCACAACCAGAACTCACACTTGGAGAACTTAGCATACAAGCTCTCCCTCCTCAGAGTATCCAGAACCTCCCACAAGTGCTCCTCATGCTGCTCTCGCACTTGGAATAAACCAAGATGTCATCAAGGAAAACTATCACAGACCGATCCAACATTGGTCTGCACATGCGGTTCATGAGATCCATGAATGCGGCAGGAGCATTGGTGAGCCCGAAAGGCATCACCACGAACTCATAGTGACCATAACACATCCGAAAAGCAGTCTTCTACACATCCTCCTCTCTAACCCTCATCTGATGATAACCTGAACGCAAATCATTCTTGGAGAACCAAGATGCTCCTTGTAGCTGGTCAAAGAGGTCATCAATCCTTGGGAGTGGGTAACGGTTCTTCACCGTTACCTTATTCAGCTCCCGATAATCTATACACATCCGATGCGACCTGTCCTTCTTCTTTACAAATAAAATCGGGGCTCCCCAGGGTGAACTGCTCGGTCTAATGAATCCCTTGTCTAACAGCTCCTGCGACTGTGTGGACAACTCCTGCATCTCAGGAGGAGCTAACCGATACAGTGCCTTGGCTATTGGAGCCACACCAGGGACTAGGTTGATCCAGAACTCTACCTGCCTCTCCAGAGGTATCCCAGGCAACTCCTCGGGGAATACATCCATGAACTCTCATACCACTGGCACATTGCCCACCGTCGTCTTACCCGCCTCCCCAGTATCCATAACATAGGCGACATATCCTGCACAACCCTGGTGGAGGTAGCACCTCGCCCCCGCTGCTGAGCATAAGGCTGGTCCTTGTTGTGGCCTCTCGCCCTGAATCACCAGCTCTCCCCCACTTGGGGTTCTAATCCGCACCAACTGTTGCGCGCAGTCGATCACCGCCCCATTGGAGCTTAGCCAATCCATACCTATAATAACATTGTTCCCCCGCAAAGGTATGGGGACCAAATACACCAAGTAGTGCTCCTCATACAACCTCAGGACATAGTCCCTGAAAACTTCTAATGCTCGCACAGAACAGTCGTCCGCAATCTTGACCTCTAGAGGGAAATCTAACATGCCCGAGGACCCAGGAAACCCCTTGCTAAGAGCAAGAGAGACAAACGATCGGGTAGCACCCGAATCAAACAACACCTGAACTGGGATACTGTTCACATGGAACGATCCTAAACAGAGCACACATATAACATATCAAAATCATAGCGACATAACATAAAAGATTAAAGGGAAGAAATCATACCCGTCACCACATCGGGTGCGGCGCATGCCTCCTCACCTGTCAACTGGAAAGCTCGGCTCCTCACCACTGGAGCCTCTGGCTTGACCTTCCGACCATCCATAACCCGTGTCACCGCTGGAGTTGGCGCCACCACTAACGCTGCTGTTGCTGTCAACCTGGGGTAGTAGGCCTTTTTATGGCCCCTCTGATTGTAATGGAAGCAAATCAGGTCTGACATCTGAACAGTGAGGGCAGGGGTAGTACAATCCCTGCCAAAGTTCCCAGTCTTTCCACACTTATAATAGCTTGATCCCGACCTAGTGCGGCAGACTCCCTTGTGTGACCTACCGCATTTCGCATAGCAGTCCCGGACCTGCTGGCCCTTCGACCTAGCGTCGAATCCCTTGGGTTTCTTCCCTGAAACCCCAACAACCTGCCCTGTCTCCGCTTTCCTCTTCCTGAGGTGCTCTAAATCAATCTCTCTCTCCCTCGCTCTGGCAATCATGGAATCCAGATTTGGGCTAGCAGATAAGATGACTTGCTCCCGAATATCAGCCCTCAACATATCATGATAGCGGGTCTTCCACATCTCCTTATCCCCTACATACTGAGGTACCAACAAGTCCCTCTCCCAGAACTTAGCGGTGATCTCCGCCACTGTCTCGGTCGTCTGTCTCATATCAAGAAACTCCCTGGCCAGCTGCTGAAGCTCCACCACTGGCGCAAACTCAGCCCTGAACCTGGTCACAAAATCCGACCAAGTCATAGCCTCGATGGTTGGGGTTCCCAGCGAGTCACAACCTGACTCCCACCAATCCCTAGCTTTATCCCTCAAACATCCAGCAGCAAAGCGGACCTTCGACCCCTCCGGGCAGAAGCTCGTCCACTGCGCAGACTCGATATCTGTGATCCATCTTCTGGCAACAATGGGGTCCTTCACCCCATGAAAGTCTGGCGCACCACTTCCTCTGAAATCCTTCAAGGACAGGGTGTGGGTACCCAACTGGTTGGGCGTCGAGTCCCTCCGAAATGCCTGGAGGCGATCCTCCATCAACTCGATAATCCCCTCCTTGATCGACCCAAAGATGATAGGGGTCGACTCAAGGATACCTCTAGTGATCTCCGACGTGATGAACTCACGTAAGCTGTCATCAACCTGCTCGGATCCCGCACCCGAGCCTGATCCTAATCCTGACCCAGATCCTGAACCTCCTACTCCATGACGTGTAATCGCCATACTGAAAATAAACACAAAAATGTTAGGATCATACATAATCTCGAGAGGCCTCGCACACTCTCCAAGTTTCCTGGTTCCATCTTGGCCCTCCTTGACTCGAGTACAAATCCTCTGCTTTCAGTAGTACGGGCCCATACTACCTTCCACATCTATCTTTACTTTCCTCAAGGATTGCTTCAACTTCACCAAGTCCCTTTACCGACATTGCTTTCCAACTATTCTCATCCTAGGCTCTCCTATGGCACCCTCCGACCTACTCTCCTCCATCAGTTGCACTAGGAGTCCTAATCACCTTTCCCTAACTAGCTTGCGAATACTGATACATATTCGCTTACTAGTTAGTCAAAGCTAGCTAGAACCCTTATAGCATAAAGCAAGCAGCATTCGTGCATCAAGTAACCAAATTAAGCATAACCAACTCAGGCTACCATAATGCTGACTAACAGCTCTAACATACTACTGAATAAGCTCCTACAGCAGGCATACAAGGCATCCTTCCTAGATCCTTAGACCTATTCTAGCATGCAGTTCTCATAAGCACATAACAAGCATACAAGGCATCTTCCTAGATCCTTAGCCCTAATTTAGCATGTAAATCACACGATCATATCATATATCATAACATAACAAGTATGGGTATCTTGGGGAAAACTTACTTGAGCTCAGCCGGTCACACACATCACACCTTGACTTTTCTCAAAATTCTTTAACTTAGATTTTAGAAAAAATATTTTCTTGTAAAAATCCTTCAAGCCCTCGATTTGAGTCCAGACACCCCCGAGGGTGTGTCCGAATCCCTCAAGCCAAGGCTCTGATACCAACATGTAAATCCCAAATTTCGAGGCCAAAAATTTCATTTTTTATTACAAGATTCATAAATAGTTGGCAAAACATTGCCAATGTCATATCAATTTACAAAAACCATAACAACATGTCTGAAAACCATATCATCAAAAGTAATAAAAATCAGAGTACAATCCCAGAAGTCTCCATCTAGAAACCATATGTGTGTGTGATGCGCTGGTACAGCGCCGGCTCCTTCCCCTTAGACGAAGAGGTACCTGAAACATAAACTGAAACTGTAAGCACAAAGCTTAGTGAGTTCCCCCATCATACCCATACCAAATAATGCATAATCGTCGGTATCTTCCAACCGGTAACTACAAACTATCCTCCCCTACGGTATCTTTGAACCGGTAAATGGGAACTACCCTCCCCTATGGTATCTTTCAACCGGTAACTGGGAACTACCCTCCACTATGGTATCTTTCAACCGGTAACTGGGAACTACCCTCCCCTTCGGTATCTTTCAACCTATAACCGGGAGCTACCCTCCCCTTCGATATCTTTCAACCAATATCCAGTACCTACCCTCCCCTTTAGTATCTTTGAACCGGTATCCGGGGACTATTCCACCCTAGCTATTACTAATACATATCAAGCACAACAAGCATATCAAATACAATGATCATATCAAGCACAATAATCATATCGCACATCAATCCTAGATGATTATCACAAAGACAATCATCTACGCAACACCCTTGCTGGTGGGTCGGCATTGTGGCTAGAGACCCACCCCTACTAGAAGGAAACTCGCCTCCAAGTCATGTAGTGTCTTCACTGTCCTCGGTGTGAAAGTCGGCTCTCCTCGACTCCTCAATCCCTACACGACAACCCCTCTAAGTTATCAACTTGTACTCACAACCCCTACAAGGGTCAACTTGAATCCAGGTCAAAGTCAAAGTCAGAGTCAAACCCTGGTCAAGTCAACCCTTTGGTTGACCAGACTCGCCGTGTTGGTCCGCCAACTTGTCGAGTCCCTTCGTCCACCGAATACTACAAACTTGTTGTTAGATTAGGTGTCTAAGCCCATAACTATAATTGGTATATACTTGAATTGATAGCAGCACAGTCCTTTTGGGTTGCCCTCAAACCTAGCAATCGGACAAGGAAATTATGAAAGGAGAGATATTAATTTATTATAAGATTAATAAATTAATATAAATGAATTTATTAATATGTTAAAAGATTAATATATTAATAAGAAATCATTTTGTTTAATTAATTGTTAGCCAGAAATTAATTAGAATTAATTTTGGGGTTAAAAGAATTAATTATAAAGTGCAGGGACTAGTTTGCAATTATCTAATAGTTGAGTGGAAGGCTCCAGAACCTCCTTGGAAGGAGGTGGACGAAATCTATAGGGGAAACCCTAAGGATTTCGTCCAAGGGGGCTTGGATAAGGCTTTTGGCTTTGCTTAGGCCCTAAGCAAGGAGCATTAGGGTTTTTCCTAAACCCTAGATCCCTCAACTATATAAGGAGCCTCCTGGTTCATATTTTGGTCACTCTTTCTTTGGAAGAAACCCTTAGGGCCGAAAATTGCATATTCCCTCTCTCTCCTTCTACTTTCCTTCTTGCTAGTTTGGGTGTGATTCCATTAGAGGCATTACACTTGTGGTGCTAAGCTTCCAAGAAGATCAAGATCAAGATCAAGGGAATTATCAATTGTTTACTATAACAATTAAAAGGTATGTAATTACTAAACCCTAGTTTGTTAATTTTGATATTAGCCTCTCTCCTCTAGGGTTCTTGTTTTGCAATTCAAAGTTGTATGTTCAATAGATAAAACATAGATCCAAAGTAGGTTGCATGTGAACTTAGGAATTGTTTTTCTAGTTTATTTGTTTTACCTAAAACCCATCAGTGGTATCAGAGCCAGGTTGTTTTAAATTGAATTGCTATAATAGTTGAATTGCAAATTAGGGTTTATAGCCATTAAACCATAAAGGCCAAAATTTTCGATTTTAGGGTTTTGGTGCAAAAGGTTTTCGAAAACCCTAGCCTCCATGAACCCTAGTCGAAATTAGGGTTAGGGTTTCCAAAACCCTAGCCTTCTCCCTTTGTAATTTCGAAATATGCTCCCCCTTTTAAGGTTTCTTTGTTTTGGATAATAGTTGCCTTATTGGATAATTGAGATAAATAAGGAAATTATCCTATCCCCATATTTTCGAAATCTAGAAGGGATATGGATTAAGATTAAATTAAGTGTTTGATTTAATTAGATAATCCTTACTAGATTTAATTAATTAATTAAAAGTTAATTAATAGACAAATATTAAATCTAGTTATTTGGTTGAGAAAATTAAGGAAATTATCCTATCCCCACATTTTTGAAATCTAGAAGGGATATGGATTAGGATTAAGTTAATTGTTTCATTTAATTAGATAATCCTTAAAAGATTTAATAAATTAATTAAAAGTTAATTAATAGATAAATATTAAATCTAATTAATTGGTTTACTTAAATTTAAAATTTAATAGTTTAAATTTCGAAAAATTTATATAAACCCTTGGAGTTTTAAAATGTTTTTAAACACACCTTATATGTATATTATAATTAAAAGTTAAATATTATATATGTATAAGAATATGGTCAGTCAAATCGCTAGTATGCCTCATTCACGAAGCTAATCTATAAGGGGGGTATAAGGAAACTGCCTATAAAATGGTAGTTGAATGGGTGTCCACTCTCACCCACCGCTTCCTTGATTAGTGGAGGGTCGTTAGCAGAACGGATTTGATAGGACAACTACATCTCATTTAAAGTATAATGTTATTAAAGAAAGTACTAGAACATTATTTTACAAAATCCCAACTCTAGTTACTCTAGGAGAAATGTGAAAAGTATGCTAATCCATGAAATTCTTTATTGGTTGTTAGTGGAGCGTGTGTGGTTAACTGGCACACTAAAAGGCACTAATAAAGAGTAGTAATGGGTATCTCATAATTGTCATTTTGATGGAGCGTGTGTGGTTTACCGGCACATCAATAGTTAATGATAAAGACAATGAGGTTACCAAGCACATTTGCATGGTTATTCACATCTTGTTTGTGATCCTCGACATCCCAGTCACAAATAGAAGAGCATAATCCGAGATTAAAACATGCCATTGAATAGTTTCAATGTATCTCAAAGGATCCAGGAGTTTCCAATACATTTAAAACTTAACTTCTTTTTCGTTTTTCATGGTGGAAATTGGTAAATCGTCATTTACCTACCTTCAAATATTCTGCAAATTAGATTATGGCATCCCTCTTCCAATTTGTGGAATGTTGTGTTGGATCCTAGCCTCGATGTTTCTTTTGGGTGTTACATCAAGGATTCTTATCAACTAACTTGAATTTTCTCCCGTTTTTGTAGATGTCTGAATCTAACCATGGTCTTCCCGAATCTAAAGGAAAAAATATTCCTGCTCAAAGTCTGTTCCACTATGAAGGTGAAAGATCAATCCTTACCATGTGGACTAACTTGATTCCACTTCCTCCACCTCCTCCCGTTGTTCTCCCAAACCTACAAGTTCGAAGGCTTGAAAAGTTCAAGCTCACTCAAGCCCTTTTGGCAAGTAAACACGAAGATGGGAAACCTGTGTGTGCACACGTCTTAGAGATGAAGTCACACATTGATAGGTTAAGCATGTTTGGTGTCGAGATTTCAAGTAAGTTGGCTGTTGACTGGGTTCTTCAGTCACTTCCTGAATCATATAGTGAGTTCGTTAGAGAGTACTATATGATGGATCACGACGTGACCCTCATTGATCTCACCTATTTGCTTATAGCTGCTGAATCAGCAATGATTTGGCGTGCTGATCAAGCAAATTTGTCTGGTGAATCAAACTCCCAAACTTCAATGGACATTGAAAATGATGACATTGGAGATCCAGAAAAGGTAAACTCTGAGATAGTTCCTTGTGTCATTCCAAAAGAGTCCATTTGCTTTTATCGCCAAGAGAAGGGGCATTGGAGACGAAGCTGCCCTATCTACCTGAGAGATCTAAGAGATGGGAGAGTCTAGTGTTATGACTCCTCATCGGGTATAAAATCCACTATCTAAATCCATCATGTTCCTACTCATTGATTCTTAATACATAATGTGATAAGATTACATTTGAATGTTTTGCAGGATCAGAGAAAAGAGAGGAAGCTTGATGGAAAAGCAAGATGAGTCTGATCACGAAGAAATGGATCACCGTCGCATGGATTCGTAGATCTGATTTTGAGCTTAGAAAGTTATGATAAATTTGTTAGGAATAAATACATAGTTTTTCGGTTGATTTTGCATTGTAAGGACAAGTTTTCCGCTGCTTTTATAAAAGAAATTTTGGTTTGAATAATTTTATATATACATATCCTTGCAATGAAATCGTTGTGAAAAATTGATGTTTGTGTATTACTACAATGAATGGATTTGATTCTTAATTATGTTATTTGTGGAAATGTCGAGAATTTGACAAATAAGGAAAGATTCTCATCGCCCAAGTTTCAATTGGAAAGAAACTTGAAATCATACAACTAGATTGCATGATGAATGAGAAACTTCATACTTGGAAATTCGACTAATTCTTTGGCAAAGTGTCAAGAGAAGGACTAGGAGATCAAGTACACTAGGTTGTACATTGATCAAGTCCACCACAAGAGTGATAAAGATATTCATCATGATTTACTAAAGTTTAGTACATATGGTTATACTTATAAGATTAAGTATAATTCTGAGTTGATCGAAAGAGTTTCAATCAATAGCAGAACGAATAAGAAGAATCAAGTAGGCAGAAAGATAAAAGTTTCTCTATTCTAAGAAGAAGGGAGAGTACCTTTTATTGTGTTTTATGATAAGTCTTAATGATTAGGAACCATATCTCAATTGATCCTCTAAGTAAGTCTTAGTGCATTTACATGTCTAAGAAGAGGAATAGAGAATTGTGGAAATGGTTAAAATCAAGAAGTCAATCATACTTCGTTCCAACATCAAGTCTTAGAGTTATACTCCAAGATTGTGAATTGAGTGACAAGTCTTGAGAAGGTTTATAACACTCATCAAATGTGGAATTTTGAAAAAAAAATTTCATTCTTGCACATTTGAAATTGGTAAGTTGTGATGTCTTGGATAAGACAAAGACCAACTAGGACAAATTTTGTGAAGTGTTTTGTCTTGATAAGAACTACACTAACTCTTGAATATTTGTTTTGTCGAGGAAAGTTTCCTGACAAGAGAATCATATATGTCAAGAGGTCAGTGGGAGTTTTAATGATCTTGAAAAAGGTTTCAAGAACAAATCAAGAATAAACCTTATCAATCATCACTAGCACACGACTTGAGGTTTACAGCCTATCGTGGATGACATACTCCTTTTCTGTGCCATTCCAATTGAGTTAATTATGCATGTGAGTTCTATGAGTTCTCATGTGAATGCATAAAGACAAAGCACCTTGATCAATGGAAAGTACATTGATAAGCAAGGATGAGTTGCCAAACCGCTTGGAAGACATGGTGGGCACTCGTGTTACCATAAGGCAAGAAATCAAGATTGAGAAAGTTCAGTCCATATGAGTTTGGATTTGTCACAAACTTTGGTTTTGACAAATTCACATGGATAGGAACTTATACACCACAAAATCTAAGTGTCATAAGATTACCTCCTTCATGAAAATGACTGTGAGGAAATGCTTTCACTAAGATAGATTTTAAGAAGATAGCGATTGTGGAAATTGTATTCTCAAATTCGATTATGGTTACGGCATCCCTCTCCATAGATCGAATTGTGAGATTTGACAATTAGTCTGAACATTTGGGACTTAGTGACATAAGTTCTGAATTTGTCTAGACACACATATGAGCTTTCTAAGGCAAAGGTGTATGATTTTAAGAAGCTTTGATAAAGGCTTATCAAAGCGTTAGGTATTAGAAATATGAACTTAAGGAATTCAATAAGCATTGTTCTCTGGAAGTTTAATTGTTTTCTGAATACATGTCAAAGCTAGTGGGAGCATAAGTGTTATGCTGGTAAGAAAATAATCATCATGTTAGTGGGAGCATGATTATTATGGTAAAGTATTGCGAGTTAGCAATATTAATTATAGAAAACAAAGATTCACTTTGCAAAGTTGTAATGTTTGAAAAGTTGTTTTTCTATAATTAAGGGAGAGAATATTATACTTCATTTCAAAATTCTAAAGCTTAGATCGAGAAACATTAATAAATTTAGTCAAGGATATATAGTGCATTCTCAAATTCGATTATGATCACGGCATCCCTCTTCATAGATCGAATTGTGGGAACAGGACACATAAAATATTATGGCAGAAGGATGATAAAGTATCACGTCTTTATGTGAGACATTATGCATTGTGTCCAATACGCTTCGGGTATAGGATTGATTGCATATGCTGTAATATTTGACCATTCTAAAATTTTCCAAATGCCTAGGGTATTAGGAGGGAAAAAGGATCTAGAATCGGTTCTGACTAAAATAATTAAACAACTATCAAAGGAAAATCAGAGGTTCACTCAGGATTTGTCGCCTGTGAGTAGTTGGAAGTATAGTAATGAATGGGCCATGTCGACATTATTATGAATAGATAAGATTCTATTAAGAATAATTCGTCATATGGCAAATATGGAAATGTCTCCATATTGGGAGTTGGATGTTGAGAGTCTGTGTCTAGATTAGAAACTTTTATGCAAGAAGGATGTTCAAAGGAATGTACTTTGAATGTGAGACTTCACGTCTATGGAATTATCTTGTAATAATTTCCGATAGAGTACTTTGTAATTTCATTTGCCAAGTCTTGGTGACTTTTGTGCTGTGACTTTGCGAAAGGATCGTTGCATAAAATGTTAGAATCTAGCATATTCTAGTAGTTGCAAGAACCTTGTGTTCTAACACTAATAATAGGGATTGGGAATTGTGAAATGAGCATCATTGGAAAGGTTTTTCAATTGATCTATTTCACAAAGTATGGACCATAGGAAACCAAAGTGTGCATGCTTGGAGCATGGGACAATTGTGGTTATAATTCAAGTAATAAGTTGATTTTCTGAAACTGTAAGCAATGAATAATGAGTAATCAATATGGTGTTTAAATAAAAGTGTTTTTTATTTACGCTCAAAAGCTTTGGGGCCATATAGGATTAATATTATTATTGCGTTTCACTTTGCATGTTTTGACTTCCTGAATAATAAGATTATTCAAACTCCACAGTCGCTCGTACTTTTGGAAGTAAGTAGTGAATCAAGACTGTCATGAACTGGATTGTAGAATTGTCTAAGGATAGACATGGCAATAGATTTGCTGCAACGTTCATGAGTACTCAGAAATTGAGATTTGAGTATTGGATAAACCCACGCTCAGAGTATTACTTCATGGAATTCATCACGAGTAATACTGAGACGATAATATCTATGATCTTGAAACAGAGATATATGAGTTGTAATTTGCAAGTCGGCTATACATTGGTGATACGAAAACGCATCAGTAACTTGGTGTTATAAAACGTATTGTCATGTATGGTTTGATGAGTAAAAGATACAAGCATATGAGTCAATGTTTATTCGTTCCTTTTGCCCTAACCGGAAAAGCGATATCTGTGGGCCCCTCGATGATTTGGTGTTGACTTATGTGCTGGGCCCAGCCAGGACTAATTGATGTGTTCGATTAGAAGTCCTATATCATCACAAATCAGAAATCGGGAAACATAGATTCTGGACAAAGAGATTGATTGTATTCCATGTCTTATGTCTAGAGATATCTAGTAGAACGAAGGGTCATGTGATCTCTTATCTTAGGACTCGTAACTGATTGGGTCAGAGTTCGGCAGCAGCTTTTTGGAAGCTACAATTTGCTGGTCAAATTTAGAAGGCATACTAGCAATTATAGTTACAGACTTATCCAAGTGGGAGACTGTTGGATTAGGTGTCTAAGCCCATAACTATAATTGGTATATACTTGAATTGATAGCAGCACAGTCCTTTTGGGTTGCCCTCAAACCTAGCAATCGGACAAGGAAATTATGAAAGGAGAGATATTAATTTATTATAAGATTAATAAATTAATATAAATGAATTTATTAATATGTTAAAAGATTAATATATTAATAAGAAATCATTTTGTTTAATTAATTGTTAGCCAGAAATTAATTAGAATTAATTTTGGGGTTAAAAGAATTAATTATAAAGTGCAGGGACTAGTTTGCAATTATCTAATAGTTGAGGGGAAGGCTCCAGAACCTCCTTGGAAGGAGGTGGACGAAATCTATAGGGGAAACCCTAAGGATTTCGTCCAAGGGGGCTTGGATAAGGCTTTTGGCTTTGCTTAGGCCCTAAGCAAGGAGCATTAGGGTTTTTCCTAAACCCTAGATCCCTCAACTATATAAGGAGCCTCCTGGTTCATATTTTGGTCACTCTTTCTTTGGAAGAAACCCTTAGGGCCGAAAATTGCATATTCCCTCTCTCTCCTTCTACTTTCCTTCTTGCTAGTTTGGGTGTGATTCCATTAGAGGCATTACACTTGTGGTGCTAAGCTTCCAAGAAGATCAAGATCAAGATCAAGGGAATTATCAATTGTTTACTATAACAATTAAAAGGTATGTAATTACTAAACCCTAGTTTGTTAATTTTGATATTAGCCTCTCTCCTCTAGGGTTCTTGTTTTGCAATTCAAAGTTGTATGTTCAATAGATAAAACATAGATCCAAAGTAGGTTGCATGTGAACTTAGGAATTGTTTTTCTAGTTTATTTGTTTTACCTAAAACCCATCAGTGGTATCAGAGCCAGGTTGTTTTAAATTGAATTGCTATAATAGTTGAATTGCAAATTAGGGTTTATAGCCATTAAACCATAAAGGCCAAAATTTTTGATTTTAGGGTTTTGGTGCAAAAGGTTTTCGAAAACCCTAGCCTCCATGAACCCTAGTCGAAATTAGGGTTAGGGTTTCCAAAACCCTAGCCTTCTCCCTTTGTAATTTCGAAATATGCTCCCCCTTTTAAGGTTTCTTTGTTTTGGATAATAGTTGCCTTATTGGATAATTGAAATAAATAAGGAAATTATCCTATCCCCATATTTTCGAAATCTAGAAGGGATATGGATTAAGATTAAATTAAGTGTTTGATTTAATTAGATAATCCTTACTAGATTTAATTAATTAATTAAAAGTTAATTAATAGACAAATATTAAATCTAGTTATTTGGTTGAGAAAATTAAGGAAATTATCCTATCCCCACATTTTTGAAATCTAGAAGGGATATGGATTAGGATTAAGTTAATTGTTTCATTTAATTAGATAATCCTTAAAAGATTTAATAAATTAATTAAAAGTTAATTAATAGATAAATATTAAATCTAATTAATTGGTTTACTTAAATTTAAAATTTAATAGTTTAAATTTCGAAAAATTTATATAAACCCTTGGAGTTTTAAAATGTTTTTAAACACACCTTATATGTATATTATAATTAAAAGTTAAATATTATATATGTATAAGAATATGGTCAGTCAAATCGCTAGTATGCCTCATTCACGAAGCTAATCTATAAGGGGGGTATAAGGAAACTGCCTATAAAATGGTAGTTGAATGGGTGTCCACTCTCACCCACCGCTTCCTTGATTAGTGGAGGGTCGTTAGCAGAACGGATTTGATAGGACAACTACATCTCATTTAAAGTATAATGTTATTAAAGAAAGTACTAGAACATTATTTTACAAAATCCCAACTCTAGTTACTCTAGGAGAAATGTGAAAAGTATGCTAATCCATGAAATTCTTTATTGGTTGTTAGTGGAGCGTGTGTGGTTAACTGGCACACTAAAAGGCACTAATAAAGAGTAGTAATGGGTATCTCATAATTGTCATTTTGATGGAGCGTGTGTGGTTTACCGGCACATCAATAGTTAATGATAAAGACAATGAGGTTACCAAGCACATTTGCATGGTTATTCACATCTTGTTTGTGATCCTCGACATCCCAGTCACAAATAGAAGAGCATAATCCGAGATTAAAACATGCCATTGAATAGTTTCAATGTATCTCAAAGGATCTAGGAGTTTCCAATACATTTAAAACTTAACTTCTTTTTCGTTTTTCATGGTGGAAATTGGTAAATCGTCATTTACCTACCTTCAAATATTCTGCAAATTAGATTATGGCATCCCTCTTCCAATTTGTGGAATGTTGTGTTGGATCCTAGCCTCGATGTTTCTTTTGGGTGTTACATCAAGGATTCTTATCAACTAACTTGAATTTTCTCCCGTTTTTGTAGATGTCTGAATCTAACCATGGTCTTCCCGAATCTAAAGGAAAAAATATTCCTGCTCAAAGTCTGTTCCACTATGAAGGTGAAAGATCAATCCTTACCATGTGGACTAACTTGATTCCACTTCCTCCACCTCCTCCCGTTGTTCTCCCAAACCTACAAGTTCGAAGGCTTGAAAAGTTCAAGCTCACTCAAGCCCTTTTGGCAAGTAAACACGAAGATGGGAAACCTGTGTGTGCACACGTCTTAGAGATGAAGTCACACATTGATAGGTTAAGCATGTTTGGTGTCGAGATTTCAAGTAAGTTGGCTGTTGACTGGGTTCTTCAGTCACTTCCTGAATCATATAGTGAGTTCGTTAGAGAGTACTATATGATGGATCACGACGTGACCCTCATTGATCTCACCTATTTGCTTATAGCTGCTGAATCAGCAATGATTTGGCGTGCTGATCAAGCAAATTTGTCTGGTGAATCAAACTCCCAAACTTCAATGGACATTGAAAATGATGACATTGGAGATCCAGAAAAGGTAAACTCTGAGATAGTTCCTTGTGTCATTCCAAAAGAGTCCATTTGCTTTTATTGCCAAGAGAAGGGGCATTGGAGACGAAGCTGCCCTATCTACCTGAGAGATCTAAGAGATGGGAGAGTCTAGTGTTATGACTCCTCATCGGGTATAAAATCCACTATCTAAATCCATCATGTTCCTACTCATTGATTCTTAATACATAATGTGATAAGATTACATTTGAATGTTTTGCAGGATCAGAGAAAAGAGAGGAAGCTTGATGGAAAAGCAAGATGAGTCTGATCACGAAGAAATGGATCACCGTCGCATGGATTCGTAGATCTGATTTTGAGCTTAGAAAGTTATGATAAATTTGTTAGGAATAAATACATAGTTTTTCGGTTGATTTTGCATTGTAAGGACAAGTTTTCCGCTGCTTTTATAAAAGAAATTTTGGTTTGAATAATTTTATATATACATATCCTTGCAATGAAATCGTTGTGAAAAATTGATGTTTGTGTATTACTACAATGAATGGATTTGATTCTTAATTATGTTATTTGTGGAAATGTCGAGAATTTGCCAAATAAGGAAAGATTCTCATCGCCCAAGTTTCAATTGGAAAGAAACTTGAAATCATACAACTAGATTGCATGATGAATGAGAAACTTCATACTTGGAAATTCGACTAATTCTTTGGCAAAGTGTCAAGAGAAGGACTAGGAGATCAAGTACACTAGGTTGTACATTGATCAAGTCCACCACAAGAGTGATAAAGATATTCATCATGATTTACTAAAGTTTAGTACATATGGTTATACTTATAAGATTAAGTATAATTCTGAGTTGATCGAAAGAGTTTCAATCAATAGCAGAACGAATAAGAAGAATCAAGTAGGCAGAAAGATAAAAGTTTCTCTATTCTAAGAAGAAGGGAGAGTACCTTTTATTGTGTTTTATGATAAGTCTTAATGATTAGGAACCATATCTCAATTGATCCTCTAAGTAAGTCTTAGTGCATTTACATGTCTAAGAAGAGGAATAGAGAATTGTGGAAATGGTTAAAATCAAGAAGTCAATCATACTTCGTTCCAACATCAAGTCTTAGAGTTATACTCCAAGATTGTGAATTGAGTGACAAGTCTTGAGAAGGTTTATAACACTCATCAAATGTGGAATTTTGAAAAAAAAATTTCATTCTTGCACATTTGAAATTGGTAAGTTGTGATGTCTTGGATAAGACAAAGACCAACTAGGACAAATTTTGTGAAGTGTTTTGTCTTGATAAGAACTACACTAACTCTTGAATATTTGTTTTGTCGAGGAAAGTTTCCTGACAAGAGAATCATATATGTCAAGAGGTCAGTGGGAGTTTTAATGATCTTGAAAAAGGTTTCAAGAACAAATCAAGAATAAACCTTATCAATCATCACTAGCACACGACTTGAGGTTTACAGCCTATCGTGGATGACATACTCCTTTTCTGTGCCATTCCAATTGAGTTAATTATGCATGTGAGTTCTATGAGTTCTCATGTGAATGCATAAAGACAAAGCACCTTGATCAATGGAAAGTACATTGATAAGCAAGGATGAGTTGCCAAACCGCTTGGAAGACATGGTGGGCACTCGTGTTACCATAAGGCAAGAAATCAAGATTGAGAAAGTTCAGTCCATATGAGTTTGGATTTGTCACAAACTTTGGTTTTGACAAATTCACATGGATAGGAAATTATACACCACAAAATCTAAGTGTCATAAGATTACCTCCTTCATGAAAATGACTGTGAGGAAATGCTTTCACTAAGATAGATTTTAAGAAGATAGCGATTGTGGAAATTGTATTCTCAAATTCGATTATGGTTACGGCATCCCTCTCCATAGATCGAATTGTGAGATTTGACAATTAGTCTGAACATTTGGGACTTAGTGACATAAGTTCTGAATTTGTCTAGACACACATATGAGCTTTCTAAGGCAAAGGTGTATGATTTTAAGAAGCTTTGATAAAGGCTTATCAAAGCGTTAGGTATTAGAAATATGAACTTAAGGAATTCAATAAGCATTGTTCTCTGGAAGTTTAATTGTTTTCTGAATACATGTCAAAGCTAGTGGGAGCATAAGTGTTATGCTGGTAAGAAAATAATCATCATGTTAGTGGGAGCATGATTATTATGGTAAAGTATTGCGAGTTAGCAATATTAATTATAGAAAACAAAGATTCACTTTGCAAAGTTGTAATGTTTGAAAAGTTGTTTTTCTATAATTAAGGGAGAGAATATTATACTTCATTTCAAAATTCTAAAGCTTAGATCGAGAAACATTAATAAATTTAGTCAAGGATATATAGTGCATTCTCAAATTCGATTATGATCACGGCATCCCTCTTCATAGATCGAATTGTGGGAACAGGACACATAAAATATTATGGCAGAAGGATGATAAAGTATCACGTCTTTATGTGAGACATTATGCATTGTGTCCAATACGCTTCGGGTATAGGATTGATTGCATATGCTGTAATATTTGACCATTCTAAAATTTTCCAAATGCCTAGGGTATTAGGAGGGAAAAAGGATCTAGAATCGGTTCTGACTAAAATAATTAAACAACTATCAAAGGAAAATCAGAGGTTCACTCAGGATTTGTCGCCTGTGAGTAGTTGGAAGTATAGTAATGAATGGGCCATGTCGACATTATTATGAATAGATAAGATTCTATTAAGAATAATTCGTCATATGGCAAATATGGAAATGTCTCCATATTGGGAGTTGGATGTTGAGAGTCTGTGTCTAGATTAGAAACTTTTATGCAAGAAGGATGTTCAAAGGAATGTACTTTGAATGTGAGACTTCACGTCTATGGAATTATCTTGTAATAATTTCCGATAGAGTACTTTGTAATTTCATTTGCCAAGTCTTGGTGACTTTTGTGCTGTGACTTTGCGAAAGGATCGTTGCATAAAATGTTAGAATCTAGCATATTCTAGTAGTTGCAAGAACCTTGTGTTCTAACACTAATAATAGGGATTGGGAATTGTGAAATGAGCATCATTGGAAAGGTTTTTCAATTGATCTATTTCACAAAGTATGGACCATAGGAAACCAAAGTGTGCATGCTTGGAGCATGGGACAATTGTGGTTATAATTCAAGTAATAAGTTGATTTTCTGAAACTGTAAGCAATGAATAATGAGTAATCAATATGGTGTTTAAATAAAAGTGTTTTTTATTTACGCTCAAAAGCTTTGGGGCCATATAGGATTAATATTATTATTGCGTTTCACTTTGCATGTTTTGACTTCCTGAATAATAAGATTATTCAAACTCCACAGTCGCTCGTACTTTTGGAAGTAAGTAGTGAATCAAGACTGTCATGAACTGGATTGTAGAATTGTCTAAGGATAGACATGGCAATAGATTTGCTGCAACGTTCATGAGTACTCAGAAATTGAGATTTGAGTATTGGATAAACCCACGCTCAGAGTATTACTTCATGGAATTCATCACGAGTAATACTGAGACGATAATATCTATGATCTTGAAACAGAGATATATGAGTTGTAATTTGCAAGTCGGCTATACATTGGTGATACGAAAACGCATCAGTAACTTGGTGTTATAAAACGTATTGTCATGTATGGTTTGATGAGTAAAAGATACAAGCATATGAGTCAATGTTTATTCGTTCCTTTTGCCCTAACCGGAAAAGCGATATCTGTGGGCCCCTCGATGATTTGGTGTTGACTTATGTGCTGGGCCCAGCCAGGACTAATTGATGTGTTCGATTAGAAGTCCTATATCATCACAAATCAGAAATCGGGAAACATAGATTCTGGACAAAGAGATTGATTGTATTCCATGTCTTATGTCTAGAGATATCTAGTAGAACGAAGGGTCATGTGATCTCTTATCTTAGGACTCGTAACTGATTGGGTCAGAGTTCGGCAGCAGCTTTTTGGAAGCTACAATTTGCTGGTCAAATTTAGAAGGCATACTAGCAATTATAGTTACAGACTTATCCAAGTGGGAGACTGTTGGATTAGGTGTCTAAGCCCATAACTATAATTGGTATATACTTGAATTGATAGCAGCACAGTCCTTTTGGGTTGCCCTCAAACCTAGCAATCGGACAAGGAAATTATGAAAGGAGAGATATTAATTTATTATAAGATTAATAAATTAATATAAATGAATTTATTAATATGTTAAAAGATTAATATATTAATAAGAAATCATTTTGTTTAATTAATTGTTAGCCAGAAATTAATTAGAATTAATTTTGGGGTTAAAAGAATTAATTATAAAGTGCAGGGACTAGTTTGCAATTATCTAATAGTTGAGGGGAAGGCTCCAGAACCTCCTTGGAAGGAGGTGGACGAAATCTATAGGGGAAACCCTAAGGATTTCATCCAAGGGGGCTTGGATAAGGCTTTTGGCTTTGCTTAGGCCCTAAGCAAGGAGCATTAGGGTTTTTCCTAAACCCTAGATCCCTCAACTATATAAGGAGCCTCCTAGTTCATATTTTGGTCACTCTTTCTTTGGAAGAAACCCTTAGGGCTGAAAATTGCATATTCCCTCTCTCTCCTTCTACTTTCCTTCTTGCTAGTTTGGGTGTGATTCCATTAGAGGCATTACACTTGTGGTGCTAAGCTTCCAAGAAGATCAAGATCAAGATCAAGGGAATTATCAATTGTTTACTATAACAATTAAAAGGTATGTAATTACTAAACCCTAGTTTGTTAATTTTGATATTAGCCTCTCTCCTCTAGGGTTCTTGTTTTGCAATTCAAAGTTGTATGTTCAATAGATAAAACATAGATCCAAAGTAGGTTGCATGTGAACTTAGGAATTGTTTTTCTAGTTTATTTGTTTTACCTAAAACCCATCAGTGGTATCAGAGCCAGGTTGTTTTAAATTGAATTGCTATAATAGTTGAATTGCAAATTAGGGTTTATAGCCATTAAACCATAAAGGCCAAAATTTTCGATTTTAGGGTTTTGGTGCAAAAGGTTTTCGAAAACCCTAGCCTCCATGAACCCTAGTCGAAATTAGGGTTAGGGTTTCCAAAACCCTAGCCTTCTCCCTTTGTAATTTCGAAATATGCTCCCCCTTTTAAGGTTTCTTTGTTTTGGATAATAGTTGCCTTATTGGATAATTGAAATAAATAAGGAAATTATCCTATCCCCATATTTTCGAAATCTAGAAGGGATATGGATTAAGATTAAATTAAGTGTTTGATTTAATTAGATAATCCTTACTAGATTTAATTAATTAATTAAAAGTTAATTAATAGACAAATATTAAATCTAGTTATTTGGTTGAGAAAATTAAGGAAATTATCCTATCCCCACATTTTTGAAATCTAGAAGGGATATGGATTAGGATTAAGTTAATTGTTTCATTTAATTAGATAATCCTTAAAAGATTTAATAAATTAATTAAAAGTTAATTAATAGATAAATATTAAATCTAATTAATTGGTTTACTTAAATTTAAAATTTAATAGTTTAAATTTTGAAAAATTTATATAAACCCTTGGAGTTTTAAAATGTTTTTAAACACACCTTATATGTATATTATAATTAAAAGTTAAATATTATATATGTATAAGAATATGGTCAGTCAAATCGCTAGTATGCCTCATTCACGAAGCTAATCTATAAGGGGGGTATAAGGAAACTGCCTATAAAATGGTAGTTGAATGGGTGTCCACTCTCACCCACCGCTTCCTTGATTAGTGGAGGGTCGTTAGCAGAACGGATTTGATAGGACAACTACATCTCATTTAAAGTATAATGTTATTAAAGAAAGTACTAGAACATTATTTTACAAAATCCCAACTCTAGTTACTCTAGGAGAAATGTGAAAAGTATGCTAATCCATGAAATTCTTTATTGGTTGTTAGTGGAGCGTGTGTGGTTAACTGGCACACTAAAAGGCACTAATAAAGAGTAGTAATGGGTATCTCATAATTGTCATTTTGATGGAGCGTGTGTGGTTTACCGGCACATCAATAGTTAATGATAAAGACAATGAGGTTACCAAGCACATTTGCATGGTTATTCACATCTTGTTTGTGATCCTCGACATCCCAGTCACAAATAGAAGAGCATAATCCGAGATTAAAACATGCCATTGAATAGTTTCAATGTATCTCAAAGGATCTAGGAGTTTCCAATACATTTAAAACTTAACTTCTTTTTCGTTTTTCATGGTGGAAATTGGTAAATCGTCATTTACCTACCTTCAAATATTCTGCAAATTAGATTATGGCATCCCTCTTCCAATTTGTGGAATGTTGTGTTGGATCCTAGCCTCGATGTTTCTTTTGGGTGTTACATCAAGGATTCTTATCAACTAACTTGAATTTTCTCCCGTTTTTGTAGATGTCTGAATCTAACCATGGTCTTCCCGAATCTAAAGGAAAAAATATTCCTGCTCAAAGTCTGTTCCACTATGAAGGTGAAAGATCAATCCTTACCATGTGGACTAACTTGATTCCACTTCCTCCACCTCCTCCCGTTGTTCTCCCAAACCTACAAGTTCGAAGGCTTGAAAAGTTCAAGCTCACTCAAGCCCTTTTGGCAAGTAAACACGAAGATGGGAAACCTGTGTGTGCACACGTCTTAGAGATGAAGTCACACATTGATAGGTTAAGCATGTTTGGTGTCGAGATTTCAAGTAAGTTGGCTGTTGACTGGGTTCTTCAGTCACTTCCTGAATCATATAGTGAGTTCGTTAGAGAGTACTATATGATGGATCACGACGTGACCCTCATTGATCTCACCTATTTGCTTATAGCTGCTGAATCAGCAATGATTTGGCGTGCTGATCAAGCAAATTTGTCTGGTGAATCAAACTCCCAAACTTCAATGGACATTGAAAATGATGACATTGGAGATCCAGAAAAGGTAAACTCTGAGATAGTTCCTTGTGTCATTCCAAAAGAGTCCATTTGCTTTTATTGCCAAGAGAAGGGGCATTGGAGACGAAGCTGCCCTATCTACCTGAGAGATCTAAGAGATGGGAGAGTCTAGTGTTATGACTCCTCATCGGGTATAAAATCCACTATCTAAATCCATCATGTTCCTACTCATTGATTCTTAATACATAATGTGATAAGATTACATTTGAATGTTTTGCAGGATCAGAGAAAAGAGAGGAAGCTTGATGGAAAAGCAAGATGAGTCTGATCACGAAGAAATGGATCACCGTCGCATGGATTCGTAGATCTGATTTTGAGCTTAGAAAGTTATGATAAATTTGTTAGGAATAAATACATAGTTTTTCGGTTGATTTTGCATTGTAAGGACAAGTTTTCCGCTGCTTTTATAAAAGAAATTTTGGTTTGAATAATTTTATATATACATATCCTTGCAATGAAATCGTTGTGAAAAATTGATGTTTGTGTATTACTACAATGAATGGATTTGATTCTTAATTATGTTATTTGTGGAAATGTCGAGAATTTGCCAAATAAGGAAAGATTCTCATCGCCCAAGTTTCAATTGGAAAGAAACTTGAAATCATACAACTAGATTGCATGATGAATGAGAAACTTCATACTTGGAAATTCGACTAATTCTTTGGCAAAGTGTCAAGAGAAGGACTAGGAGATCAAGTACACTAGGTTGTACATTGATCAAGTCCACCACAAGAGTGATAAAGATATTCATCATGATTTACTAAAGTTTAGTACATATGGTTATACTTATAAGATTAAGTATAATTCTGAGTTGATCGAAAGAGTTTCAATCAATAGCAGAACGAATAAGAAGAATCAAGTAGGCAGAAAGATAAAAGTTTCTCTATTCTAAGAAGAAGGGAGAGTACCTTTTATTGTGTTTTATGATAAGTCTTAATGATTAGGAACCATATCTCAATTGATCCTCTAAGTAAGTCTTAGTGCATTTACATGTCTAAGAAGAGGAATAGAGAATTGTGGAAATGGTTAAAATCAAGAAGTCAATCATACTTCGTTCCAACATCAAGTCTTAGAGTTATACTCCAAGATTGTGAATTGAGTGACAAGTCTTGAGAAGGTTTATAACACTCATCAAATGTGGAATTTTGAAAAAAAAATTTCATTCTTGCACATTTGAAATTGGTAAGTTGTGATGTCTTGGATAAGACAAAGACCAACTAGGACAAATTTTGTGAAGTGTTTTGTCTTGATAAGAACTACACTAACTCTTGAATATTTGTTTTGTCGAGGAAAGTTTCCTGACAAGAGAATCATATATGTCAAGAGGTCAGTGGGAGTTTTAATGATCTTGAAAAAGGTTTCAAGAACAAATCAAGAATAAACCTTATCAATCATCACTAGCACACGACTTGAGGTTTACAGCCTATCGTGGATGACATACTCCTTTTCTGTGCCATTCCAATTGAGTTAATTATGCATGTGAGTTCTATGAGTTCTCATGTGAATGCATAAAGACAAAGCACCTTGATCAATGGAAAGTACATTGATAAGCAAGGATGAGTTGCCAAACCGCTTGGAAGACATGGTGGGCACTCGTGTTACCATAAGGCAAGAAATCAAGATTGAGAAAGTTCAGTCCATATGAGTTTGGATTTGTCACAAACTTTGGTTTTGACAAATTCACATGGATAGGAAATTATACACCACAAAATCTAAGTGTCATAAGATTACCTCCTTCATGAAAATGACTGTGAGGAAATGCTTTCACTAAGATAGATTTTAAGAAGATAGCGATTGTGGAAATTGTATTCTCAAATTCGATTATGGTTACGGCATCCCTCTCCATAGATCGAATTGTGAGATTTGACAATTAGTCTGAACATTTGGGACTTAGTGACATAAGTTCTGAATTTGTCTAGACACACATATGAGCTTTCTAAGGCAAAGGTGTATGATTTTAAGAAGCTTTGATAAAGGCTTATCAAAGCGTTAGGTATTAGAAATATGAACTTAAGGAATTCAATAAGCATTGTTCTCTGGAAGTTTAATTGTTTTCTGAATACATGTCAAAGCTAGTGGGAGCATAAGTGTTATGCTGGTAAGAAAATAATCATCATGTTAGTGGGAGCATGATTATTATGGTAAAGTATTGCGAGTTAGCAATATTAATTATAGAAAACAAAGATTCACTTTGCAAAGTTGTAATGTTTGAAAAGTTGTTTTTCTATAATTAAGGGAGAGAATATTATACTTCATTTCAAAATTCTAAAGCTTAGATCGAGAAACATTAATAAATTTAGTCAAGGATATATAGTGCATTCTCAAATTCGATTATGATCACGGCATCCCTCTTCATAGATCGAATTGTGGGAACAGGACACATAAAATATTATGGCAGAAGGATGATAAAGTATCACGTCTTTATGTGAGACATTATGCATTGTGTCCAATACGCTTCGGGTATAGGATTGATTGCATATGCTGTAATATTTGACCATTCTAAAATTTTCCAAATGCCTAGGGTATTAGGAGGGAAAAAGGATCTAGAATCGGTTCTGACTAAAATAATTAAACAACTATCAAAGGAAAATCAGAGGTTCACTCAGGATTTGTCGCCTGTGAGTAGTTGGAAGTATAGTAATGAATGGGCCATGTCGACATTATTATGAATAGATAAGATTCTATTAAGAATAATTCGTCATATGGCAAATATGGAAATGTCTCCATATTGGGAGTTGGATGTTGAGAGTCTGTGTCTAGATTAGAAACTTTTATGCAAGAAGGATGTTCAAAGGAATGTACTTTGAATGTGAGACTTCACGTCTATGGAATTATCTTGTAATAATTTCCGATAGAGTACTTTGTAATTTCATTTGCCAAGTCTTGGTGACTTTTGTGCTGTGACTTTGCGAAAGGATCGTTGCATAAAATGTTAGAATCTAGCATATTCTAGTAGTTGCAAGAACCTTGTGTTCTAACACTAATAATAGGGATTGGGAATTGTGAAATGAGCATCATTGGAAAGGTTTTTCAATTGATCTATTTCACAAAGTATGGACCATAGGAAACCAAAGTGTGCATGCTTGGAGCATGGGACAATTGTGGTTATAATTCAAGTAATAAGTTGATTTTCTGAAACTGTAAGCAATGAATAATGAGTAATCAATATGGTGTTTAAATAAAAGTGTTTTTTATTTACGCTCAAAAGCTTTGGGGCCATATAGGATTAATATTATTATTGCGTTTCACTTTGCATGTTTTGACTTCCTGAATAATAAGATTATTCAAACTCCACAGTCGCTCGTACTTTTGGAAGTAAGTAGTGAATCAAGACTGTCATGAACTGGATTATAGAATTGTCTAAGGATAGACATGGCAATAGATTTGCTGCAACGTTCATGAGTACTCAGAAATTGAGATTTGAGTATTGGATAAACCCACGCTCAGAGTATTACTTCATGGAATTCATCACGAGTAATACTGAGACGATAATATCTATGATCTTGAAACAGAGATATATGAGTTGTAATTTGCAAGTCGGCTATACATTGGTGATACGAAAACGCATCAGTAACTTGGTGTTATAAAACGTATTGTCATGTATGGTTTGATGAGTAAAAGATACAAGCATATGAGTCAATGTTTATTCGTTCCTTTTGCCCTAACCGGAAAAGCGATATCTGTGGGCCCCTCGATGATTTGGTGTTGACTTATGTGCTGGGCCCAGCCAGGACTAATTGATGTGTTCGATTAGAAGTCCTATATCATCACAAATCAGAAATCGGGAAACATAGATTCTGGACAAAGAGATTGATTGTATTCCATGTCTTATGTCTAGAGATATCTAGTAGAACGAAGGGTCATGTGATCTCTTATCTTAGGACTCGTAACTGATTGGGTCAGAGTTCGGCAGCAGCTTTTTGGAAGCTACAATTTGCTGGTCAAATTTAGAAGGCATACTAGCAATTATAGTTACAGACTTATCCAAGTGGGAGACTGTTGGATTAGGTGTCTAAGCCCATAACTATAATTGGTATATACTTGAATTGATAGCAGCACAGTCCTTTTGGGTTGCCCTCAAACCTAGCAATCGGACAAGGAAATTATGAAAGGAGAGATATTAATTTATTATAAGATTAATAAATTAATATAAATGAATTTATTAATATGTTAAAAGATTAATATATTAATAAGAAATCATTTTGTTTAATTAATTGTTAGCCAGAAATTAATTAGAATTAATTTTGGGGTTAAAAGAATTAATTATAAAGTGCAGGGACTAGTTTGCAATTATCTAATAGTTGAGGGGAAGGCTCCAGAACCTCCTTGGAAGGAGGTGGACGAAATCTATAGGGGAAACCCTAAGGATTTCATCCAAGGGGGCTTGGATAAGGCTTTTGGCTTTGCTTAGGCCCTAAGCAAGGAGCATTAGGGTTTTTCCTAAACCCTAGATCCCTCAACTATATAAGGAGCCTCCTGGTTCATATTTTGGTCACTCTTTCTTTGGAAGAAACCCTTAGGGCCGAAAATTGCATATTCCCTCTCTCTCCTTCTACTTTCCTTCTTGCTAGTTTGGGTGTGATTCCATTAGAGGCATTACACTTGTGGTGCTAAGCTTCCAAGAAGATCAAGATCAAGATCAAGGGAATTATCAATTGTTTACTATAACAATTAAAAGGTATGTAATTACTAAACCCTAGTTTGTTAATTTTGATATTAGCCTCTCTCCTCTAGGGTTCTTGTTTTGCAATTCAAAGTTGTATGTTCAATAGATAAAACATAGATCCAAAGTAGGTTGCATGTGAACTTAGGAATTGTTTTTCTAGTTTATTTGTTTTACCTAAAACCCATCACCTGTCCCCTCTCGTCGATTCTAGCAAGAGCTTAACGAGTTCACCTTCAACAACACTTCAGTCAATCTTCAACCGACTCACCGAGTTCTTCCTTGAACTCGTCGAGTTCATCTTCAGCATATGAGTGCGTCCAATTTATGACTCGCCAAGTTGTAAGAACAACTCGTCGAGTCCATCTTCAAAGATTGGGAGATTGCCTTGGACTCACCGAGTTTGTTCTAGCACTCGTTGACTCCCATGATTCCCATGTCTCTTAAGAGCCCAAACAACCGAGAGACCTTACACACTCTCATCTAGTCCATCGACAAAAGGGATTTGGTGGTCATTACACCCCGACTCGCCGAGTACATCCTTGACCATTACTATACAGTCAATTTAAATGGGTCTTAACACATCAAAACTATAGATCTGGCCTCCTAATGTCCATTTTACACGTAAAGCCTCAAGCTTGGTGCACATGCATAGGATCATTGGCTCAAAAAGCTATAAAAGATGGTCTACAAGATGTATGGGGTGTTTATGGCGACAAAGTGGGCACCTTTGTGCCAAAAAGACCCCCAATGACCCTAGATCTGAAGCACAAACTCACTTCTTATACTCAATCCTGAATACATCCTTACTAGGGCTTAGAAAGATGAAGAAAAAGTCCAAAATCAAGATCTAGACAATGAATAGACAAGGTTTCAGCTTTATACCTCTAATAAGCTGGAAATATGCTCAAAACTTTGGATCTTCTTGTTTCCCCTTGATTTCACAAGCCTCCTTCTACTCTTCAAGCTTCAATCAAAAAAAGTAACACCACAAGGCTCAAGAACACACTAAAAACGGCTAGGGTTTCGAGTTAAGGTTTGCTCTGGACGATGGGGGCTGAGTTGAGGGGTTATAATGTGTTTAAATAGGGTGCAAACCCTTAATTTAGCCAAAAGAGGACCATAGAGTAAATCACTAAGAGAAAAAATGGAATTAGCGGCGCCATTGCCGGTAAAAAGTCATTCATATTGCTCTGTCGCTATTGCTTGAAATCACGCCGGTAAAACCATGTCGCTGCTAATGTTGTTGTAGCCCATAATAGCCTATGTCGCCACTAATGCTATTGTCACCTGTAATTCCTTCTATGGCCGGTAATAACACTTTTTTTTAAATCAACGATGTTGGGTGCCAAAAAACCGATACATAATAACCAAGTTTGTAAAAATCGCTTGACGGTAGCTCGGCGGTGGACTGGGGTCAAGCGATTAATCGGCTAGGCGGAGATTAATCGGGGACCATTAATTATTAAAAAATTAATAAATAAAACATTAATCCTAAGAATATAACATTATATCTATTTAAAAGTTACTAAAAATTAATAATATAACATTATAACATGATACTATGATTACAAAAAACCTTTTGATCCTTAATACATCAGATCTAAATAACCAACAATTGCATTTGGATCCAAGTCTGCATAAAATGGGGAGAAAAAAGTGTTATGAACAATGGGTTCCAATAGCATTGGGAAGAGATGTGGACCTACAACCTGTTGTCTACTGCATTTGGAACTTTGTGAATGTTGAGGGAATTCAATAGCAGGAGGCTGTGGATATGTGGGAATTCCATGATCAATTATTCCATCCTAATTATTGCTATATAATACACAGGAGGTGGCGACTGTTGTAGAAGCTTTATAAGGCGGTTTAGCTTCAAGGATGACGACTGACGGAATACGACGACGTGAATGGAAGAAAAAGACAGTGTCATAGGAGGGAAAGACGGCATCGAAGAAGAAGATGGCGTCGTTTTAGAAGCTTCAGTTCATGCTTTCTTTCATTCCTTCAGACTACAGAGAGAATTTCAGAAAAGAAAAGAAATGAATGTGATGGAGTGAGAAGAACCCTAGCAGCAATTCTAATAATTTTACACTTTTTCCCTTGAAGTTTTTTTTTACCGATTAGGACGCCTAGGTCCGCCTAGACCCGATAATCTTCGTCTTTGACCGATTTTGACCACGTCTGATAATAGGGTCCGATTAGCTATAAACGTCAATGGTGGAGGACCATCAAGCGCCTAGGCGCCGATTAATCGGCCGCCTAGGCCGATATTTGCAACACTGATAATAACAATAAATGCAGAAAAAATTACATAATAACATCCGATTAGGTACAAAATAGTGTTATAATTAATTTCATACCAAAATAAACAACCAAAGTTTTATAATTCCAATAACACTACTAGAAAAACAGCCTTTTACGACACGCAATTTATGATACACAAAAGTGTGCGGCCTAAAAATAATGTCATCTCTTTGTAAATTTTAAGGATTTAAGACGTGTATTTTTGCGTGCCCTTAAATTAGTGTCTAAAAAAACACGGAGGGTGCCTATAATAACATGTGTGTCGCCTGAAGGCGTCGCTTTATAAATTTTAATGGAAACACGCGTTCCATCATTTAATAGCCGGGGGGGGGGGGGGGGGGGGGGGATGGGGAAGGAAATGAAATCCAAAAAAATTAAAAAGCCCGCCTCCCTTTTTCTTCCTTTCCCTCTTGCCCTAATTATCGACGCTCCTTCCAAGCAGTCGACAACCTTCGTACTCTCATTTTCCTTTTCTCTGTAAACGACTCTTCGATTGGCTCCGGTTAAAAATTAGATGTGGGTGTATAATCGCAACTTTTGATCTTTTGGTTTTGGTTGGCATTTGTGTCTGTTCAGATGTCTTCCAATCTACATTGGACATCGACATCGTTACTTGCCATTCTGGCTAGGTCGTCGACGTCCATCAAGGCAAGCACGCCACCAACCAACAACCTTCACTCTCTCATTTTCCTTTTCTCTGTAAACCCTAATCTGCCTCCACCAGTACCGAATCTACCTCAACTCACCTCTAACCTTGGCTCATCTCTTTCTGATCGCTGCTAATGAACCTATTTTGTGTTTAATTTGGGAGCAAATCGCAATTTAATTTGTACACTGGAAGCCTAGATGACAGGTCCGACGCGGTGGCAGCGTTTGTCTCGCTTGCGAGAGACAACGATTGGTATGGGAAGTTGGTAATTGAAGAAGGTGGAGACAATCCGTTGCTGAAATTGGTGAAAGAAGGGAAACCAAAAGGTTAGGAGAATGCTGCGTCTGCAATCGGATTGCTACGTCGTGATCCTGAGAGCGTTGAACACATGATTCACGTCGGTGTATGCTCGATGTTTATTGAACATAGATAGTCAGTCTACGCATCTTGATGAAGGTAAACTGCTTTGTTTTCATGTATTTGGAGGAGTTTTTATTCATTACAAAGGCCTCTATTTTGTCAAATATTTTAGAAAGAAGAGGGATTGATATATCAATACACATGATAAACTTGAGATTTAATTTGCAGTGACAAGACTGAGGGCTATTAGGCAAAGCTTTATCGATCAAAATCGTAGGCTTAGGAACTGGAGGTGTGGAGATCCATGTGTATCAAATTGGACTGGAGTCCTGTGCTTCAGCAAAACCCTAGACAATGGTTATCTTCATATTCGAGAACTGTAAGATATTAAATCTCCAATTTATATGATTATAACTAAAAGTTTTAAAGCGACAATATATAACTAGAACATCTAAGTCTGTGTGTGATTTTTGTAGGCAACTACTGAATCTCAAACTTTCTGGAACTTTATCTCCAGAAATAAGGCGATTATCTTATATGCAAATATTGTGAGCCAAGTTCCTAATCTCACCTACATTACTTTGTTTCCTTTTTCTTGATAATCTTTTGTAATGCATATAACATATTTGCTCTTGATCTTAAAGGGATATCATGTGGAACAACATAGGTGGGAGTATACCAAAAGAGATAAACCAACTTACATCATTGAAATTCTTATAGCTTTATTTCCTTTTTCCTGTTTAATTAATTAATGAGTAGATATTGAACCATTCAAGGTAATCTGTAATTATGTGCATGCAGGCTTTTAAATGGAAACAATCTAACAGGCTCCTTGCCAGAAGAGATTGGGAATCTCCCCAATTTGAACCGCATACAAATCGACCAAAACAACATATCTGGACCAATACCTGTCTCATTTTCAAAACTGAACAACACAAAGCACTTGTAATTTTATTATTATTTGTTCCTATATTTTTATTTTCTGATTTCTATATGATGACTACTAGTATTATCATATGTGGGTTTGTAGTCATATGAACAATAATTCACGTTGAAGGAAGTATACCTTCCTCTTATGGCAACATGCTTCAATTGGCCAAGTTGTAAGTGTAGTTTAAGTTTTAATAAACTTTAGTAATGATGAATTTCAATACATAACACTCTAATCCAAGATTACTTTTGGTGTTGCAGAAGTTTTAGGAATTGCAACTTGCAAGGATCAATCCCTGATCTTAGCAGGACACCACATCTTACTTATATGTAAGTATGAAATAAATCTTGAATGTTTTGGAGTACAGTCTTTTTTAAGTTGTTAGTTTGATGACAATTTATATAATTTAGAGACCTGAGTGATAACAATCTTAATGACACGGTTTTACTTTTCATATTAATCAAACTCCTTTCATTTCACTGCTATTATTATGTATGGGAGCAATTTACTTTCCTTGAGCAAAAGATCAATCGGATTTAATATTAGTGCCATATTAGTCTTGGGTTTTTTTTCCATCCGTGCATGTTCCAGTTAGTGCTTATTAACAATTTAGATGCAGCCCCTAAGACGAGATCATAGTAAAGTATGACTAAATGATGCATATACTTTCTTGGATTATTGACTTATCTTTTTCTTGACTAAGTTTCAAGCTACATTCCTTTTACATCTCTCAGGCTTGTTTTTGACCACGAAAGGGAGGATCTTTTCGGATGCCATGATGCCCATATTCGTTGTATCGAGTACTCTTATGCAACTGGTTAGTTTCATTTTTTTCATCATTTCTTTTTATCTTTTTTTAATTCTTTTTCTTGTTAAAGGTGTGTGACATGTTGGTGGTTTTAAGATTTATTCAGATATGCATTCAAGTGTCATAGGAAATCAGAAGCTGGAAGAGACATTGTTTACCCTGTAAATGCCATTGCATTTCACCCTGTGTAAGTTATTTCTTTTTTTAGTTAGTTAATACTTAATATCTTTACCTTTTATACTAAATAAATATATACATTTATGTAAACACTTCAAATATAATAAAGAATAAGTTACATTTTGGTCCTTAAGTATAACTGGTTTTTTCAATTTCGCTCGAGTTTTTTGTAACGTTTTTGGTCCCCGTTCCAAGAAAATGTCTATCGAGTAAATTACATTTTTGGTCCCTGAGTTTGTTCAAAGTTTACATTTTTGGTCCTTACACAATTTTGGTGTCTATTATGTTGTGGAAATGATTTTGGTCCCTGGGTTTGCTAAAAAAATTATGTTTTTACTAGTTTCCTCTTGCACATTGATGGTTACAAGTTGATAACGAGAACATTGTTCTAAGACCATCTACTAAAGCAAGGTTGGTGTAAGAGTTGATGACGATAACATTGTTCCAAGATCTTCAATGAGTTATGATGATGTCCCTTAATAGCAATGTAGTATTAGGTTATATAGTTAGGGATGATTATTTGCATTTGACATGTTAGTGCAATGAATTATCTTTCTTATTTATTGTATTTTATATTGTATTTTGTATGACATTAACTTTTGTGCAATGGATTGTATTTTTTGTATATGGTATTTTAGTTTCTATTATGAGAAATGAAATGCAAATTTAATTTGAAAATTAATAAATCTATAAATAATTTTTTTTTAAAAAAAAAATTACGATACGCAAAAATGTGTGTCATCTTCATTAATGACATGACCTTTCTTGACAGCGGCTTTAATGATACGCATTGCGTGTCATAAATGTACGTTGTAAATGCGCGTCGTCTCTCGTTATGATCGGACCTTCCTTGACGCGCATTTGCGTGTCGTCTGAGCGTCGTAAAAGGCTGTTTTTCTAGTAGTGCAAGTACCGAAGTGTCATCACAAGTCTAAAATAGAAAACACAAACTAATTATCCGACGAACCATCATCTCCGTTCCCATCGATTCCTCCTTGATCTTTCCCCGATAGAAAAAACGCATAAAGTTCCTCCCTATACGTCGGGTCGTTGAGAATTTCCCGTAGATTTTCCAACTACATAATAAATAACAACATATTTAAACTTATAAGTTAAATAATTAAACATAAACAAAAACTACCAAATTACATTGCTATATCTTGCATTTAAATACAAGAAATACCAAAAGTACATTGTTATATCTTGTACTTGGGACAAAAACACAATTACCAAATCAACATAAATTTATTTGTGCCAAACTACATTGCTATTTTTAAACTAGGGACAAAAAAACCAAAGTACATTGTTATTTCTTGCATTTAAAACATAAACACAATTACCAAATCAACATGCATTTATTGATCATTATATAGATACACGAGACTTTGAAATTAAATAATCTACTCTTTTTACGCTAAATAACCTTAAATACAAGAAATACCAAAGTACATTGCTATTTCTTGCACTAAAATACATTAAATACTTAAAAAATCATTGCTATTTCTTGCACTTTGGACAAAAACATAATTACTAAATCAACATGCATTTATTGATGCCAAAATACATTGATATTTTTAAACTAAAACAAAAAAACCAATTACCAAAGCTTTTAGCAAATAATCATCACAAACCAAAATTACCAAATCAACATGCATTTATTGAAATTAAATAATATTGTTTTACTTGTGATGGCTATGATGACTATGGTGGTGGCTGTGATGGTTGTGCAGTCGGCGGGATAGCAGAAGGTTGTCGGTCGATACATGTGATATGGCGAAGCCGTTCACATAATAGGCGGGTGTTAACTCACATTCTCCTTCTGGCCTTTCCGTTTGTTCTAAGAGCTCTTCCACTAACCGATTTTGTGTTTTCCAAAAGTGAATAACAATTAAGTATAAATAAACACTTAATTATATGATAAAAATATAATAAAATGCTTACGTATTGTTGTTCTGCCTCGACATTAACAAATACATCATTCTTATCGGTATGAGCCTTGCAGAACGTTTCTACTCTCTTCATGTTATGTTTAACATGAAAAATTAGATTATATTTTAAATAAATAATAAAAATTAGATATTTTAAAAAAATAATTACATATCGTACGTTACCTTTTTATAGCAAGTACTGCTATACGAGCTCGACCCCCCACGGTTCACGGTCATTTGCTATCCACAGATTTTTTGTTCCCTTCTGAAGAAGTTGTTTAGAAATACTCAAATGTTTTTCTCGAATTATCAACCTCCATATCACATGGGGATGGGGTGGTTAATGCTCTTGAGATATCCTCATACCCTCCGGCTTTCAAAAAATATTCTTTTGCATCAGCTTTACACTCTCGCCAACCTTTTAACAAAGCCGCTTCAAAACTCTTTAACAACCTAGTAGCATCTGGATCCCGAGACATCCGATCCAAATCAAACTTCGTCTACAAAAACAACAAAAAAGAAGTTATCCAAGTAAAAAACCAGTCATAATTAACCATATAAAATATTCTTATATAAATAATGTACCCCTAAATACTGTTTTATTGTATCATTTATATTGGGCGAAACTTTTTTCCATGTCCACTTATCAAAAGGGACCATCTGTCACATGATTTTCCCAACTTCGCGTGCAAACATGTCCTTTGGCTCTCCTACATGATCATATGTTATATCCCTATCATAGTCTATGTCAATCAGTTTGCCCTAATTGTTTAAGAGCGCTCTTCGAGCTTAATGTTATTTACTTTTCCTCATACTCTCCTGTATGGAACATCATACACAGCTACAAATATAAGAAAAAATTATTAGAAACAATATTTTATAATAACTAAATAAAAAAAGTAAATAAAAATTCATAATAAGATTTATCATCCTGCTCATGATGACCAACACCTCTACCGCCTGGGAAAAGTGGGTCCTGGGCTCCATCGCCCCCATGTCAACGACCCATAACAGCAACCATGGTGTACAAAAACAAGAGCCATATCGATGCCATTTCCTGAAAATTATAAGACATACAAATACATATTCTATTATAAATACACATTACATAGGAATAAACATTTATGTTTAAACTAGGAATCCAAATAAAGTTTCTATTACAAATACGCATTACATAAGAACTATTCTAATCATAATCTTCCTCATATCCTTCGGTGTCATCTTTGATATCATAATCAGAACCAGTCTCATCATAATTAGTCTCACAATCAGAAACATCATTAACTCTACCATTTGGCGGAGGAACTTAAGTTGCACTCTCTACATCAACAACGAATTTAGGCATGTTTTGAAAGTGTATGTTGAAATCGATAAAAAGTGGAGCATTGGATGATGACATATTTTGAACTACGTCGACATTGTCAACATTTTCGTGCGATCCATTGTCAACATTTTAGACAGAGTTATTGTAAACAAGTTGGAAACGATCATCATTCGATGGTAGATCCCAAGTACTCTGATGATTAATTCGCGTCGTGTGTTGATACGGGTGAATTTATCACCCAAAAAATAACTCTTGTTTGAGTATCAAACCACTTGCGTCGAAATAGTACAGTTGAATAATCATGTGTATTCCACAACTCTATAATCTTTTCTAATTTGCCAAAATATTTCTCGCATTTCTCATCCGCCTTTAAACCCAAGAGTTTTATGTTGTGCGTTGTGTGTCATGACTAAGTACCATAAACCTAACACCGTTGACTATGCATGCGGTGTAAGTACAAGCATTCATTTGCGGACCCATTGCAAGAGCCGAAAACTCTTTGTGGAATTCTGTAGAGTTTTATGTTTTCATTTGATGAACCTAACAAATATAAAGTAAATGTAATATGTATTCTTTAGATCAATGAAACAAATTTCTTTTATAATTTGTTTTACCTTTTCACGAAACCAATTAGTAAATTCGCTCTTTTCACACTTTGGGGATGTTCATATTTAAATTTCCTACGTTGACGAAAAAAAAGATATAGAATTCATAGATGTAAAAAGATTAAGAGATAAAAATTGAGGATGAAAGTTAAAGATAAGAACAGTCACTTTGATATACTGTCTGACTTCTTCACCGCTATTCAGTACAAGCCATTCCATGTTACTCATTTACGTTAAATTAAAAGTTTTGATTAGATTTGCGCTGGTCAATTGTCATTTAGACTCAAACATCCAAACCTTTGTTTTTTCAACGATGACATCTTCATTTCTTTCAGGGCGATTGAATTGATTTTTCACATCTCGAAGGTCCATCGAAGAAAATGATAAAGCTTCTCCAGTAACATAACCCTCAGTTATAGAACCTTTCGGCCAATGTAACATCCCGTTTAATTTAAAATAAAATAAGTAAAATAAATAAATAAATAATAAAACCTAAAACACCAAGATGTATTATATTATGTTAGCTCCAAATCCGTAAGAATTTATCAGAGTATTAGCATAATGAGTTAAATGTCATAAATTCTGGAAATCAAGGGATAAAGTGTAACTTTTGGACTAGTTATGAATAGATTTGTGGAAGTTGGGTGCGTTTTGGTAACTTTTGGACTTTAATTGAAAGAATTTTTGGAAGCAGGAGGCTATAGAGTAAATTATGGATTTAATTTCAAAACCATCTAGGAAGGAGGGACTGAAAGTTTAAAAATGGACATAAGTTTGAAATGAAGGAGAAGGGGCTAAAACCCATAACCCCTTCCCTTGGCCTTTAGTTTAAACGGTTCCACAAACCCTAACCCTAAATTGTTTTGCAGCTGCCACCCTTATCCCTCCATATCTCCATCCGCCGCCCTGACCTTGTCACTGCCTTGCATCATCGAGCAACCGCTGCTGTTCCTACTGTCGGCGAAGACGAGAGTCGTGAGCGCAACGTCGTGTCAATCGGGTAGATTGAAAGAACGAAGCTCTTGGATGTTGCTACTGTCGTTCTTGGTTAAGGGTTGCATAACCATTCTCTTCTCCGATCCTTCTGTTGTTCATTTGCGTCGCCGCCGCTCCAAGCGAGTGTCCCATGTGCCAACATTTTTCCGACTGTCGATGCCACCGTGAGTGGGTGGCTGTATTGTGTGTGTTTTCGCATGTGAGTGTGCGTGTTTCAGTGTATGTTGGTGTGTGTGTGTGTGTGTGTTTGTTGGACGAAAAACAAAGAGAAATCGACCATGGCAGCGGACCATGATGGCTGTCGTCGTTCTGTCACCACTAGCCACCACCTCAGGTGGCTGTATACGTACGTGTATGTTTGATTGATGTTTCATGAGAACCGGATTGATTTGGATAGTGTTTTGGCTTAAAATTTTATAACTCCCGCCATTAAAAGTGCTGGTTGTTGCCTCCCGCCGCCATGGACCACCGTCGACCACCACTTCCTAAGGTGCTAGTGGGTGGTGCCCGACTTACTAAACATTAGATAACCTAAGCATCTAACCTTAGAACGAGTGGCACGCTGTAACGTCCCAATAATATGACCTAAAATTTTCATTTTTTAAATTTATAAAAACAGTATTCCAAATATCATCATAAAATCTCAAGTGTGACAAAGTATATCGATACATCATAAAATACTAGAGTAGTCATGTAAATGCGGAACAATCTCATGTGTGCACCACAATCACCCCGAGCTCTTTCGCTTAGCACCATAAGTCCCTAAAAATAAACTGAAAATCGTAAGCACAAAGTTTAGTGAGTTCCACAGAATACCCCATACCACACATATCAAACATATATTGGGCTCGCGCCCTTCATCGGGTCTCACCTGGCGTCGAGCCTTGCTCGGTTTACAGATGTGTTAGTCATCAATCCCCATCTGTGATACATACAAGCATATAAACATAACAACATATATCAAAGACAGTAATCACTAAGGTAATAAGATGCACGATAGTGATCGGGCCCCGCCCGGCATCGGGTCTTTCCCGATAAATACATATACATAACACATGCAATAATCTCAAAGATAGATATCATACAAAACGGTCATCGAGTCCCCGCCCGACATCAAGCCCCGCCCGGTAAACATATAATCCACAAAACCTATGCAAGAGTCAGGCAGACATCATGTGAAATATAAATGCATGAAAAAAATCATGTTAACACAAAAGGTGACTAAGAAAAAAAAACAATTAGAATATATAAACCATCTTTGGCTCACAAGTTTTTAGTTGTGAAAAATGATGATCTATGAAAGCACCACGATGAAGACTCCCTATATGTATTCCAAATGCATAATATTCCTATTCAGTTTCTCTTTATGTATTAAAAATCGTGTTACAAGAAAAAAAACCAAATATCCAAACCACATGAAACACAATAAGGGAACAATAAGGAGGAAGAAGACCCTCTAAGGGTAAAAATGTCCAAATAGATAGTATCTATCCTACCATGTGTAAAAAATCACCTTTGTTTGCACCTACAACTTGTGTAAATTATTGCTACAGAAAAGTAGTTCATCAAAATTTTAAACACCCAAAAATGATAAAACTCATAAACCTTCTAACATATTTCAATGATTTGAGTAACAGATGCAAGGAACATAAGATATTTTAATGATTTGACTAATCAGTCATCTAGACTTAAAAGGGATCAAGAGTTTATAGGTAATTAAGTATTCATTATATTTGATTAAGTAGTGTGTGTGACTGCGTGTGTATACATTTTCATAGATGAGGAAAGCCATAAACCACTTGATATATAATTGAAAAGTACTCTAGAAAAAAGCTTAAAACGTAAGTACAGATAAGAAAAATAAAATAACGATGAACGGAAATGAACCGATTTTGTGCCAATTAAATTCACCCAATCCTCTTCATCTAAACTCAATCACAGGTCCTTCTTCCCCTTATTTATTTATCCGAGCCCTCTTTCCACGTGGGTGTGTTTGTCTCTCGGTAAAAAAACAAAATCGAAGGTTTTAAATTGGAATTTGCAGATGAACAGGTCGACGGTGGAACAATCATATTTTTTTTAAATATCTTTGAAGCCTTTCTCGATGTTGGGCGACGATGGTGGATCGGTGGTGTCTGATGGTGATGGTCAGCGAATGAGTCCAGCTCCGACCCTCCTGTCTTCTTCGATCACATAGTTTCTTATTTCTGTTTCAGAATGGAGATGATGACAGTGGTAGTCGGCAGCCAATAAGATGATGACGGTTGTGGACGATGGTTTTTAGAGAAAGACGGGGAAATGGTGGTAGTGTTATAGGGTTGTAAGACTATTAACCTGATCAATTATAGTGTAGATTACTATTATACCCTCATATTTATTATTAATGATTTATTTTTTCTTAAGTTCTCTTTGGTTTGTAGATACATTTTATATAATTTTGCTGAATTTTTTTTTCACAAAAATAACCAAAAATTTAAAAAAATAAAAACAATAATAATAAAAATAAAAAATAATAATAGATATTTTAATTTTTTTTCAACGATTTTTAAGAATATAGAGTAAAAAAAAGATTTGTGATGTCTAAGTACTTTTTATGCATTTTTATGATTATTAGGATTTTTTTTTGAAGGTTTTTATGTTTTCCATATAACTCTTCCTTCCATATATATATATATATATATATATATATATATATATATATATATATATATATATATATTATAAAATAAATCTCAATATTTCTAAAAATAGATTGAATATAATAATAATATATTCTATGATGACCGAGTCTTGTTGATGAGTATCTATGATCATCTTCCCTAATGTTACAACGCATCATAGAATCACATCTATTTTCTTTCAGTTAAACCCTAGCCGTCATCACCAACACCACCCATCTCCTTATTCCATCCTCCCATCCGCGACCTTCACCACTGTTCGACACAGATTTTGCTACCATGAATAAAGTTGAGGGGGGCTTTGTTGCTAATCCATTATAGACTGTTTAGTTTTCGTTTTTGTTCATTTTTTACCTTTCTGTCTACAAACTTAACCACCAGCCACGGCCAACAGCATAACTAATGTACCATATTGGCTACATCACCAAAACACCATACCACACCAAGTTACCATATTTGTTGAACATTGTTTGACATCTATACCTTTTGTTTCTTTTTGGTTTTATTTTCATACTCTTATGGTCCATTCCAGTTTATTTTCTTTTTAGTGATTAATCAGTAACAATTTCATCCTAAAGGTAAGATTAGAGTGACATCAAGATCGATTTTGTAACGTTCGCAGTTTCGGGCTAGTCAATTTAGAGACGATAAGCATCAAAAATGACTTTTTAATAGAAGATTAATTAGAATAAATAATCTTTACCAAGTTATAGTATATGTCACAACGTTTCCGTACATATAAAGAACGCCAAAATCCGAGTTATAATGAAGAAGTCATGACCTGTCAAGTTTTACGGCAAAACCGACATGACATCGGGAGATATAAATAGTGAATTTATGATAGGGGACTTTTTAGCCTTAGTGGTCTAAATAAAAGTTGTAGTATACGTTAAAATGGGAACATACAAAAAAAAAGAACGCCTAAATCTGACTTCGTATGAGGAAGTTATGAATTTTCTAAGATTTGGCATAGAAGTGCACGACCCGAAACTCAAATTTTAGATCGAGCAGTTCTTGGCCTACGCGACCTAAATGGGAGCTGAATATCTCATTAATAGGAACTCAACGATAAAAAGACAGACGAAAACGGAGTCCGTATGTTGAAGTTATGAATTTTACATGAACATTTAACAGTATAATCTCCCTCTACTAATAAATTTAATATCAGTTAAGAATTAGCCAACGGAGTCTAAATGAAAGTTTTAGATCTTGTTTTTAACTACGCGTGGATATAAAGAACGTCATAAACGGAGCTCGTATGTGAAAGTTACGGGTTTTAGAAGATAATTAGTTTTTGGGGTAATCTGCAAGTGACACGTGGCGCAATCTGGGCCACACCTTCTTCCCCACGGCTTAGAACAAGATGGAGAAACGTGGCAACAAACGCCCTGCATTCGTCTAGGGAAAACACCGCGTTTATGAATGAGCTGCATTCGTCTAGGGAACACGTTGCGTTCGGACCGAACTCAGCCTATAAATAGAGGCGTAAATCACTCCCAAAACTCACACCTTCACCCTTCTTTCTATCTCAATACTCCAAACCACTCATCCCCAATCCCTAGTAACTTCCAAGTGCTAGAGGAAAACCCAGAGCGCCAGAAGGCTCCGAGAAGAAGAGCTTTTTGGCTCGGGAACGCTGCTCCAACGAAGCCCGGTTTTGCGAAAAACCCGCTGTAAGTGAGCTACGCCTACCATATCATTAGTATATCTTATCTTTTAATATAGTAATGTTATTAGGACATTATAATAAATATTTGGGATATTATTATGAGATATATAAGTGTCGTTATAATATCTTTTAACCACTCGTGGTACGGGGAATCTGGTTTAAAGGGTCGCATAGGGTTGTTGGATTTCAGAAGTGCTATATACCAAAATGGTCCTGCCCTCCGGTGTTTTATGTCTGGCCCCTGTCTGTATATAGTGGTTGAAAAATATTTTTTCCGTGCTTATATAATAGTAATAATAGCAAGACTATTAATTAGTCTCGGTGAATATTAGACTAAACTCTAGTGGTAATGATACTAGGTTTTGACAAAGGAAAATTGTGTTAAGAGTAACGAAGTGTCGTCCGAGTGCCGAGTCACCACCTTTTCAAGTGAGTGCATGGTCCCTTTCATCTTACACATAGATATGAAGTATTTTATATAAACTATGTGCTATGTGTGCATATTATTTGTATACTTGCTATCTATGCTGGATGAACGATTTTATACAAGTTTTATATGATTTAAACTGTATATGTATTTATATCTACATAATATGTTGGGTAAAACATGGGTAAATGAAATATGAGTTGGATGATGAGATGAGAGGTGATATAGACCATGAGATAAGGGTGAGAGGTGAACAATGAGAGAAGCCTTTTACCCAAATGATTGACCCGTCATCTAGCAAAGTATGGATGACAACCACAAACTATTCTAGACAGTCCAGTGGAACACTAGCAGGCTCACAACCTGTAGGTGATGTGAACAATGTGTTCACCCGGTGTACTCTAAACCTTGGTGACTATGTAGACTTAGTGCCTAAACCTTGGTGATCATGCAGACTTGATGCCCAAACCCTAGTGACTATGCAGACTTAGTGCCTAAACCCTGGAGACTATTCAGACTTAGTGCATGTTGTATAAACCCTGGTGACTATGCAGACATAGTGCCTAAACCCGGTGAAGATGGACTTCGTGCCAATTCCTTAGGAATAAATGAACGAGGAATAGGATTCTTAGGGTAGATCCTTAAGAGTAAAGAAGATAATGGGGATGGGTAATTGGGTTAACTGTTTGAGGATTAAACATAATAATTATATTATTGTAGGTTGAAATTCCTATGTACTCACCAGGTTTCCCAACCTGACCCACTCAGTTTATTTATATCACAGGTGTTGATATGAAGTCACATTACACTGAGAGATTAAGGAGATATAAATCACTAGTGATAATGAATGTAAGTTCTATTTATGCTTATTAACGATGAAATCCCAAATGTTTTAAAATGAATAAAAATAATTTTCTTCGGAAAAGCCTTGATAACATATTTATCATGTTTTACTAGGAACAAATTCTGTAACATTTTTATTAAAAGAGGTACTCTTATTTTTATAAAGCATAAACAAAATCGGTTTTTTCTGGCCGTGAAAATGGGGATGTCACAGATTTAGTAAGTGGTTCATTGTTATAGCTATCATATTTTCTTAATTAAGATTTTTGGTGTGAGTCCTCTTTGTAACAACATGACTGAGCTCTACATGCTTGGACGATTTATTCCCGGATTCTCAGGTAGATACTAGCAATGCATATCCTTTATCTTCCTCTCTTTTTGTATGATCCTGGTTACTCAATTTTAATTTCCCAAATATGGGTTTTTGTGATTTTGTTTTCTCCGATTTATGTTTTTCTAATCGGTCAAACGTACCCATGAGCAGATTTGCTACTTTTCCATGAGGAAAGCATATTCTTGTTACATTTTCGGAAAATCATTCGGTTGATTTGCGAAGGGTGGGCACTATGTCTTACTTGTTCATCACTAATTAGACTCCTTACTTGTTCATCACTAATTAAGTTTTCTTATGCTATTGTAGGAGCATTTTTTATTGGTGTTCTTTGGAATAGAGTAAAAATCATATGAATTCGTTACATTGATTAATGTTTATATTTTCACTATGTTGGTTGTCCTCTTTCATTAGGATTGCTAAAAGCACTTTTTGACGGACTGCTATAAAACTAACAAGTGCAAATTGGTTGCAGTTTCAACTGATTAGGTCACCGGTTAATGAACTGAAGTGGGTAACTTTTTGAGTTAATAAATTGTGTTGTGTTTTTTCTTGATTTAATGACTAATTTAAAAAAACATTGATGAGTGAGGAAGGCGGGAAGGTCGATAGGGCAATTTGCATTCGGAGTAGCCTGATTTCAACTACCAATGAGTAACACTTGGTCCAAGTTATAGTTGCACATAAGCAATTTGGTCGTTGATTAAACATGTGAGTTTAAAGTTTTTTGTGTAAAGATATATAGATAGTTTTTTTTCATAATATTTTGTTTATAAAGTATCGATTTCCTACTTATTCATAACTCATGTACCTTTTTTGTGCAAGAAAAAGCAATGAACTTATATATATATATATATATATATATATATATATATATATATATATATATATATATATATATATATATATATATAGGCAGTGGTTCAAATGAGAACCAAAAAAAGTTAAGAACCCTAAGAACCCTCATTAACATGTACTGTGAGTAATATTAAATATGTTAAAGTCCCGATTTTTATCATTTTGGTAGGAAAATGGCAAAATCTTAATTTTTATAGTCTAATATATTTATTCATACATTCATTTATATTTTAACACAAAAATTATATGAAATACAAATTTATATAGTCAATTTATAGTTTAATACACAAAATTCACAACTTAATATATTCCATTTTACATAAATTTACAAATTTAGAGATGTTAAACCCAAACTCTACCACTACCACCACCACATGCCGCCACCAACCTGGGCCTGCTTAGCAACCATCTTTCTTTCCAAAACAGATCTATACATAAAGTCATACATTAATAGGTTAAATACTATATTCACAATTTAATAAACATATTAATTAACTAATTTTGAATTTAATGCAAAACAAATATAAAAACTAATGCATTCTTATATACTTATGCACATAAAGAGTAAATATATTCATAAGAAACTAATACAAAAAATATACAACAATCATTCATATTTTAACACGAAATTTACAAAAAATTCACAACAAATGCAATCAATTCACAACTTAATACAATGAATTATCATTTAATACACAAAATTCACAGCTTAACCTAATAAATTAATAATTTAATACACATAATTTCATATTCTTAACTTAAAACTTACATTTATACTTTTAGATCTAGAGGCTAGTGATTATTTCAAAGTTTTATTTACATAATAGTCATAGTTTAAATTTTATATAATTTATTTAAAATTACAAAAAATCGTATATGTATATAATGTTTCTTTCTTCTCAAAGAAGCAAACACAATATTCATAAAATATTCACAGGTTAATATTATCAATTCAAATTTAATACATAAAATTCACAGCTTAATACAATAAATTCACAGTTTAATACATAAAAATTATATATATTCACAACCATATTATCAACTAACACTTACATTAATACGTTCATATCTTGAGACAATTATGTGTTTTAAATTGTGAATTTCTTATATTAAGATGTAAATAAAATTCATAACATAATACAGAAAATTCACGATTTAATACAATACATTCAAAAATCATTTACAAGTATAATATCATATTTCATTGTACTAAACAGCCCATTCACAGTTTAATACATGCATAAATTATCTTATATTTTAGAAGCCAACATCAAAAGAAAAACATATACGTGAATCATAAATAGGGATAACTTATCTGAAATCAACGAAGAAGATGAATGAGAAATAGAAATATATTTACTCTACCACCACCAGTAACATTAATACCGGTAACTACCATACGCCACCACCAACCACATGAACAAACAATGCCAACATCCTTCCCTCAAAAAACTAGACATGATAAAAAAAAATCAGAAATCATAATTTAATACAACATTTCAGATACTAAATCATAACTTAATTTAATATTTCAGACATTAATTCACAACTTAGTGCATCAGAAAAGTACACATTCATAGCTTAATAAGTTAGATATTCACAAATTAATACATTAGAAAAAATAATCACAGTTTAATAACTTATCAAATTTGGTTGAGACATTTCATCAAACACTTTGTGTGCACCACATACATCAGATCCATAATCACCATAACAAATCAGATATGATCAGATATATAAGGCGATGTTATATTAACGTTTTATATATTCATTCATAGCCTAATTTACCATGTTTAATGTTTAAACTCTAAAAAAACTTTACCATAACATTCACAGCTAAATCTAGAACTTAATAACTTACCTAATTCGATTGAGGCATTTTAGCAAGCACCTTGTGTGCATCTCTTTTTTGGCAAAACTTTCTTATGTAAGCACCATCACCGGAGACCGCGGTGGTGGAACTGCCGTTGGCCATCATGAAATACCACACACACAAACACCATATCTAACCTAAAAATACATAAACACATCAGATTCGATGACGATCAAGTGGTGTTTGACTAGAAATCAGAGAAAAATATATAAATATGAGTTAGAGAGAAGGGGAAGGAAGGTGGTCACGAAACAGATTTGGTATGGATGCGACTGAGATTTCTCCGGTGATGGAACTACTAGAGAAAAAAAAAAACGAGTTCAAGAGTTCTGGAACAAAAAAAAAAGAGTATATTAGCTTCTCAAAATGCACCAAATACATTAGACCTGACCAGATCTGGTGTTTTGGTGGTGATAGTTGCAGTCCATAACCGATATGAAGATGAAGAATGTCAGATCTAGCTTAAAATCACTGAAGTTCCAGATCTGAAGGTGCAATATCCCAGATTTGGCTTAGAGTTGTCGGAAATTCTAGATCTGAGATTAACATGCTAGAGCTTAGATTTTTCGGAGGTTGGGATTCATAGATCGAAGATCGTTGGTGACGATTTGGCTGGACGGTAGGAGGCAATGGATGACGGTAAAGATGGTGATAAGGCAGCTGCGGTGGCAAGTGGCGGTGACAGGATGGACGATGGTGGTAGTTGGAGGAGATAGTGGTAGAGTTTTGATATAAGTTCCTGAAAGTTTATAAGAAAGTTTGACGAGTTTGTAAGAAAGTTTGAGGGGAAGAAATCTCCAGATCTTACTTTTGTAAATGATGTTAGTGTTTTAATGTTAAGGATTCAAAATGACCATATTGTCCCTATTGCTTTTCGCATTTATCAAAAAAAAAAAAAAAAAAAAAAAACAAAATAAACAAAATAAAAATAAATTAAAAATAAATGGTTCTTACGGTTCTTAACCTTTCGTTGTTCTCATTTGAACATTTACCTCTCTCTCTCTCTCTCTCTCTATATATATATATATATATATATATATATATATATATATATATATATATATATATATATATATATATATTTGATCTTTGTTGTAGGATCATTTTGTGGCGACAAGTGTCACTTAAGAACAATTTAAATCAAGTACATGAACATTTCAATCTTCAGATCTCAACTATATCACTACACCATAATGTTGCTTGGTTGTTCTATTTTTTAAACAAATATACTTCTCAACAATGATATATATATATATATATATATATATATATATATATATATATATATATATATATATATATATATATATATATATATATATATATATATATATATATATATATATATATATATAGCATAAAAATAAGATTTAATACCAACATTAACTTGGCTTAGTATCTCTTCATGGTTAAAAGTAAATGTGATGTACTTTTTGAATCCTTTCATACATTGAAAGAAATAAAATCCACAAATTTGTGAATGTGTAAATTGATAATGTAGATTGAGTTATTAGAGTTTATACTGTCTAGGTTAGCCGACCGTATGCGGTGTGATCAAGTCAAATTGAAGTTGTTCGGTTTCCATTTCCAGAGTATAAGGCTATTTTGCATATAGACAGGTCAACAATAAAGACTTTATAAAGTCATCAACTCCCAATTAGTCTTATTAGTCGAAATGTATTTAAGGTTAGGTTTGAGTTTTTCCTATTGCTTTTACAAATTGGCCACTTTTTAACAACATATATTGATTTTGGTGTTTTATCGCATATTTTAATATGTTTATTTAATTTCTTTGACATAATTATAATAGTACGTATAAAATTATAATTGATATCCACAGTCCACGCACCAAGATTAATATAACATCTAATCACAACATAATTAATAACCGAAAGTGAACATTGTATTTAATCAGGACATCATTAGGTCCAGTTACTTCAAAGAAGCTAATATGTAATACAATGAAACTTTACTTTTCATTTCTATAATAGAATGATACTACGATATTTTCATTTGGAAGTTTTTAAATATGTTATGTTTTAGTACGAACAAAAGATAAAAACACAATGATAATTTAAAATAGATTGGGGAGTTATAATAAATCAATAAATGAAATGTAGTTTCTATTTTATATGTATTTATCTAATTCGTTCTTTCATTTCTTTTGGTATAAACATGAGCAGTGATAATCTCAATCCATTAAACGAATGAGTTAACCCATGAATACAATACACACCCTGTTTTTATAATTACATTTTATGTCTCGTCGGATTGTGTGGATAGATGGCTAGTGTGTGTGTGTAAATTCATTATTAATGTCAACCGTAACATTCTTTTAGAATAAACTCGCATCTGAGTTTGTGTTTTGTTTATGGACCCTCTCACTTAAACTACAACAAAGTTGCATGGAATATGAAGAACGATAGTGTATTCTAATAGAATACACTATTATTCTGTTGGAATATACTCTCATTCTTGTACAATAAACTCTCATTCTACTAGATACACTCTCGTTCTCCATATTCTTGGAAACATTATTGTATTTTGAGTGTGTGGGTCACGAAACAAAATACGAACCCATACATGAAAAACTAAATGCAAATTTATTCTAAAAGAATATTATTGCAGATATTAATGACAAACTTAATTAATTTCCATAAAAAAAGAATTATAACAATGAAAATTATTTAACATACATATAATTATGGAAATCATTTAATATCTATCTTTTTTGATTAGTTAATAATATAATTTTTACTAAATTTTTATTAGTGCAATCTAGAACACAATAGATGTTAGAAACATTTGAACCTAACTCTCTCTCTCTCTCTCTCTCTCTATATATATATATATATATATATATATATATATATATATATATATATATATATATATATATATATATATATATATATATACTAGGTTATAACCTGTGGGCACCACGGGTTAGAAACTAAAATTTATTTTTAATTAAATTGTAACTTATTTATTTAAAACTGGTAATTGATAATAGAATCTTTACTAATTAAAGTGTAAATGTTTTGCAGTAATATGATAATGACATAACTATTGGTTGAAATTACGAATTTTAGTGGTTTGAATATGCAATTGGTATTTTGTATTTGTAGATATACAAAAAGGTTATAATTTTATAAAATGAAATATAATTTTAACTAAAACAAATATTGAAATTTATACAAATAATAAAACTGTACAAAGTTTTTTACAAATTTCTAAAAACTTCTTTATACACAACATTTGATGTTTTATTTGTTAGTCTACCATCTTTATCTAAAATCAACAATTTTAATCCTTGACTACTTTGAACTCTGGGTAAAGCAACATACAATTGATCATGTTTAAAAACAGGATGCTTGAGAAACAAACCAACCTTCGATAAAGACTGTCATTGGATCTTATTAATTGTCATTGCAAAACACACATCCAATGGAAATTGTCTTCTTTGGAATTTGAATGGGATCTTGTCTTCAGAAGGAGTTAACGACATTCTTGGAATAATAGTCTGGTTTCCAATATTACCTCCAAATAAGATAACTACCTCAATAATACGTTTTCCGAAAAATATAACCTGTAGTCTAGTCCCATTACATAAGCCATTTTTTTGATCAATGTTTCTCAATAACATAACTGGAACAACGAATTTTAAAATGAGCTTATGGTTTGGCAGACCTGAGACTTTAAGACCATTTAAAACATCAGGTGAGTATAAATTTGTATCAAGCTGACCATGAAGAAACTTGGATCGACATAGGCTATCTGAACCTAAGTATTATGTTGGTTCTCCTGGAAACAATGACAACAAACGATTGTTTATTTCTTGGACAACTTCATTCTTCAAAGCAAGTATTGCTTTTTCTTGAAAATAATCAGCAATGTTAAAGTTTTCGAGTATAGAAGGATATACAAAACTAATTAATGAACCTATAGGATCATGTGGATTAGTAATGACAATATCTTCTGGAATATCAACAATTGCTTCACCGTTATTCAGAGGCCATTTTCGAGTGGGCTTTTGGTGGAAACTCGTGTTGGGAATCACGAGTGTATCCGTGCAATGTTTGTATTCAGAGAGATGTGGGTTAAGAAATATGTATGTCAAAGTCATCAACTGGAGGGTTCAGGATTTAGCTTATCTGTCTGTGCTCTGGGATGGGTCTACCTGTGTGAAGGTCGAGCAAGTGATGTGGCTTCAAGATTATATCAGAAGCATATCGGTCCGACAATTAAGGAAATCTATATCTTGTATATCATTTTGTTCATGGATTTGTTATCATCAGGAGTTGAATAGATAGTTTGATGGATAAGTGTCATGGATTTAGCATTGGTTCAATATGGGCGGTCTGTCAGGGAGTCAGACGAATTCGAGACTTTAGGTTTCAGATAAAGTACGTTGGGTTTCTGCATGGGTTACGGATTCGTCTTTTTCGGGTGAAAAGTTATGTGGGGTTCAGTTGCCTTGGGAAGGTAATTATATGTTCAAGGTTATGGTTGTGTCCCTCAGGATTTCGGGTATGCCGAGGATGATAAGGAATAATTTCGAGGACAAAATCGAATTTAAATGGGGGAGAGTTGTAACACCTGTTTTTGAATCGCTTCATTACGTGGGGTTGTGGCCCAATCATTAGTTATCATAAGGCTTGGGATCTTGGGGAAGAAAGGATTTGGCCCTTTTTTGGATGAGGGTGTTAAAGTCTAAGTGAACCGAGTGTTCGATGGTGTTTCGAAGCCCAAGGGCATAATCGTAATTTGTTAACTCACCCCTTTATGAATTTTAGGTCTGGTTTGGGGAGTTTTAAGGCTATGATGGGTTGCTAGAAGTGTAGGGCTTCTCGTCACCTTTCTGTGGATATAAAGTTCATCGGAAAAGGACTTAGATCGAGGAAGTTATGGTCTTCGAAATGTTTTAAGGTTTAAGAGGGAACCCTAGTATGCGGGGCGTACAACAAATTACGCTTGGCGTACTAGCTGAGAAGCTAGTACGCGGGGCATACCTCTGGTTTACACTTAGCATACTAGTGCGTAGGATTCGCGGGTCAGTAGCCTCGAACGTTGGGCGTACGAGGAGTACGATGGGCGTACAAGGAGGGAAATCGAAAACCTTAATTTTCGTGTTTGCACCCTAGATATGCTTTATTTTAGTTCCTTTGGTTCATTTCTAAGCTAGCCTCCATACTCTAAATGTAACGACCCAATTTTCAAAAGAAATTTTACATTTTTAAATAGTCAAAAGCATTTTCAGTAAACCATAAATCTCAGGTACATTTGTTTTCAGATTCATAACATTCAACAAAATTATTCCAAACATCAGAGTGTCCCATAAAAACATCTGATAGAGAGTACATGTCGCGTCATCAAGCCTTGCCCTTGCCCTTAGGCTCAAATGTACCTGCAACAAATCCACAAACTGTAAGCTAATGCTTAATGAATTCCCCAGAGCATACCCCACACAACCCACATAATCACATAATCATATTACCTATAAAAGCTACATAAGCCATGCATACAACATATAGGGATGCCGTGGGCTCGTCCCCACGGTCTTACTCCAGGATGCCATGAGCTCCCCACATGGTCTTACACCTAAGTGCCACGGGCTCTCCCATGTTCTTTAATAGGAAAGCCATGGGCTCTCCACATGGTCTTACATCTGGGTGCCATGGGCTCTCTCATGGTCTTTAGTAGAAAAGCCATGGGCTCTCCACATGGTCTTACATCTAGGTGTCATGGGCTCACCCATGGTCTTCCATACAAGCATACCACATATACAACTAGCATACTTCCTAGCACATAACCAACTATCATGCCTCATAATATAACTTCAGCTAGTGTACCACATATCATAAAATGGGTCGGCCTTGGTGCCTTCGACCCATTGATATGGTGAGGAGACGCACCTCTCGTGAATGTTGAACTGACGAGAAAAGATCCGATAAGTCCCAATGCACAGGTCCAACTCAACTGCCTATAATCATCATGTGATTAACTTGTCACAATCATGAAATACCATAAATACCCTCAAAGTCAACCCTGGTCAAAGTCAAGGTCAACAGTCCATGTTGACCCCAACTCGTCAAGTGCATCCAGCAACTTGCCGAGTTACCTGAGTAAGTCGTCAACTCACCGAGTTACCTGAGTAACTCGTCGAGTTCCTTACTGTCCAGAAGACCGAAAACTCATGTAGACCAAAAACTCTAATCCTTCACCAAAATCACTCAGAATCTCGAAAACGGGTAAACCCCACCGGACTTGTCGAGTTGGCTAAGAAACTCGTCGAGTCCCTTCAGTCCTTTTCGTGTTCAGTCCTTTCCAATGGAATCCAAGGCTCCAAATTATAGATCCAACCTCTTATGGTGTAGTTAACATATAAAGTTGCAAACTTTACGTGCATGCAAGGCCTCCCAAGGCTAAAACACTACAACTAGGGTTCAAACAACACTTAGGACATAGAAAAGGGCTTAGACTAGGTAAAGGAAGCAACTTTATGTCATGAAAGAGCTAGAGGTGTCCAGACTTGGAACCACATCCTCATGACAAGTCCAAATCCGAGTATAACACCATTTTGCACCAAAAGTGACCATATTCTTCCATAAGATGAGATCTAAGAAAAACGAGATCAAGGTAGAAAACTTTTACCTCTAAATGGATGTTAACAACATGTAGATGTTGGATTCAAAGCCTTCTCTTCATTTCAATCTCTTCAACCTTCAAGTTTCCTTTTAAAAAAAGCACAAGTTCCACTCTCTAAGGCCCACACACACTCAAGAAAGCACCAAAATGCGGCTAAGGTTTCTCTCTAGACTGGAAGAATGATGAAAGAGGCTATAAATGAGCCATAAGTTCTTTAAATAGGGTACAAACCCCTGAAAATTAGGGTTTTCCTTTACAGTTCCTACTCGTAGAGTCGAGGCCTTCCAACTCGTTGACTAGGATCTAAATCCCGCATGCTCATAAATGATCTCCACTCGACGAGTTGGAGCTCCCCAACTCGTCGAGTCCTAGCACAAAACCCTAAAACTTAGAGAGTTAAATGATACTTGGAACAGGCGTTACAAATCTCCCCCACTGGAACTAGACTTTGTCCTCGAAGTCTGCTGATGCAAATAAGTCCGGGTAGTAATCTCGCATCTCCTCTTCCGGCTCCCATGTCCATTCGGAGCCCCTTCGATGCTGCCATTTCACCTTTACTAACTTCACCTCCTTGTTTCGAAGAGCCTTGGTCTTCCTATCTAAAATTGGAACGGGCCTCTCAATGTAGTTCAGGATCTCTTCCAACTAAATGTCGTCCAGTGAAACAACCGTTGGCTCATCTATGACACACTTCCGAAGCTGAGACACATGGAAGGTGTTGTATATTTGACTAAGCTCGTCCGACTGATCCAAGCGATAGGCCACCTTGCCTACCCAGGCAGTAATCCTAAATGGTCCAATGTATCGAGGCCCTAGCTGTCCCTTCTTCTTGAACCTAATGACACCCTTCCATGGTGACACCTTCAACAAGACGAAATCCCCCACCTGGAACTCAAGGTCCGATCGGCACAGGTCAGCATAGCTTTTATGATGGCTCTATGCGACTCGTAGTCGGTCGCATACCATCTGAATCAACCCGGTAGTCTTGAGCACTACCTCGGTGCTCCCCGTGAATCGGTGTTCAACCTCACCCCAACAAACTGGGGTCATACACCTCCGACCATATAACATCTCAAATTGTGGTCGGTCGATACTAGCATTATAATTATTGTTATTTGAAAACTCTGCTAGCAGGAGGTATGTATCCCAACTCCCTCCAAAATCCAACATGCATCCCGAAGCATATCCTCAAGTGTTTGGATCATCCTATCACTTTGGTCGTCTGTCTGGGGGTGGTACGTTGTGCTGAATTGTAAATGAGTGCCCAGTTCCTCGTGGAACTTCTTCCAGAATCTAGATGTAAATCTGACATCCCGGTCAGAGACTACTGACACTGGCACCCGTGCCTAGCCACCACCTCTCGCACGTAAAATATCCACCAATTTCTTAGCGAAGATGCTCTCGGAGATCGGAATAAAGTGGGTACTCTTTGTTAGCTTATCCACAATAACCCATATGGCGTCTATGCCCCATCTCCGTCCTCGGTAACTTCGTGATGAAGTCCATAGTGAGCTCTTTCCACTTCCACATAGGAATAGGTAGCAACTGAACCTTGCCATGCGACCACTGATGTTCGGCCTTGACCTTCCTACAGGTCAAGCACTGCTCCACGAACCAAGCGATCCCTCGCTTCATGCAAGGCCACCAATAGCTCAGTCTCAGATCTCTATACATTTATGTAGCCCCCATATGTATAGAGAACTTGGACTTGTGTGCCTCCTCCAATATATTATGTCTTACTCCCCCAGTCACCAGTACCCTTACCCGGCTATACTGTGTCAGAAGACCTCGGCTATCCCAAACAAACAAGGGATACTGACCCCAAATCCGCTCTATCTTCGAATTCTCTTTCTTCACACCCTCGACCTAAGCTTGTTTGATCATATCTAATAATTAAGAGATCACCATCATCGTCAACCAAACGTTCCCAATCGGGGAACCTGCCGTCTTGCGGCTCAAATCATCGGCCACCACGTTGGCCTTCCCTGGATGGTGTAAGATGTCACAGTTATAATATTTCAGCACATCCAACCAACTCCTCTTTCGCATGTTGAGGTTTTTATGGTCCATCAAATACTTCAACCTCTTATAATCAGTATAAATAGTGCACCGTACTCCATACAAGAAGTGTCTCCAAATTTTGAGGGCAAACACCACTGCCCCCAATTCCAGGTCGTGAGTAGGGTAATTCGCCTCATGAGGCTTCAACTTCCTCGAGGCGTAAGCAATCACATGCCCCCTCTACATCATTACCTCCCCTAACCCTGAGATCGATGCATCACAATACACTACCAAATCATCCAGCCCCTCCGGTATCACTATGTAACGCCCGTAGATCAGGGCTAGTCAATTTAGAGACGATAAGCGTCAAAACTGACTTTTTTATAGAAGATTATTTAGGATGAATAATCATAACTAAGTTGTAGTATATGTTACAAAGATTCTGTACATGTAAAGAACGCCGAAATCCGAGTTATAACGAAGAAGTTATATGACCTGTCGAAGTTTCGCGACAGAATCGGCACGACACGGCACGACGTGAAAAGGTGAATTTACGTTAGAATGATATTTAGCCTTAGCGATCTAAAAAAAGTCGTAGAGTTCGTTAAACCATGAGCGTGCATAAAAAGAACGTCCAAATCTGACTTCGTATGTGGAAGTTATGATTTTTCTAAGTTTTGACTTAGCGGTGTGCAGCCCGAATACTCGATTTGAGACCGAACGGTTTTTAGCTGAAACAATCCAAATGAGAATCGAAGATCTCATTAATTGTAGTAAAACAATAAAAAGATAGGCGAAAACGGACGTCGGATGAAGAAGTTATGATTTTATAACGACGTTTTCCTGTCCCGACCTACTAAAAATAAATAATAAAAATAAATTCAAAATTAGCCGATGGAGTCCAAACGAAAGTTTTAGAGCGTAGTCTCACCTACGCGGGGATATTAAGAACGTCGAAAACGGAGTTCGTATGAGGAAGATATGAATTTTTGAAGTTTATTAAATATTTTCGATATTTCATATAATTATAAAATAACCGATATTATCCATGGGGGGAGTCAGCGAGCTGATCCACATTACGCCCAGCGTAAAGTAAATTTACGCCCAGCGTAATTGGGTTTCCAGACCCCTATAAAAGGGTGTCGAGGGCAGCCGAGTTCTTTGCTCATTTCTTCCCTTTCTCCTGTGTTTTTGCATCGTTTTTCGTGTAAGAATTATCCCGAAGCCCCGGTATCATTCCCGAGCCCCAAAGCAAGTCCCGAGGCCCCGAAGATCCCGAGAAGTGCAATTCCCGATCCGAAACTCTGCCTGCAAGGAGTCCGATTTTTATGAAGATCATCCAGATCTGTCGAAGAATACTACTTCTACAAGCCGTAGTGTTGTCCGATCGTCTTCTAATCAAGTGAGTGTGTGGTTACTTTCTTCTAACACATAAGTATGAAGTATTTACTACGAAATACGTGTTATGTGTTTATATATTGTTGTTTATTTGAGATATTGGTGGAATGGATGAACTATATAGGTTTTAGTGAGTTAAACTGTATATGTAATTTATATCTACAAATATGTTGGGTAGGACATGGGTAGATGAGATCCGTGAGTATGGATCAGATCAAGAGGTTAGTTTTAGATCCGTGAGTATGGACTGGACGAAGAGGTTAGTTTTAGATCCGGGAGTATGGATCAGGTAAAGAGATAAAACTTGTTATTAGTCTGGGAGTATGGATTAAGACTAAGTTAATTGTCCCTTGTCCGGGAGTATGGATTGGGCACAGTTATTGATCCGGAAGTATGGATCAGATCAGGATTAGGGTATAGTTAATTTTCCTTATTCCAGGAGTATGGATTGGGTACAATTATTGATCCGGGAGTATGGATCAGATCAGGAGGTTAGTTTTAGATCTGTGAGTATGGATCATGTAGTTTTAGATCCGTGAGTATGGATCAGCGGAAAAGGTTAGTTTTAGATCCATGAGTATGGATCATGTGAAAAATGTTAGTTTTAGATTCGTGAGTATGGATCAGGTGAAGAGGATAGTTTTAGATCCGTGAGTAGGGATCAGGTAAAGAGGAAAATTGTAGATACGAGAGTTTAGATCGTGTCGTTGTGAGGATCGATGGGGTGGGATAAGAGTTGCCTTTATATGGTGAAATTGTACAAGTTTGAATGTTCTATATTTATAAATATATGATATAACATTGTGGGATGAAAACCCTATATGCTCACCAGGCTCCCAAGCCTGACCCACTCAGTTTTCTTTGTATCACAGGTATCGATACGAAGACATATTTCACAGAGAGATTTAAAGGATATATAAATCATTAGTGTAATTGAATGTAAGCTCTGTTTATGCTTATATGTCTGTATCGGAACATGAAATCCTGAGGTTTTATTATTAAATGAAAATACATTCTCTTTGGGAAATGTTTTGATAAGTTATTATCATATCTTGTTTTGGGAACAAATTCCGCAACCGTTTTCTTTAAAAGATTACTTTGATTTTATAAAACAAAGCATAAACAAATCGGTCTTTTCTGGCCGTGAAAATGGGGATGTCACAGTTGGTATCAGAGCATTAGTTTAAGCGAACTAGGAAATTGTAGGAAATTTCTTGACTTAAACTTAGATTACTAAGTAATGATTGTGAGGAGTATGTCTAAAATATGCTAGGTAGTACACCTAAATTGACACAAGCACTAGTTTATTTTAGGAATGATGCCTAAGATGCTTTTATGTGCTAAATGTTTTATGAGATGGCTATATCAATGCTATTATTTGTTCGGATCCATGGTCTGTTGCCGACCGGATCTGGAAACCTTATGTGTTTAGGATTCTAAGCGTACGACTACGATATTAGAACTAGCATGTAAACGTTTCGGAGTGATAAGGATGAATTAATTACCTATCGTGATTGAGGATCTGAATTCACCATATTCGGTGTGTAGATCAAAAATGGTAAGAACCAGAAATGGAGTTGGAAACGTGAACGAAGATAGGAATCAACCACCTGTGATTGAGCAAGCACCTGTTGTAGCAGCAACACCAGAGCCAATGACGATGGCTGGGGTGCAAGCGATGATGCAGATGATGTTGGATTGCCAAATGGAGGAGACAAGGCGATTACTCCAACAAAATCGTGAGGAACTATCACTTCAAGTGGAAGAGCCCGAAGTGAATGGAGGGCATTCGGAGGGAGGTAACTACAGTGGGACTATTGGACAAGCAGAACCCCTAGTGGCAGAAAGGAATGACCTGGAAAGGGAAAGAAACATGGATGGGCGTATGTATAAAAATTTCTTGGGCGCCAAGCCGCCAAGTCTTTCTGGAAGGCCAAAGCCTTTTGAGATTATGGTCTGGATCTCCGAAATAGAGATGGTGTTTGAGAGTTGCGACTATAGTCTTGGGAATCATTCCTGGAGCAGTTAAAGATGCAGTACTGCTCAGAGATAGATCTGATTGATCTGAACAAGGAATTCCAGAACCTGAAGAAAGGTAAATTGAGCATTGATGATTATGCCACTGCATTTACCGAAAAGATGAAGTTATTTCCATACTTAATGCCAACTGAACTCTTAAAAATTGAGAGGTTCGCAAATGGACTGCCTGCCGACTTTGGCCCAACGGTCAAGATGGCAACTACTTTGAAGACAGCAGTCCGAGCAGCTAGAAATGTGGAGACCCAATTAAAGGAAAGGGGTCTAGAAAGAATCGAGGTGGGCAAGAAAAGAAAGATTGAAGGATCTTCAAGGTCCGATGAGAAGAGAAAATTTTCGAAGTCTGCTTCGAAGAAGCTCGAAGAAGGAGCACAATGGTGTGACAAGTGCAAGAGGAAGCACATTGGGGAATGCTCTAAAGAAATGACCTGCTTCAAATGCGGGAAGACTGGTCATTACGCCAGCAAATACCCAAACAAAAGAGAAGCCTGCTTTAAGTGTGGTGAAGAAGGACACTTCAAACAAAACTGGCCAGGAAGGGAAGAGATTACAAAGCCAAATGTGTCGCCAAAGCCAAAGGTAAGAGCATTTTAAATGATCCTTGATGAAGCAGATGGCAATGTCAGGAATCAGGAATAAGGATTTTATATCTAAAGACCAAGTTATAAAGTAGCAATATGAAAGTAACATGTGGTGTAGCCTATTATAGGCATAGTATAGGGTGAACTTGAACTTTTGTGTAAATCGTTTCAAAGAATTAATATAAACCCTAGTTTTGCTAACTAATGTGTTGAATGATTGTCTGATTTTCTTGTATGGTGACTTGGTCGACTGCGGGACAATACTTGGGATGAGTATAAGTAGGTGTGAAAGGTAGTAGATGCATATACTACCGGAAGCACATGACTCACACTTGGATCAGGGAAAGTCACAAGGTTACCAAGAAGCTAGTAATTGATTCCATTTTATTCTGGTATGTCATTACCATTGTTTCGGTAATGACTAGTAAGACGGTTCTTGTTCCGACCCTAGTGGTCATATTTAAATTTGAGTTCGACTACGAGGAGTATGTTACGTGGTCTAGAGGACCAAGTTAGATGTAACATCTGACTTAAGTTAGAAGGTTGAAGTTAATGGGATTGATAGTGTCGCGCTCGTTGTTAAAAGAAGTTTGCAGGTAGAAATGCTACATGCTGAAATGTGATTATATCACATTAGAATATGAAGGAATGTATATTCCATTCTGGAATTTAACTTTAAAAAGATCGAGTCTAAGCGTCGCATCGTGCGATGAGAGGTCAGTAGAGCACGACCCTTCGGTATGTTACAATAGATAAAGGAAAATATTTATCCTAAAAAGAAGAATGAGTCCACAATAAGGACTTATTTGGTAACTCGAAGGTTACGATTGAAAGTACAACATAGTACGATAGGCAGAGGCAAGATTGAGCATCTTCTGCGATCAAGAAATCCATAGAGTTAAATACTCTTTTAAGGAAACACAAAAGTTACAGTTATTGATGGTTTTTGGTCATAAGAACATCCTATGTGCTCATACAAACCCTAATGCTTGGATCTAGGTTTCTCTATTGTACATGCAAGTTATCCAAGACTATAAGCCCTAATTCTAGCATACAAGTAATCATATTAACATAAGAATGGGTTTAAGATCATACCTTGATTGTTATGTAGCAATAACAATCTCAATTCCTCCTTGTATTGACTTTAGAAAGCTTAGAGTTATAAATGTCACTCCTCTAATGGTTCACAAACACCAAGAGCAAGAGGATGAGGATGAGAGGTGAAGGAGGCTGCCCTAAAACGTGTGAAACCCTAGAATAAGTCTTAGCCCCTTTTTTAGGTCATAAGGGATGTATATATATATATATATATATATATATATATATATATATATATATATATATATATATATATATATATATATATAGGAGGCTATTAGGGTTATCTAACAAGGAAACCCTAAATTGGATGCTTAAGCCCTAAACAACCCATAGATTCCTTTCCTTAAGGCCTTGGACGATTTCTTCTTGGGTTTTCCCATAGAATTCGTCCACTCCTTAATATAAGGCAATCCATGGCCCAAATTGCAATTATCTTATAATTACAATTCCAGTCCCTTAAGTTTAATTAATCTCTTTTAGTCACAAAACTAATTACTAATTAATTATTAACTAATATTAATTAATCAATATGATTTCTCCTTTAATATATTATTCTCATAATATATTAATAAATCATATTTAATCCTTTCTCTCCATAATTCATCCTATCAAGTTGCTTTGGTGAAGGCAACCCAAAAGGACCATGCACCATCGGGTCAAGTACATACCAAAATAGTTATGGACTTAGACACTAATCCAACAGTCTCCCACTTGGATAAGTCTAATAACTATTATGCGTATAACTTCAGATCCTGATCTGCAATAGTATCTTTCCAAAGCTCTGTCAACTCTGATCCTATCAGATATGTGTGTCCTTAAGATAAGGGATCATATATTCCTCCATTCTAGATATCGTAAGACATGTTTTCTAATCATTCTCTTTGTACTATTTCTCGATTTCCAATTTATGATGACTGACTAATTGAACAAATCAAATTAGCCCTAGCCCGGCCGAGCATTTACGTTTGTCATCACTAAATCATCGAGGGGCCCAAAGATATCGCTTTTATCCTACTTTGGATAAAAGGAACGGATAAACTTTGATACAATGCTTGCTTGCACTCACCCACCGAATTACACACAACAATATGTTTTATAACACCAAGTTACTAGTGCGTTTACATATTATCAATGTGCAACCGATTTGCAAGATACAACTCACACATCTCGGTTTCAAGAATATAAGATGTTATCGTCTCACCAATCACTCGTGATACAATCCACGGAGTGATCTAAGTGAGCGTGGGTTTAATCCAATGCTCAAATCATATTCATAAGCACTCATGAACGTTGCAACAAACATTTGCTTATGTCTAATACTCTTTCTAAACATTCCACACACCAATTCATGACAGTCTTCAGTCATACCTACTTCCAACATATGAACGACTGTGGCCCGTTCGAATAATTTGACTGTTCTTAACCAATTAAATTATTCAGGAAGTCAAAACATGCAAAGTGAAACATAAGAATAATACTAATCCCATATGGCCTCAACCCTTTGAGCATAAATAAAACACCTTTTATTTATCACCATATTGATCACTCATTATTTGTCGTTTCGGTTAATCAACTTCTTACTTGAATTAGAACACTTGTCCCATGCTCCTAGCATGCACACAATGTTTACCTATGGTTCTTAATTTGTGAAATAGATCATATTGAACACATTTCCAATCATTCTCATTTCACAACTCCTAATCCTTTTTCATAAGTGTAAGAATATCAAATTCTTGCCACTTATAGAATATGTTAGATTCTAACCTTTTATGCAACGACCCTTTCGTAATGTCATAGCACAAAAGTCACAATGACTATTGCCAATGAAATTACAAAGTCCTCTATCGGAGATTATTACAATACAATTCCTTAGATATGATGTCTCTCACTCAAAGTACATTCCTTTGAACATCCCTTGCATAAAAGTTTCTAATCTAGACATAGATTTTCAATATTCAATTCCCAATATGGACACATTTCCATATTTTCCATATGACAACTCATTCTTAATAGAATCTTATCTATTCATAATAATGTCAATATGGTCCATCCAATATGGAAACATTTCCATATCTTCCAATACTATACTTCTAACTACACACAAGCGACCAATCCTCGGCGAACTTTGGATTGTCCTTTGATAGTTGTTTAATTATTTTAGTCAAAACCGATTCTAGTCCTTTTTCCCTCTAAATGCGCTAGACATTTGGAAAATTTTAGAATGGTCAAATATTATAGCATTTGCAATCGATCCAATACCCGAAGCGTATGGGACACGATGCAAAATGTCTTACATAAAGATTTGATACTTCATCAATCTTCTGCCATAATGTTTTATTTGCTATGTCCTCAAAATTCAAATTTTGAAGAGGAATGCCGTAATCATAATCGAAATTTTAAGAACACACTATGTTTCTTTGACTAAGTTATTAACATTCCACAACTTAAGCCTTTAGATTTGAAACGTAGCATAATATTCTCTCCCTTAATTATAGCAAAACAACCTTTCAACTCTTACAACTTCGCAAAGTATGACTCTTGTTTTCTATAATTAATATTGCTAACCTTGCAATACTTTCCTTAATAATCATACAATCATAACATTTATGCTCCCACTATCATGATGATTATTATAAACATAACACTTATGCTCCCACTATCTTCGACATGTATTCATAAACATCTTAACTTTTAGAAAAACAATACCTATTGAATTTCTTAAGTCCATGTTTCTAATACTAAATGCTTTGATAACCTTTTATCAAGGCTTTTTGAACTTATACACCTTTGCCTTAGATAGTTCATATGTGTGTCTAAACAATTAAGACTAATTTCCAAACCTCACAATTCAAATCATGGAAAGGGATACCGTAACCATGATCGAATTCGAGAATGCAATTTTACAATCACTATCTTCTTAAAATCTTTCTTAGTGAAAGCATTTCCTCACAATCATTTTCATGAAGGAGTAAATCTTATGAAACTTAGATTTAAACGGTGTATGTGTTCCTATCCATGTGAATTTGTTAAAACCAAAGTTTATGACAAATTCAAACTCATATGGATCGAACTTTCTTAATCTCGATTTCTTGCCTTATGGTAGCACAGCTGCCCACCATGTCTTCCAAGTAGTTAAGCAGCTCACATTTTCTTATCAATGTACTTTCCATTGATCAAGGTCCTTTCCTTTTATGCATTCAAATGAGAACTCATAGGACTCACATGCATAATTAACTTGATTGGATTGGCACATAAACAAAATAATGTCAACACGATAGGTTGTAAACCTAAACTCGTGTGCTAGTGATGATCGATAAGGTTTATTTGATTTGTTATTGAAACGTTTCAAGACAATTAAGACTCCCACTTACTCCTTGACATATAAGATTCTCTTGTCAATAACCATTTCTTGACAAACAAATATTCAAGAGTTAGCGTAGTTTTTATCAAAACATTTCATAAATTGGTCCTAGTTGGTCTTTGTCTTATCCAAGACATCACAACTTTTCCATTTGATGAATGTTATAAACCTTCTTAATACTTATCACTTAATGTCACAATCTTAACGTTAAGAGTTGTTTTGGAACGAAGTATGATTGACTTCTTGATTTAACCATTTCTTCAATCCTTGATTCCTCTTCTTAAACATACAATTGTACTAAGACTCACTTAGAGGATCAATTGAGATATGGTTCTTAATCATTAAGACCTATCATAAAGCATAAAAGGTACTCTCCCTTCTTCATAGAATGAAGAAACTTTTTATCTTTCTGCCTACTTGATTCTTCTTATTTGTTCTGCTATTGATTTAAACTTTTTCAATCAATTCATAATTACACTTAATCTTGTAAGTATAATCATATTTACTAAACCTTTAGTAAATCATGACGAATATCATTGTTACTCTTATCGTGGATTTGATCAACACACAACTTTGTGTGCTCGATCTCCTAGTCCTTCACTTGACACTTTGTCAATGAATTAGTCTAACTTCCAAAATATGAAATTTCTCATTCATCGTGCAACCAAGTTGCATGATTCCAAGTTTCTGTCCAATTGAAACTTGGGCGATGAGAAACTCTCCCTATTTGGTAAATTCTTGACTTTCCATAAATAACATAATAAGAACCAAATCCATTATTGCTAATATTCAAACATCAATTTTTCATATACGCCATTGCAAGGATAAATAAATAATATAAAATCAAAATTTATTTTATTGCGGAAAAATTTGTCCTTACAATGCAATTCGTTGAAAAACTATGCTAATACATCTTTCTTAGCAATCTAATTCTAACTCTAAGTAGTAGCTCAATAATCTAATCTTCGAGAAATGCGATCGAAATCCATTCCTTCACGGTTAGATTCTGCTCACTTCTTCCCTTAAGCTTCCTTTCTTTTCTTCGATCCTACAAAACATCAATTGTAATCTTATCACATTATGTATTAAGAATCTAGAATAGAAGCTAAAAAGAGTTAGTTAATGGATTTTACCTATATTAGAGCCATACATTTCGACTCTCCCATCTCTTAGATCTCTTAGGTAAATGGGGCAGCTTCGTCTCCAATGCCCTTTTTCTTGGCAATAAAAGCAAATTGACTCTTTTGGAACATGACATGGAACTACTTCAGACATTTCCTTTCTCTTATGATCAAACTTTTCGATCATAGAATGTCTTTCGTTGCCATTCTCTATATCCATAGAGGTCTTGAAGTCAGATTCACCAATCAACTTTGCTTTTCTATTGCGCCAAACCATTGCTGATACAGCAGCAATAAGCATATAGGTGAGATCTATAAGGATCATGTCACGGTTCATCATATAGTACTCTCTTAGGAACTCACTATATGAGTTAGGAAGTAACTGAAGAACCCAATCAACAGCCATTTCCTCATAGACAATGGATCCCAACATTCTTAACCTATCAATGTGTGACTTCTTCCCTAGGACGTGTGCACACACCGACCTTCGTTCTTTATGTTTACTTGCCAAAAGGGCTTGAGTGATCTTGAACTTTTCAAGCCTTTGAACTTGTGGGTTAGGGAGAATAATTGGAGGAGGTGGAGGAAGTGAAACATGATTTCTTGTTCCTTGATCGAATCGTGGAATACCATCTTCATGTGGAATGCTTGTTCCACGGGATTTGGGAAGATCATAGTTGTCGAACTTTGACATCTACAAAATGGGAGAAAACGAATTCAAGTTAATTGATTGATTGAGTCCTTAGTAAATCACCCAAATGAGATACTAAGGCTAGGACCCAACACAATATTCTACAACTCGGGAGAGGGATGCCGTAACCCAAATTGCAAAACATTTGAAAGTAAGTGAATGACGATTCACTAATGAAAAACGAAAAAGAAATTTAAGTTCTAAATCTATGAAAACTCCTAGATCCTATGAGATTCATTGAACATTTCAATGGCATGTTTAAATCTCGATATGCCCCTCATGTTTGTGACTGGGATGCCGAGGATCACAAAGCGGGTGTGAATAACCATGCAAACTTACATGGTGCCCTCACATGTTACTGTCACCTATTCGATGTGCCGGTAAACCACACACGCTCCACCGAACTATGACAAACATTGAGTCACCCTTTGCTACCTTTTCTTAGAACCATTTAGTGTGCTGGTAAACCACACACGCTCCACTAACGTCTTCGCAAGGGTACAAAGTGTAATTTCATGGAATTGCATCAATTCACTTTGCCTAAGTAACTAAGATTGGGAATTTGAAAAACATTTAGTTACTTTAGTAATTCATTATACTTATAATGGAAGGTTTCGTCCTATCCTACCCGTTCGGCTAACGACCCTCCACTAGTCAAGAGTGCGGTGGGTAAGAGTGGATACCCATTCAATCGCCATTTTATAGGCAATTTCCTTAAACACCCCTTATAGACCAGCTTCGTGAATGAGGCCTACTAACGGTAAGACTGACTTTTACTCATACATATATATAATGTTAGACTTTTAATGTTATATATAGTATAGGGTATATTTTACACTTTTAAAATATTAGGTGGTCAAATTTAACAATTATACTTTTAATTCAATTAAATTTTAAACCAAAAACTTTATGGATTTATTAAACCTCTTTTAATTATACACGTTAATTAATTAATAAAACCATAAGGGTGTGATTTGAACTTTTTCAAAACAATACTAGGGTTTTAGAATTTAACATTCCTAATTAAACTTTTAATCAGCTTTTAAATTCCAAAACTTGAGGGCAAGTTTTGAAACATTTCAAAACATTAGGGTTTAGAATTTAAATATACATCAAAATTAAACAATTAATCAAAATTTAAATTCCAAAACTTGAGGGCAAGTTTTGAAACCTTTTTCAAAACATTAGGGTTTCAACTATTTAAATTTCAAAACAACAAAACTTTTGAGGTCAAATTTAAACTATAATACCTAAAGGGGAAAATATGAAACATTTCATAACACAAGGATCAAATAACAAATAATTTAAATTAACAATTAATCACATAATTATCCATATTTGATTTATTTAATGATTTCTTGCAAAACAATTTATCAATTTAATCAAAATAATTAATCAATTATCACATAAGGAAACAAATATTTTATTAATTGATAAATGCCTTCAATTAGATCAAGAATATAGTCATATATATCAAAAAATCGGATTTATATTGATCTAATATTATAAGGCAAGTATCCTCAAGCAAAAACAACAAGAAATCCTGGTTTTCCCTCATTTTGACCAGCCGACTCGTCGAGTCAGGCATGGACTCGTCGAGTTAGCATGAACTCGGCGAGTTCATCTAAAAAACTCGACGAGTTCAGCCCCCAGAAACACAAAAATCAAATTTTTTCAACATACAAAACATCAATACAATAGAAACCAATCTAGGCTCTGATACCACTGATGGGTTTTGGTCATAAGAACATCCTATGTGCTCATACAAACCCTAATGCTTGGATCTAGGTTTCTCTATTGTACATGCAAGTTATCCAAGACTATAAACCCTAATTCTAGCATACAAGTAATCATATTAACATAAGAATGGGTTTAAGATCATACCTTGATTGTTATGTAGCAATAACAATCTCAATTCCTCCTTGTATTGACTTTAGAAAGCTTAGAGTCACAAATGTCACTCCTCTAATGGTTCACAAACACCAAGAGCAAGAGGATGAGGAGGAGAGGTGAAGGAGGCAGCCCTAAAACCTGTGAAACCCTAGAATAAGTCTTAGCCCTGTTTTTAGGTCATAAGGTATATATATATATATATATATATATATATATATATATATATATATATATATATATATATATAGGAGGCTATTAGGGTTATCTAACAAGGAAACCCTAAATTGGATGCTTAAGCCCTAAGCAACCCATAGATTCCTTTCCTTAAGGCCTTGGACGATTTCTTCTTGGGTTTCCCCATAGAATTCGTCCACTCCTTAATATAAGGCAATCCATGGCCCAAATTGCAATTATCTTATAATTACAATTCCAGTCCCTTAAGTTTAATTAATCTCTTTTAGTCACAAAACTAATTACTAATTAATTATTGACTAATATTAATTAAACAATATGATTTCTCCTTTAATATATTATTCTCATAATATATTAATAAATCATATTTAATCCTTTCTCTCCATAATTCATCCTATCAAGTTGCTTTGGTGAAGGCAACCCAAAATGACCATGCACCATTGGGTCAAGTACATACCAAAATAGTTATGCACTTAGACACTAATCCAACAGTTATTACCTAGGATGAAGAGATAGCATATGGAATCATCATACAAGTTCTATTTTCGTTGATGATTTCGGAACGTAATCATCCTAAGTGGGAGATAATTGTAACGCCCGTAGATCAGGGCTAGTCAATTTAGAGACGATAAGCGTCAAAAATGACTTTTTTATAGAAGATTATTTAGGATGAATAATATTAACTAAGTTGTAGTATATGTTTCAAAGATCCCGTACATCTAAAGAACGCCGAAATCCATGTTATAACGAAGAAGTTATGACCTGTCGAAGTTTCGCGACAGAATCGGCACGACACAGCACGACGTAAAAAGGTGAATTTACGTTAGAGCGATATTTAGCCTTAGCGATCTAAACGAAAGCCGCAGAGTTCGTTAAAGCATGAGCGTGCATAAAAAGAACGTCCAAATCTGACTTCGTATGTGGAAGTTATGATTTTTCTAAGTTTCGACTTAGCGGTGTGCAACCCGAATACTAGATTTGAGACCGAGCGGTTTTTAGCCGAAACAATCTAAATGAGAATCGAATATCTCATTAATTGTAGTAAAACGATAAAAAGATAGGTGAAAACGGACGTCGGATGAAGAAGTTATGATTTTATAACGGGGTTTTCCTGTCCCGGCCTACTAAAAATAAATAATAAAAATAAATTCAAAATTAGCCGACGGAGTCCAAACGAAAGTTGTAGAGCGTAGTCTCACCTACGCGGGGATATAAAGAACGTCGAAAACGGAGTTCGTATGAGGAAGATATGAAATTTTGAAGTTTATTAAATATTTTCGATATTTAATTTAATTATAAAATAACCGATATTATCCATGGGGGGAGTCAGCGAGCTAATCCACATTACACCCAGCGTAATGTAAATTTACGCCCAGCGTAATTGGGTTTCCAGCCCCCTATAAAAGGGTGTCGAGGGTAGCCGAGTTCTTTGCTCATTTCTTCCCTTTCTCTCGCGTTTTTGCATCGTTTTTCGTGCAAGAATTATCCCGAAGCCCCAGTATCATTCCCGAGCCCCGAAGCAAGTCCAGAGGCCCCGAAGATCCCGAGAAGTGCAATTCCTGACCCGAACCTCTGCCCGCGAGGAGTCCGGTTTCTATGAAGATCTTCCAGATCTGTCGAAGAATACTACTTCTACAAGCCGTAATGTTGTCCGATCATCTTCTAATCAAGTGAGTGTGTGGTTACTTTCTTCTAACACATAAGTATGAAGTATTTACTACGAAATATGTGTTATGTGTTTATATATTGTTGTTTATTTGAGATATTGGTGGAATGGATGAACTATATAGGTTTTAATGAGTTAAATTGTATATGTAATTTATATCTACAAATATGTTGGGTATGACATGGGTATATGAGATCCGTGAGTATGGATCAGATCAAAAGGTTAGTTTTAGATCCGTGAGTATGGATTAGACCAAGAGGTTAGTTTTAGATCCGGGAGTATGGATCAGATAAAGAGATAAAACTTGTTATTAGTCTGGGAGTATGGATTAAGACTAAGTTAATTGTCCCTAGTCCGGGAGTATGGATTGGGCACAGTTATTGATCCGGAAGTATGGATCAGATCAGGATTAGGGTATAGTTAATTTTCCTTACTCCGGGAGTATGGATTGGGTACAATTAGTGATCCGAGAGTATGGATCAGATCAGGAGGTTAGTTTTAGATCCATGAGTATGGATCAGGGGAAAAGGTTAGTTTTAGATCCGTGTATGGATCAGGTGAAAAAGGTTAGTTTTAGATCAGGTGAAGAGGATAGTTTTAGATCCGTGAGTAGGGATCAGGTAAAGAGGAAAATTTTAGATACGAGAGTTTAGATCGTGTCGTTGTGAGGATCGATGGGGTGGGATAAGATTTTCCTTTATATGGTGAAATTTTACAAGTTTGAATGTTCTAAATTTATAAATATATGATATAACATTGTGGGATGAAAACCCTATATGCTCACCAGGCTCCCAAGCCTGACCCACTCAGTTTTCTTTGTATCACAGGTATCGATACGAAGACATATTTCACAGAGAGATTTAAAGGAGATATAAATCATTAGTGTAATTGAATGTAAGTTCTGTTTATGCTTATATGTCTGTATCGGAACATGACATCCCGAGGTTTTATTATTAAATGAAAATACATTCTCTTTGGGAAATGTTTTGATAAGTTATTATCATATCTTGTTTTGGGAACAAATCCGCAACCGTTTTCTTTAAAAGATTACTCTGATTTTATAAAACAAAGCATAAACAAATCGGTCTATTCTGGCCGTGAAAATGGGGATGTCACACACTAGAATCGGTGCCTCACATAACTTCTGCCTCAGGGTCTCGAAAGCCAACTGTTGGTTCGGGCCCCCACCGGAAAGTCACATTCTTCTTGGTCAAACGGGTCAAAGGCACAACGATCTTGGAGAAATCCTGGATAAATCTCTGATAATAGCCCGCTAAACCCAAGAAGCTACAGATCTCGAATGCATTCTTTGGTACTTCCCACCGCATCACTACCGCAACCTTAGCTGGATCCACCAAAATACCCTCCTGGTTGATGATGAGCCCCAAATATTGTACCTCTCACAGCCAGAAATCACACTTGGAGAACTTGGCATAAAGCCTTTCCGTTCTCAGTGTCTCCAATACCTCCTTCATATGTTGCTCATGCTACTCCTTGGTCTTAGAATAAACCAGGATACCATCAATAAAAACGATCACCGACCAATCCATCATCGGTCTACACATGCAATTCATGAGATCCATGAACGCTGATGGGGCATTGGTGAGCCTGAATGGCATCACCACAAAGTCATAGTGCCCATACCAAGTCCTGAAAGTTGTCTTCCCTATATCCTTATCCCGAATCCTCATCTGATGGTACCCCGACCGAAGATCAATCTTGGAAAACCAAGTCGCACCCTAGAGCTGATCAAACAAATCATCGATCATCGATAGCGGATAACGGTTTTTTACCATTAGTTTGTTCAGCTCTCGATAATCAATACACATTTTGTGTGACCCATCCTTCTTTTTCATGAACGGAATCGGTGCTCCCCACGGGGAATGCTCAGACGGATAAACCCTCGGTCTAGTAGTTCCTGAAGCTGCGTAGATAGCTCCTGCATCACGGGCGAAGCCATCTGGTACGGTGCCTTGGCTATCGGAGCGGCACCCGACACTAAATCTATGCGAAACTCCACCTGTCTCTCCGGAGGCACTCCTGGTAACTCCTCGGGATAGACATCTCGGAACTCATGTACAACCGGTATACTGCCCAAATCCGTCAGGGTCTCAACCGTCGTATCCGAGATATATGCCAAAAATCCCAAACAACCCTGCTGGAGAAGTCTAATAGCCCTCACAGCTAAATAGAGGGTTGGCCCCTGCGAGGCCCTCTCTCCATGAATAACCAGTTCTCCCTCACTTGGGTTTCGAACCCTCACCAACTGGCGCTCACAATCAATCATCGCCCCATTAGCCCCCAACCAGTCCATCCTGACGATCACCTTTAGTCCTCGTAACAGTATTGGAACTAGATCAATGCAAAACCTCTCCCTAAGAACATTCAGAACACATTCCCGATACACCCTTGCAACACTCACAGTGCGGTCATCCGCAATCTCAACTTCAAGTGGGAAATCTAAGATCCCCGATGCATCCTGAACCTCTTGCTAAGCGCAAGAGATACGAACGATCGGGTAGCACCCGAATCGTATAGAACGTGAGCCGACATACCATTGACCAAAAAGGTCCCTATTCATGAGCATAAATATACACATAAGCAATGCAATAAATATAGAGCAGGAAAGAATAAACACGTACCATCCACGACATATGGCGCTGCCCGAGCCTCCTCGGTAGTCAATTGAAATGCACGACTCTTCACCACTGGAGCATCCGCCTTAGCAGGGAGGCCATCTCTAATCTTCATGGTGGCGGGCGCGGGTACCGCCACAGCTCCTCCCCCTCCCTACAACCTCAGACAATCGTCCCATTTGTCTTTGGTCTGGTTGCGGTGAAAAAAAATCAAGCCCTTCTTATGGCAATCCCTAATCACGTGGCCCGATTGGCCACATGCGTAGCATCCTAAGCATGTTGTTCGACAAGCCCCAATGTGCGGTTTACCGCACTTAGCACACATGCCATGGCCCTGCTAGCCCCTATTAGAAGAATTTGAGGTCTTAGGATTTTTATCCTGACCTACTGTTGTATGTGCCTGCTCAGGCTTCCGCTTGGTGCGGAAGTCCAACTCCATCTCCCGCTCACGGGCCTTCTCCACCATCTCATTCAGGGTCTTTCACCTTGTAAAGCTCACAAACTCCCAGATATCATCCATCAACATGGAATGATAACTCGCCTACCTCATATCCTCATATGTAGCATATTGTGGGATCAACGGTGCTCGTTCCCGAAACTTGATGGTGATCTCCACCCCAGTCACGGTGGTCTGCTGGAGTTCATGAAATCCCCTCACTAGTCGTTGCACCTCGATTGTTGGTGCAAACTCAAAATCAAATCGCTTAACAAACTCTACCCACGTCATCCCAGCAACACCGGCTGCTCCCACCTGGCTAGTCACCCCCGCCCTCCACCAATATCAGGCTCGATCCCTCAGCATACATGAAGCAAACCCTACCTTTTCCACATCAGGGCAAGAACTCGTGCAATGGGCGTTATCCATGTCTGCCACCCTACGTCGGCTAACTATGGGGTCCCTGACCCCAAAGTGCTCTGACGCCCCACACGCCTTGAATTCCCAAAACGAGGGAGTTTGGGCCCCTACTTGGCCCGCAACAATCTCAGCTCTCTGAATGCCCTGAGCCTCTCCTCCATAATCTCCATCATCCCTTCCTTGACCATCCCAAAAATCATTGGGGTACCATCAAGGATGACCCTAGTAACCTCAGCTGCAATGAGCTCATGCAGCCTCTCATCAATGGGTTCAGTATCGTCACCCGACCCATATCCGGATCTTGATCCTAATCCCCCAGCTCCATGCCGTGTCACCACCATACTGTACTGCAATACCATAAAACATGATGATCAGGACGTCCAAAGAGGGGTTCCTCCCACATCGGTTCTCCTTAGAGCTTTCTGATCTAAAATTGGTTTAGGTATAGGTCCTATGCTTCTAGTAGTATGGGCCCAATACTACCTTCCACACCTATCTGTACCTTCCTAAAGGTTCTACCTGATAACTCTAACTCATCCCAGAACAAAACATATCTCACATGCTACAACATAACCCAAATCCTAGGTTACCCTAAGATTCGCTCTACCCACATCAAACCAATCATAACAGGTTGCCTTTATGCATGCAAAATATACACAAAAAAGGATCAAATAGACTTTCAAATAATAGATTCCACCCTAGGACCACAACCGATCAAGAAACAGGAACTAAGGCCAAATCAATCATTCTAAGGCTATAAGCTCCTAATCATATATAATTTTAAAAACAAACACATAGCAAGATCAATACGATTATCATAACTCAAATATCAGTATAACACGGCTAACATATTGGGGAACTACTTACTTTGCTTGGACGATAACTTTTATTTTTAACTTTTATTTTTGAAAACAATTTTACCATTTCCTTAGTTCGACTCCAGACACACCTGAGAGTGTGCCCGAATCCCTCAAACCAAGGCTCTGATATCAACTTGTAACGACCCAATTTTCAAAAAGAAAATTTTCATTTTTAAATAGTCAAAAGCATTTTCAATAAACCATAAAGCTCAAGTACATTTGTTTTCATATTCATAACATTCAACAATATTATTCCAAACATCAGAGTGTCCCATAAAAACACCTGAGAGAGAGTGCATGTCGCGTCATCAAGCCTTGCCCTTGCCCTTAGGCTCAAATGTACCTGCAATAAATCCACAAACTATAAACTAATGCTTAGTGAGTTCCCCAGAGCATACCCCACATAACCCACATAATCACATAATCATATTACCTATAAAAGCTACATAAACCAAATAAGCCATGCATACAACATATAGGGATGTCGTGGGATCCTCCCTAGGGTCTTACTCCAGGATGTCATGGGCTCCCCACATGGTCTTACACCTAAGTGTCATGGGCTCTCCTATGGTCTTTAATAGGAAATCCATGGGCTCTCCACATTGTTTTACATTTGGGTTCCATGGGCTCTCCCAAGCCTGACCCACTCAGTTTTCTTTGTATCACATGTATCGATACGAAGACATATTTCACAGAGAGATTTAAAGGAGATATAAATCATTAGTGTAATTGAATGTAAGTTCTGTTTATGCTTATATGTCTGTATCGGAACATGACATCCCGAGGTTTTATTATTAAATGAAAATACATTCTCTTTGGGAAATGTTTTGATAAGTTATTATCATATCTTGTTTTGGGAACAAATCCGCAACCGTTTTCTTTAAAAGATTACTCTGATTTTATAAAACAAAGCATAAACAAATCGGTCTATTCTGGCCGTGAAAATGGGGATGTCACACACTAGAATCGGTGCCTCACATAACTTCTGCCTCAGGGTCTCGAAAGCCAACTGTTGGTTCGGGCCCCCACCGGAAAGTCACATTCTTCTTGGTCAAACGGGTCAAAGGCACAACGATCTTGGAGAAATCCTGGATAAATCTCTGATAATAGCCCGCTAAACCCAAGAAGCTACAGATCTCGAATGCATTCTTTGGTACTTCCCACAGCATCACTACCGCAACCTTAGCTGGATCCACCAAAATACCCTCCTGGTTGATGATGAGCCCCAAATATTGTACCTCTCACAGCCAGAAATCACACTTGGAGAACTTGGCATAAAGCCTTTCCGTTCTCAGTGTCTCCAATACCTCCTTCATATGTTGCTCATGCTGCTCCTTGGTCTTAGAATAAACCAGGATACCATCAATAAAAACGATCACCGACCAATCCATCATCGGTCTACACACGCAATTCATGAGATCCATGAACGCTGATGGGGCATTGGTGAGCCTGAATGGCATCACCACAAAGTCATAGTGCCCATACCAAGTCCTGAAAGTTGTCTTCCCTATATCCTTATCCCAAATCCTCATCTGATGGTACCCCGACCGAAGATCAATCTTGGAAAACCAAGTCGCACCCTAGAGCTGATCAAACAAATCATCGATCATCGATAGCGGATAACGGTTTTTTACCATTAGTTTGTTCAGCTCTCGATAATCAATACACATTTTGTGTGACCCATCCTTCTTTTTCATGAGCGGAATCGGTGCTCCCCACGGGGAATGCTCAGACGGATAAACCCTCGGTCTAGTAGTTCCTGAAGCTGCGTAGATAGCTCCTGCATCACGGGCGAAGCCATCTGGTACGGTGCCTTGGCTATCGGAGCGGCACCCGACACTAAATCTATGCGAAACTCCACCTGTCTCTCCGGAGGCACTCCTGGTAACTCCTCGGGATAGACATCTCGGAACTCATGTACAACCGGTATACTGCCCAAATCCGTCAGGGTCTCAACCGTCGTATCCGAGATATATGCCAAAAATCCCAAACAACCCTGCTGGAGAAGTCTAATAGCCCTCACAGCTAAATAGAGGGTTGGCCCCTGCGAGGCCCTCTCTCCATGAATAACCAGTTCTCCCTCACTTGGGTTTCGAACCCTCACCAACTGGCGCTCACAATCAATCATCGCCCCATTAGCCCCCAACCAGTCCATCCTGACGATCACCTTTAGTCCTCGTAACAGTATTGGAACTAGATCAATGCAAAACCTCTCCCTAAGAACATTCAGAACACATTCCCGATACACCCTTGCAACACTCACAGTGCGGTCATCCGCAATCTCAACTTCAAGTGGGAAATCTAAGATCCCCGATGCATCCTGAACCTCTTGCTAAGCGCAAGAGATACGAACGATCGGGTAGCACCCGAATCGTATAGAACGTGAGCCGACATACCATTGACCAAAAAGGTCCCTATTCATGAGCATAAATATACACATAAGCAATGCAATAAATATAGAGCAGGAAAGAATAAACACGTACCATCCACGACATATGGCGCTGCCCGAGCCTCCTCGGTAGTCAATTGAAATGCACGACTCTTCACCACTGGAGCATCCGCCTTAGCAGGGAGGCCATCTGTAATCTTCATGGTGGCGGGCGCGGGTACCGCCACAGCTCCTCCCCCTCCCTACAACCTCAGACAATCGTCCCATTTGTCTTTGGTCTGGTTGCGGTGAAAAAAAATCAAGCCCTTCTTATGGCAATCCCTAATCACGTGGCCCGATTGGCCACATGCGTAGCATCCTAAGCATGTTGTTCGACAAGCCCCAATGTGCGGTTTACCGCACTTAGCACACATGCCATGGCCCTGCTAGCCCCTATTAGAAGAATTTGAGGTCTTAGGATTTTTATCCTGACCTACTGTTGTATGTGCCTGCTCAGGCTTCCGCTTGGTGCGGAAGTCCAACTCCATCTCCCGCTCACGGGCCTTCTCCACCATCTCATTCAGGGTCTTTCACCTTGTAAAGCTCACAAACTCCCAGATATCATCCATCAACATGGAATGATAACTCGCCTACCTCATATCCTCGTATGTAGCATATTGTGGGATCAACGGTGCTCGTTCCCGAAACTTGGTGGTGATCTCCACCCCAGTCACGGTGGTCTGCTGGAGCTCATGAAATCCCCTCACTAGTCGTTGCACCTCGATTGTTGGTGCAAACTCAAAATCAAATCGCTTAACAAACTCTACCCACGTCATCCCAGCAACACCGGCTGCTCCCACCTGGCTAGTCACCCCCGCCCTCCACCAATATCAGGCTCGATCCCTCAACATACATGAAGCAAACCCTACCTTTGCCACATCAGGGCAAGAACTCGTGCAATGGGCGTTATCCATGTCTGCCACCCTACGTCGGCTAACTATGGGGTCCCTGACCCCAAAGTGCTCTGACGCCCCACACGCCTTGAATTCCCAAAACGAGGGAGTTTGGGCCCTTACTTGGCCCGCAACAATCTCAGCTCTCTGAATGCCCTGAGCCTCTCCTCCATAATCTCCATCATCCCTTCCTTGACCATCCCAAAAATCATTGGGGTACCATCAAGGATGACCCTAGTAACCTCAGCTGCAATGAGCTCATGCAGCCTCTCATCAATGGGTTCAGTATCGTCACCCGACCCATATCCGGATCTTGATCCTAATCCCCCAGCTCCATGCCGTGTCACCACCATACTGTACTGCAATACCATAAAACATGATGATCAGGACGTCCAAAGAGGGGTTCCTCCCACATCGGTTCTCCTTAGAGCTTTCTGATCTAAAATTGGTTTAGGTATAGGTCCTATGCTTCTAGTAGTATGGGCCCAATACTACCTTCCACACCTATCTGTACCTTCCTAAAGGTTCTACCTGATAACTCTAACTCATCCCAGAACAAAACATATCTCACATGCTACAACATAACCCAAATCCTAGGTTACCCTAAGATTCGCTCTACCCACATCAAACCAATCATAACAGGTTGCCTTTATGCATGCAAAATATACACAAAAAAGGATCAAATAGACTTTCAAATAATAGATTCCACCCTAGGACCACAACCTGTCAAGAAACAGGAACTAAGGCCAAATCAATCATTCTAAGGCTATAAGCTCCTAATCATATATAATTTTAAAAACAAACACATAGCAAGATCAATACGATTATCATAACTCAAATATCAGTATAACACGGCTAACATATTGGGGAACTACTTACTTTGCTTGGACGATAACTTTTATTTTTAACTTTTATTTTTGAAAACAATTTTACCATTTCCTTAGTTCGAGTCCAGACACACCTGAGAGTGTGCCCGAATCCCTCAAACCAAGGCTCTGATATCAACTTGTAACGACCCAATTTTCAAAAAGAAAATTTTCATTTTTAAATAGTCAAAAGCATTTTCAATAAACCATAAAGCTCAAGTACATTTGTTTTCATATTCATAACATTCAACAATATTATTCCAAACATCAGAGTGTCCCATAAAAACACCTGAGAGAGAGTGCATGTCGCGTCATCAAGCCTTGCCCTTGCCCTTAGGCTCAAATGTACCTGCAACAAATCCACAAACTATAAACTAATGCTTAGTGAGTTCCCCAGAGCATACCCCACATAACCCACATAATCACATAATCATATTACCTATAAAAGCTACATAAACCAAATAAGCCATGCATACAACATATAGGGATGTCGTGGGATCCTCCCTAGGGTCTTACTCCAGGATGTCATGGGCTCCCCACATGGTCTTACACCTAAGTGTCATGGGCTCTCCTATGGTCTTTAATAGGAAATCCATGGGCTCTCCACATTGTTTTACATTTGGGTTCCATGGGCTCTCCCATGGTCTTTAGTAGGAAAGTCATGGGCTCTGCACATGGTCTTACATCCAGGTGTCATGGGCTCTCCCATGGTCTTCCATACAAGCATACCACAAATATAACTAGCATACTTCCTAGCACATAACCAACTATCATGCCTCATAATATAACATCAGCTAGTGTACCACATATCATAAAATGGGTCGACCTTGGTGCCTTCGACCCATTGGTATGGTGAGGAGACTCACCTCTCGTGAATGTGGAACTGACGAGATAAGATCTGATAAGTCCCAACGCATAACTCCAACTCAACTACAATTAATCATCATGTGATTAACTTGTCATAATCCCGAAATACCATAAATACCCTCAATGTCAACCCTGGTTAACAGTCAAGGTCAACAGTCCATGTTGACCCCAACTCATCGAGTGCATCCAACAACTCGCCGAGTTACCTGAGTAACTCATCAACTCGCCGATTTACCTGAGTAACTCGTTGAGTTCCTTAATGTCCAGAAGACCAAAAACTCATGTAGACCAAAAACTCTAATCCTTCACCGAAATCACTCAGAATCTCGAAAACGAGTAAAACCCACCCAAATCGTCGCGTTGGCTAAGCAACTCGTCAAGTCCCTTCAGTCCTTTTTGTGTTCAGTCCTTTCCAGTGGAATCCAAGGCTCCAAATTATAGATCCAACCTCTTATGGTGTAGTTAACATATAAAGTTGCAAACTTTACGTGCATACAAGGCCTCCCAAGGCTAAAACACTACAACTAGGGTTCAAACAACACTTAGGAAATAGAAAAGGGCTTAAACTAGGTAAAGGATGCAACTTTATGTCATGAAAGACCTAGAGGTGTACAAATTTGGAACCATATCCTCACAACAAGTCCAAATCCGAGTATAACACCATTTTGCACCAAAAGTGACCATATTCTTCCATAAGATGAGATCTAAGCAAAAAGCAATCAAGGTAGAAACTTTTTACCTCTAAATGGATGCTAACAACAGGTAGATGCCGGATCCAAAGCCTTCTCCTCATTTCAATCTCTTCAACATTCAAGTTTCCATCTAAAAAAAAGCACAAGATCCACTCTCCGACGCTCACACACACACTCAAGAAAGCACCAAAATGCAGCTAGGGTTTTTCTCTGGACTGTAAGAACGATGAAAGAGGTACAAATGAGTCCTTTATAGTGCCTACTCGTTGAGTCGGGGCCTTCCGATTCGTCGAGTGGGATCTAAATCCTGCGTCCTCATAAATGATCTCTACTCGACGAGTTGGAGATCCCCAACTTGTCGAGTCCTAGCATAAATCCCTAAAAACTTAGAGAATTAAATGATACCTGAAACAGGCGTTACACTAAAAACCCTAATTCGACCCCTAGCCCATGTTTGGTGATCTTGAGCTTTTGTGAGATTTTGTGGAGGGTTTTGTGGACCTAGAAGAAGAAGGAGAAGCTTGAAGATTTATTCTTTGAGGGAAGGCTTTGAGATCCAACATTAGCATCTCCTTTTGGTGTTTTAGGAGGTATAAAGTCTAAACCTTGCTTTTTCATTTCATGGATCTTCTTATTAGTTCATTTTTGGTCATTTTGACCCTTTTGGTTGATGATTAGGAGTTAAAGTCATTTTGAAGCTTGTAAATTGTAGATCTAGATATTTTATGGTTTCCTTCGGCATAAAGGAGCAAACTTTATGGTAGTTTTGGTTCCATGCATATATTAAGTCAAGTATTAAGCTCATTTAAGCTCTAGAGTCCCATTTAGCCATGCATGCACATAAAGTTGGCAAATTTATGTGATTAACTACCTTGGGGAAGTTAGATCTGAGTTCAGATCCAAGTCTTAATGGATTAAGTGATAATTTGGAAAGATGGCCATGGCTAGTGAGTACGTTGGGTGTACAAGTATGTACGTTGCGCGTACAAGCCTTCCATGCTATACGCTAAGCGTACAGGCTGGGTACACCCCACGTACTCGGCGAACTTGGTCTCTTTCGTTTTGGGTTTCAGTTTTGGGCTTGGTTGTGTTGGGCCATCTATGGTTGGGCTGTTGTGATTTGTTTGATCTTCTTGGGTGAAGGCCCACGAAAGGAATTGGGCCTAATTTGGGAAATTGGGCCATGTTTAGGCCTTAGATGCTTATTTTCGATTTTGGGCCTCTGGTCATCTAGTTGGGCCAAGCTTGAGGAAGGGTAAAAATGTATTTTACCCTAATTGGACTCTTAGTATGAGTTAGGGGCTAGATTTTGATAGCTTGTCATTGTGGTATTTGATAAAGCATCGGTTTTAGCAGATCTGCAGTCAGAGATTATTCATGGGGTCAGTTGTTGATGGGGTGTTGTCTTGATATTGACAGTTTAGAGATCTGTCAGCCAATAACAAGGATCGTCTGTATGTTTTGGTAATGCGAGGTGAGTTATCCTCACTATACTTTCAAGTCGAAGGCACCAAGGTCGGCCGTTCGGATTGTTATCCTAGTTTATCATATGATTGAGTACTGTAGTGATCTGCTTGATCTGTATCCTGATAGATAGGATGATGCAATGCTTAGTGATCTATAGGATTTGCCTGACTGTCTGTTGAATGGTTATATGTTTAGTTGTGTATATGTCACCGTGGTATGGGTGGTTTGAGACTATACTGCTTTGTGTTGTCATTCAACAAACCCAGTAATGTTTATATCGATATGTTGTTGTGGTTTACTGGGCTTATGTGTGTTTTTATATGGTATATGTTGATATGCGATGGTGTGTTTGGTTGAGGCAGTCTTGCTGAGTGCTGAAGGCCAAGATACCCAGGGCGGCCTAGATAGACTATAGGTCAGAGGGGCATACCAGTCAGGCCGAAGGCCTGGAGAACGTTGCAGATATGATGAAGACTCAGTGAGGTTGTCCAGTTATGCTGAAGGTTCTGTGAGCGGTCCAGATAGTCTGTAGGCCGGTTGGGGCGTTCTAGTCAGACAGAAGGCTTTGTATGCATGTTGTTAGTTTGTATATGTTATCTATTTTGTGTTGGTACTTTGGGGGAACTCACTAAGCTTTGTGCTTACAGTTTGTGGTTTTTGGTTTATGGTTTCAGGTACTTCAGAGAGATGTGGCAAGGCGAAGGCATAATCGTACACATCCTAATTTTCTGTCATTGATCTTGGGAGGCACTGATTTTAAAATAGTGTTTTGAGAACACTAATTTTGTAAACATTTTTATTAGTAAAAGGGGTGTTTTGAAAAGTTTAAATTTTGTTGAATCTTTGGATGTTTCAAAGAGGAAGCCTGAGTATGTGCCGAGTGTTGAGGGTTCGGATAAGAGACCTAGGGTATCTGATTCTAGACCGAGAGGCTATCAAGGTCGTAGCCATTATGGCAAGTGCTTCAAGAAGCACGAAGGGGAGTTCAGGGTGGGTGGTTCTGGCTGCTTCAAGTGTACCCTGACAAGTCATATTAGCAGGGATTGTACTGCTACCACCACCACTACCACCACCCCGGTATCTGATCTGATTTGCTTCTATTTTAATCAGAGGGTCCACAAGAAGGCCCAATGTCCGAGTTTAGCTACACCAGGACCAGTATCAGCACCTGCTCCTGCAACTCTTCAGATTACTAACGGCCGCCAAGGCCGGGCAGATGCACCCGTGGCGAAGAGAAGGGCTTTCTAGCTGACGAAAATGGAGATGCGTGCAGCTCCCAATGCGGTGACGGAATTGTTCTTTGTGAACGGAATTTATGCTTTGGTATTGTTCGATTTGGGGGATACCCAATCCTTTGTATCGCTTTTGATGAGCAAGAGATTCGCTAAAGCTCCGGGGGAGCTGATAGTCCTCTTGATGTTGAGATTACTGATGACAGGATTGTTTGAGTTGCGAGGGTTCATTTGGGGTGTACTCTTTAGTTGTTCGCTAAAAAATATTTGGTGGAGTTGGTTCCCATTATGTTGCATGGGAACAATGTCATTGTGGACATGGATTGATTGAGCCCTAATAGGAAAGGGATCGATTGTGAGCATCAGGTAGTTCGGGTTCGGACCCTAAGTGGGGGAGAGTTGATGATTTATGGGGAGAGACCGCAACGTGGGCCGATTTTGTGTTTTGCAGCGAGGGTCAGACGCTATCTTCAACAGGGTTGCTTCGGTTATGTCGCCTATGTCATGGATACCCAGGATAAGGGTAAGGCAACCATGGATGATATGTTAATAGTGCGGGATTACACAGATGTATTCCCGAAGGTCTTGCCCGGGGTGCCTCCAGAGAGGCAGGTTGAGTTCAAAATCGATTTGGTTCCAGGTGCAACTCCGATAGCTAAAGCACCGTATCGGTTGGCTCCTCCCGAGATGTAGGAGTTGTCTACAAAGCTATAGGAGCTATTAGACAAGGTATTTATTCGGCCGAGCAGTTCGCCTTGGGGAGCACCAATTTTGTTTGTGAAGAAGAAGGACAGGTGTCATCATATGTGTATTGACTATCGGGAGTTGAAAAAGGTAACGGTAAAGAACCGTTATCTACTCTCGAGGATTGATGATCTTTTTTACCAGCTTCAGGGTGCGTCTTGGTTCTCCAAGATTTATTTCCGATCGGGTTATCATCAGATGTAGGTTAGGGATGAGGATGTGCAGAAGACAACTTTCCGGACTAGTTATGGTCATTACGAGTTTGTGGTGATGCCTTTTGGGCTCATTAATGCTCCAACTTTGTTCATGGATCTCATGAACCGTGTGTGTAGAACGATGTTGGATCGGTCTGTGATTGTTTTTATTGATGATATCTTGGTTTATTCCAAGATTCGGGAGCAGCACGAGGAGCACTTGAGGGAAGTTTTGGAGACATTGAGGAGGGAGAGACTTTTCACAAAGTTCTTTAAGTGTGAATTTTGGTTGGCACCATGTCAACAAGGATGGTATTCTGGTCAATCTGGCCAAGGTTAAGCCATGATGTAGTGGGAGGTTTCGAGGTCTCCATCTGAGATTCAGAGTTTTCTTGGTTTGGTAGGTTATTATCGGAAATTCATCCAGGATTTCTCCAAGATAGTTGTTCCTTTGACACTACTGAAAAAGAATACGGTTACATTTCAATGGGGGACTGAGCATCAAGTAACTTTTGAGACTCTTAGACAGCGGCTGTGTGAGGCACCGATTTTGAACCTGTTGGAGGGTGTTGATGATTCCGTGGTTTATTGTGATGCTTCGATCTTTGGATTAGGGGCGGTGTTGATGCAGAGGGGTCGCATGATCGCCTATGCCTCGAGGCAGCTAAAGCCTCATGAGGTGAATTATCCGACACATGACTTAGAGTTGGGGGTCATGGTTTTTGCCCTCAAGATTTGGCCGCATTACCTCTATGGGGTTCGTTGTACTATTTACACGGACCACAAGAACCTGGGGTATTTGATGGATCAGCTGAATCTAAATATGTGGAAGCACCGGTGGTTGGATGTGGTAAAAGACTATGATTGCAAAATCCTTTATCACCCGGGAAAGGCCAATGTAGTGGTTGATGCTCTTAGCCGCAAGGCGGTCGCGACTCTGATAAGGAATATATGCTTGAGGATGAGTGTGATTACTACACTTTTGGACTGGATTCGGGAGAGACAGGTTGAGAGTATGAAGGAAGAGCACCGTAAAAGAGAGCGTATTGTGGGTCAGGTGGCTTCCTTCAATTATGATAGTCGTGGTTTGTTGACTCTGCATCAGTGAGTCTGGGTTCCGTACTGGGGAGTTGTGCGCCAACAACTGATGGAGGAGGCTCACAAGTCGAGGTTCTCCATCCATCCCGGGGCGACGAAGATGTATAGGGATCTTCGTCCTGATTATTGGAGGCCCTACATGAAGCGGGATGTGTCATGGTACGTGGAACGGTGCTTGACCTGCAGGAAGGTCAAGGCTGAACATCAGCGTCCTCACGGAAAGATGTAGTCGTAGGAGATTCCTGTATGGAAATGGGAAGACATCACCATGGATTTTATCACGAACCTTCCCAGGACCGTGCGTGGAGTAGATGCGATATGGATAATTGTAGATCGTTTGACCAATAGCATGCATTTCATTCCGATTCAGGAGTGTATTTCTGCAAAAAAGTTGGCCAAGGTTTATATCAGGGAGTTGGTGGCACGTCATGGGGTGCCGGTATCAGTGGTTTCTGACAGGGATGTTCGATTCACTTCTAGGTTCTGGAAGAGATTTCATGATGTTCGATTCATTTCAGTACAACATTCCATCCACAGACCGATGGTCAGACTGAGTGGACCATTCAGACCCTCGAGGATATGTTGTGTGCTTGTGTGCTAGACTTTGGTGGGAGTTAGGATACATATCTTCCATTAGCATAATTTTCGTATAATAACAGTTATCATGCTAGCATTGATCGAACTCCTTTTGAGATGCTCTACAGGAGGAAATGGAGGACCCTGATTTGTTGGGGCGAGGTCCGTCAACGGGTTATGGGGAGTATCGATTTGGTATTCAAGAACACTGAGCTGATTCAGCAGGTTCGGATAGGCTCCAGATAGCTCAGAGTCGGTAGAAGAGTTATGCCGACAGGCACCAGTCAGACTTAGAGTTCTAGGTGGGAGATATGGTTCTCCTAAAGGGGTCACCTTGGAAAGGTGTCATCCGGTTCAGCAAGTGGGGCAAGTTGGACCCCAGGTATATTGGTCCCTTCAAGCTTTTGTATTGGGTGGGTCGGGTTGCGTATCATTTAGATCTTCCAGCCAAGCTCAGTCAGATTCATAGCACGTTTCATGTCTCTCAGCTACGAAAGTGCCTGGTAGATGATTTCGCAGTGATTCTATTGGAGGATATTCAGGTGGATAACCGCCTAAATTATATTGAGAGACCAGTGGCGATTCTGGATCGAAAAATGAAAACCTTGACGAACAAGGTAGTTGAGTTGGTGAAGGTGCAATGGCAGCACCGCAATGCTTCGTAGTGGACTTGGGAGCCCGAAGATGAGATGAGGGAGCATTACCTAGAGTTATTTGGAGCAGGGGACTTCGAGGACGAAGTCTGATTCAAGTGGGGGAGAATTGTAACACTTATACTCTGGTATGTACCTTATGTCCTTTTTTTGGAATTGTGCATTTTAGTTCCTGAAGTAGTACGTAGGGCATACCACTTGGCACGCTTAGCGTATTGAGTTGATGGTGAGTCAGGAGCCAGGTCACGTACGTTGGGCGTACGTGGACTTTAATGAAACCCTATTTGGGGGTTTTTGACCCTATATAAACATCCTTATTCATTAGGGTTGGCCTCCTTATCAGCCTCTAAATCCCCAAAAGCCTAAAAATGAGTCTTGGCCTCCATTGTTGAGTGTTTAATCCTTTGGTGAGGATTTGGTGTTCATTTTGTTCATTTTGAAGGAGTTGGGGAAGCTTGAAGTTGCTTAGCTTGGAGATAAGGTCTTATATCCAGAATCACCACCCCTTTTGCAAAGCTTTTGAAGTACCAAGTTCTCATCTTGACTTTTAGTTGTTTAGATCTCTTTTTGGGATGATTATCATGCTTTTGTCAATTATTGAGTTGAGACGTCCTAAGGACTTATCCTTTTAAATCTAGGTTTATCATGGGCTACTTAAGCATAAAGGTGCCAACTTTATGGAGTATAGGGCCTCATACATTTATTAAGTCTCTTACTAAGTCCTTTTTGAGCTTAAGAGCTTCATTTAGCCATGCATGGATGTAAAGTTAGCAACTTTACATGGTAATCCAGCTCAATGAAGTTAGATCTATATTCCCTTGAGTTTAAGAGCTTCATTTAGCCATATAAGCTCGTACGCGTAATGTACAAGCCCTTGAGCCAGTACGCTTAGCATACAAGCTGAGTACGCCCTGCATACTCAGTCAGAAGGCTTTTGGATTTTGGGCTTTGAGTTTGAGCCATGTTTTGGGCTTAGAAGGTTGGGTTTTAGTTGGGCCATCTGAATTTGAGAGTTTTGGGCCAAGATCATTATTGGGCTTTGGGTAAAGCCAATGAGAAAGGATTGGGTCTAATTGGAAGTTGGGCCATATTTGGGACTTGGTGGATTAATTGACTTTTGGGCCTTTTAGATTGTGAGATTGGGCCTTAGTCCTAGACCAATCTAGGTCAGGGGTAAAATAGTCTTGTTGCCCTAAGTATGGATTTATGGTTATGATTGGAACCTAAATGTTAATTGGATTTTTTTTTGATATTGATAGCTTGGGGACTTATCGGACCAACAACCATTGATTATCTATTTGATTCAGCAGTACGAGGTGAGTTTCCTCACTGGGTTTAGCGGGTCGAAGGCACCAATGTCGGCCCATGATTATGCTATGTTAGTATGCTAGCTGTCTGCGTGACTTTTGCATGTGTTATGTTCTTATATGCTTAGCAGGCAGGGCCCGATGACCATTTTGTATGCTCTGTATCTTTGTGATTATTGCATGTGTATATGTTTACTCGATATATGTTATATGTTATATGTATGTTGGGCAGGGCCCAATCTATCTACCGGGCGGGGCTCAATGCCGAGCGGGGCCCAATGATATGGCGGGTCCCATTATACGTTATATGTATGGTATGTGGTATTTTGGGAAACTCACTAAGCTTTGTGCCTACGGTTTTCAGTTTATGTTTCGGGTGCTTCTGGTTCTAAGGAGAAGAGCTCGACTTGACTACATCGTTGATAACGTTTATTTTAGGCATATATTTCTGACATTTTCTTATTATTTTATAATATGTTTTATGTTATTCAAAACTAAATGATACTTAATACGCCTTGAAATGTTCAATTACAGTTAAAATGGGAGTTGGAATGCAATAGGAGGAGAAATGAGCTAAAAGACGCAAAAAGGATAGTGTTGGCAGATTGACCCCTCTTCAGTGTTTCGAGTATATCTGATGACTCATAACCCCAAGATTCAAAATATTTTGAAAACTAGACGAAATTTCCTACGATTTATGTGATATGGCCTTTTTGCTAATTCGGCATTTATCTTATCCAAAATCGGCCTTGAATATGAAGCATAAAAGTTGGACGGAAATTCCCTCCAAGTTACTTATTCCCCAAGCACCACTTACCTTATTTTTATTTGCTTAATCTCTAAGCCACCATTAGTTTCCTTATTCCATTCCAACTCTAATATTCCATATTCATTCCATCTCCATTCAACTATAAATACCCAATATCATTCCACCATTTTCATCATCTATGATATTCCACTTCGACTTGTGCAACAAGAAAACTTCATAGCTGCCGTTTTGAGGGTCTAGAAGGCGGCTGGAAGGCCGTTAAGATGACAGGAGCGAAGATCTGAAGTATTGGAGAGCATATCATGTTGTTAATCATGTACTTTATTAACGTGAACATGTTTACCATTCCATTATGATTCTATATGCAATTACTTTCTGATTTGGGTGTTAAAACCCTTTGCTTTGTGTTTTTCATTAAATGAAACCTTGATTTATGGATTAATTGTATGTGGCATGTTTTATTTGTTTTTAATTTATCTTTTTAAGCTTGTTAAAAGATCCTTATGTGTTAATGATAATTATTTTCTATTAATAATCAAGTTTATTGAGTTGTATGAACATCTTCTTAATTGCTTGAATCATATAGTTTTGTGAAAGCAAGATTGTATGTCTAGTATTAGTGAACATGAACCTAGGGTTAACTAGAAAAATAAGTAAGTTAATTTGTAAGCATGTGTGATGAACAACCACATATAAGTTGATTGAATTTACAAATTTAATTGACTAATATTACAAGTCTTGCTTGATACGAACTGAACACTAGGAAACTTGTTAGTTTAATCAATTGGCCACAGTTTGAATTGCCTTGTTTGCTAAAAGGATTAGTAATAGTGAACATGAACCTAATCATTTTAGAAATCAGTAAACATGAATAAATAAATTTGTGTGTGCAATTATCTATGATTTTAAGATGTAATTTTTCTAAACCAAAGTACCTAAAGAGATTTTTCTTCGGTCAGTTTATCGAGATTTGCTATTTATTCGTTTGTTTGAGATTTAATTCCATAAAACCTTTCTTTACTGCTTTCGTGTGTTTTGTGTAACCTATAATCAAACATTCTAAATTAATTCACTACCGTTCCCCTTGTGTTCGACACCCTTTCTTCTCAAAGCTATATTATACTCGATCGGGTTCATTACATGTAAGGTGTGGTTTAAATGTAATAAACTAGGAATTATAAATAAAAAACTAGTGCAATAAAAATATACATCAAGTTTTTTGGCGTTGTTGCCGAGGAACAGTTTTTTAATTAATTTAGTTTATTTGATTATTCGTTATTTTTTCATGTTTAGTTTTATTTTTATTTTATTTCCATTGATATCATGTCACTTGTCGGGAAGGTTTTTATTTTTATGTGTAGGAATTCGTGATCATATGCATTGCTTTGTTTTACTTTTTGCATGAGTTTCGAGATTCCAAGCGATTAGGGAATTCTTGACTTGTTTAGCCTACTACTTTGGTCATTTGTCCAACTTAATCAACGAGGCATAGTATAGCAAGGCGTATCGTGGTGGTTAAGTGGAAGACCGAACTCTTGCTACTCATGACTAGTTGGGTCAACTCGTGTTCTACTTATTAGTTAATGGTGCAAAGAAAACAAAGGAAATAGTCTGACAGGTCCCGAAAGTTTTTGTTTTCAAAAACCACCTCTTACATGCAAAAGATTTAGTCAACAATTGTACCTTAATTTCAACGAAGACAAGTGATCGTGATATCCTTTTTAGTTATTTTGGTTTGCTATTTTCTTAGTTATTTTAGTGAGTTTTTATTTTTAGTTTGTTTAATTTTTGTTTTCTATTTTGATGCTCTTGATGTTTCAGATCTTTCCAAAAATTTTGCCCTTCAGATGCTTTCAGAAATTTCAACAATTGGGGTCGAATGTTGACTTGTCATTAGAGAAAAAAACCGTGAGAGTTCGAAGTTGACAATCGAGAATCACGACTTTCAATAAGTGTGGGGTGCGCGTTGATTTCATGAGAGATTGTTATTTTCAAAGAGTGGTGTTTCTAACTATACATTGATTCCTATGACATGGATGGGCTGTTCCCATACCATGGAGTTTTATTTCGACGCGAAGCTAAATTATTGTCCCGGCTTCCAGGACATGGTTGACACTTTCCTATGTCGTGGGGGAGTTTTTCATCGCAAGAAGAAAGTTGCCATTCTAGATACCATGACGTGGTCGACACTTACCACGTAGTGGCCACACTGTTATTTGCGATACAGATTTTTCCTCAACCGACGAAACGACGTGGTCGACACTTCCCATGTCATGGTCACTATACATTTCATTAGTTTGAAATCCTTTGCACCACATTTCAGAAGTCGGTGTTCTTGAAGCAGCTATTCCAGTTTCCAGCCTTCCAACTAATTTATGGAGCAACTTTTAGCAGCCTCATTCGATCTCGCCACTACTACTCCAGGGGAGTCTGTTCCTTTTTCTCCATTTTTATTGTTTTTATGTGCTTAAATAGTTTTGTGCATAAAATGAGGGCATTGTATGAAATATTTGTAGGGTAGGGGGTCAAAAATGGAATTTAAATTGTAAAATTAAAAATTGTTAGATCAGGAAAATTTAAAATTTTATAAACTTGAAATAATAGTTTAATTTAGGAAAATATAGTGATGATAATTGTAACACCGAAATTTTGAAAACAAATTTTTCATTTAAAATTGCTTGTCTCTTTAATGCTTTTCATAGAAATCCCATTTTGTTTAAATTACAATACATGACTCTTTTGTTCAATCAATTGATAAACCAGGATCCTCAAAACAAGCGCTTCCTCTGGTGTGCAAAATCGAGTCGGTGTCGTTTCGTGAACTTGAGAAACCTGAAACACATAACACAAAACACTATAAGCACGAAGCTTAGTGAGTTCCCCAAAATACCGCATACAACACATACACCACTCGAGGCTATAATACGACCCCCTGATCGATGTGTCTCAGCGGGACCCTCCAGTCCCGTAGCTCGATGGACCCTCTGGCCTAGTCATAGCTCGTTGGACCCTCCGGTCCGGTCTATAACATCATACCACATACATATAACACATAGCACATAATCTCATACATAACACATAAGACCCTCTGGTTATCGCATAATACCACTCTAGGTAACGTATAGTGAGAAGACTCACCTGCTACTGCCGACTGATGAATAAAGATCACGCTGCTCCGACCAGCGTCATGAACTCCACCACTGAATCACAGAAACCAATAAATACCAATAACAACCAAAATACCCCTGGAAGTCAACTGGTCAACTCTTGGTCAAAGTCAAATTTCTCATTGAACGTCAACCCTCCTGACTGAATCTACTCGCCGAGTCAACCCGCTGACTCGTCAAGTCCCCATGCTCTGAAACTCCCATAACACGACTCAACTCACCGAGTCGCCCCAAGACTCGCCGAGTCCCACAACTCTGAGTCAAACAGTACTCAACTCACTAAGTCATCCCTTGACTCACCGATTCACAGCTTAACCAGAGAAGATTAGGACTTCACGACCCGACTCGTCAAGTCTAAGAACAGACTCGCCGAGTCCAAGGCAACATTCAACATACTCGTCGAGTTGTTCTTCCAACTCGTCGAGTCCCTGCCTATCTTCATCCTACTTGCCGATAATACCCATGTGACTCGCCGAGTACCTCTAGTTCTTAACCCATACAGTGGCTTTCTAAGCCATGCAGTGGCTCCAATCCATAGATCCACCCTTCTACAACCCACCCATCACGTAAAGTAGCAAACTTTACGCGAATCCAAAGAGATCTAAGCACAAGACACTCTTGGGCTAAGGTTTGGGACAAAAGAACTTTACCAACAACTCTTGGGCATAGACTTTAAGGCTTTCTAGATCATTAACAACCTAGATCTGAGGTAGCAGCCTCATATCTTACACCAAACTCAAGATGGTCCTCATTTATGCCCCAAAAAACCCAACAATTGATAGATCTAGATGCACAAAAGCTCAAGAACAGATTATTACCTCAAATGCAAGCTCCCACTGAAGTAGACTTCGGATCTATACCACTCCCTTGCTGAAATCCCTTATCCTTCAAGTTCCCTTTTCAAGGTTTCCTTTCCTAAAGCTCCAATTTCACTTTCAATGGAGTTCCACTCGATTTCTAGGGTTTGTAAGCTCTCAAGGGTGGTAAGGAGGATGAAGAAAGGATGTTATGTCCAGATTTACCCAAAGGTGCATCTGAATCCCTCAAACCAAGGCTCTGATACCAACTTGTAACACCGAAATTTTCAAAAAAAAATTCATTTAAAATTGCTTATCTCTTTAATGCTTTTCATATAAATCCCATTTTGTTTAAATTACAATACATGACTCTTTTGTTCAATCAGTTGATAAACCAGGATCCTCAAAACAAGCGCTTCCTCTAGTGTGTACAATCGATTCGGTGTCGTTCCGTGAACCTGAGAAACCTGAAACACATAACACAAAACACTGTAAGCACGAAGCTTAGTGAGTTCCCCAAAATACCGCATACAACACATACGCCACTCGAGGCTATAATACGACCCCCTGCTCGATGTGTCTCAGTGGGACCCTCCAGTCACGTAGCTCGTTGGACCCTCCGGCCCGGTCATAGCTCGTTGGACCCTCCGGTCCGGTCTGTATCGTTGGACCCTCCGGTCCGGTCTATAACATCATACCACATACATATAACACAAAGCACATAATCTCATACATAACACATAAGACCCTCTGGTCATCGCACAATACCACTCTAGGTAACTTATAGTGAGAAGACTCACCTGCTACTGCCGACTGAAGAATCAAGATCACGCTGCTCCGACCAGCGTCACGAACTCCACCACTGAATCACCGAAACCAATAAATACCAATAACAACCAAAATACCCCTGGAAGTTAACTGGTCAACTCTTGGACAAAGTCAAAGTTCTCAGTAAAAGTCAACCCTCCTGACTGACTCTACTCGCCGAGTCAACCCGCTGACTCGTCGAGTCCCCATGCTCTGAAACTCCCATAACACGACTCAACTCACCGAGTCGCCCCAAGACTCGCCGAGTCCCACAACTCTGAGTCAAACCGTACTCAACTCACTGAGTCATCCCTTGACTCACCGATTCACAGCTTAACCATAGAAGATTAGGACTTCACGACCCGAATCGTCGAGTCCAAGAACAGACTCGCCGAATCCAAGGCAACATTCAACATACTCGCCGACTTGTTCTTCCAACTCGCCGAGTCCCTGCCTATCTTCATCCTACTCGCCGATTATACCCATGTGACTCGCCGAGTACCTCTAGTTCTTAACCCATATAGTGGCTTTCTAAGCCATGTAGGGGCTTCAATCCATAGATCCACCCTTCTACAACCCACCCATCACGTAAAGTAGCAAACTTTACGCAAATCCAAAGAGATCTAAGCACAAGACAGTCTTGGGCTAAGGTTTGGGACAAAAGAACTTTACCAACAACTCTTGGGCATGGACTTTAAGGCTTTCTGGATCATTAACAACCTAGATCTGAGGTAGCAGCCTCATATCTTACACCAAACTCGAGATGGTCCTCATTTATGCCCCCAAAAACCCAACAATTGATAGATCTAGATGCACAAAAGCTCAAGAACAGATTATTACCTCAAATGCAAGCTCCCACTGAAGTAGACTTCGGATCTATACCACTCCCTTGCTGAAATCCCTTATCCTTCAAGTTCCCTTTTCAAATTTTCCTTTCTCAAAGCTCCAATTTCACTATCAATGGAGTTCCACTTGATTTCTAAGGTTTGTAAGCTCTCAAGGGTGGTAAGGAGGCTAAAGAAAGGATGTTATGTTCTTTATATAGGGCACAATCCCCGAAATTAGGGTTTTCTCCATACAGCACCAACTCACCGAGTCCACCCATGCGACTTGCCGAGTTAGTCACTTAACACGTGACCTGAACGCGACTCGTCTCGCCGAGTCCATCCATCGACTCACCAAGTCGACCTTCTTATTTACACTTTTAGCCCTTCACCTATACTTCTAAATTTCCGAGATGTTACAATAATTAAAAATTTTGCTAGTATTGTGTGTGTTGATCCGATGAGATCCCAAATGTTTACCCAAGCCAACACATGTTATAGTATATTTGTGGCTTCCCCTTCTTAGTGAAAAGCCATGAGATATGAAAGAAAATCTGGTAGTTTATATGGCATAATATGTTTTGCAGCATGTACTTGAAATCTGTCCCGGAGAGCTTATGTAGTCATTACACTTAGACTAATACATCTAACCAATAAAGGATGAAGTTAAGCTCCCTTGCTTAAGCATGTAGGACTTGAGTGAGAGAGAGAGAGGGAGGGGAGGGAGGGAGGGAGAGAGAGAGAGAGAGAGAGAGAGAGAGAGAGAGAAATTCTCAAAAAGTGTAAGAATTTTGGAGCTATGAAAGTATGAAGATCAAAAGATCAAAAATTCAGAAGAATCAAAAAAAAGTTAAAGATACCAAAAATCAAACAAAAAGCAAATATCAAAGAAGTGAAGAATTCGAAAAGCTCCAATGTGGTATCAAATTTGTAATTTTTCTAGATATTATGTATGCTTGGGTAGATTAACCAAAAATACCTTGAGGTTAAGAAAGATTTCTGAGGATGGATTCGGAGGGTTTCAAAAATGAGTGTCGTATAAACTAAGGGGTGAAGGTTCATAAGGATTGTGAGTATTTAGGAATGGAAAGTTTTTAGGAATTATAGACACAAATACATGCATTACGGTCTTGGTATAATGGTTGGGTTTCAAATGGGTTGTTTTATGTGACATTGGTAAATTAAAAATTAGTTTTGCTTGAGAGAAAGCAAAAGACTAGTGTGGGGTACTTTGATAACGTCTATTTTATGCATATATTTCTGACGTTTTCTTATTATTTTATACTATGTTTTATGTTATTCAGAACTAAAAGATACTTAATACGCTTTGAAATGTTCAATTACAGTTAAAATGGGAGTTGGAATGCAAAAGGAGGAGAAATGAGATAAAAAGACGCAAAAAGAATATTGCTGGCAGATTGATCCCTCTTCAGTGTTCTAGGTATATCTGATGACTCATAAGCGCGATTGATGAGATTCTAAATGTTTTGAAAACTAGACGAAATTTCCTACGATTTATGTGAGATGGCCTTTTTGCAAATTCGGCATTTATCTTATCCAAAATCGGCCTTCAATATGAAGCATAAAAGTTGGACGGAAATTCCCTCCAAGTTACTTATTCCCCAAGCACCACTTACCTTATGTAACGACGTAAATTTCCAAAAAAAAAAAATCATTTTTAAAACATACTTTCATTCACATGATAATCATAAAACATAATGTAATCACTGTGTCCTAACAAAACATGTCCCAGAATCTCAATAACATAAACTCCACAAGTGTGTACGGATCATGCCGGCGCCTTCCCACGGTCCTCGCTAGTACCTGAAACACATATCATAAAAACCGTAAGCATAAATGCTTAGTGAGTTCCCCAAAATACCACATACCACACATACGTCTTTCCAGGCCATAACTTTGTAGGATATTCCGATCCATGTGTCTCAGGGGACTTCCGTCCCAAATCCCGGTAGACCTTCCGGTCCTACCCGTGTCGACCTTCTGGTCCATAACCTCTTGACCTTCCGGTCCACATCATCTTGACCTTCCGGTCCCTTCCATACATACCATACATAGCACATATATATCCATAAGCGCGTATAGCACATACATCTCATAGCATACAAGACCTTTCGGTCACACATAAGTACCCTTCCAGGTATAGTATAGTGAGAAGACTCACCTCAATGAAGTCAGATAAACTCTCGTGCTCAACGTCCCGATTTAGCCTCCTCCTATTATTCAAATACATACTGATAAATATTCTCTCATGATCTCATCTCTACAAACTGGGTAGAAGGCCATTCTACCCTTCCCTAAACTCTCCTGAATCAGTCTTGACCAGAACCCTGAAGTCAACGGTCAAAATTTAACCCGAATCGTCGAGTGCACATGGGCGACTCGGCGAGTCCATGTGGGACCTCTGAATCCTTTCAGCCTCTCTTGACTCGTCGAGTCATCCTTCCACTCGACGGGTTACACCTGACACGAATCGCGAGGCAACCCCGACTCGACTCATCGAGTCCACTTATGGACTCGGCGAGTTACCGCCATACTCATACTCAAATGACATTCTGAGGTTAGATCTGTTCCTCTAATCCATAGATCTGACCTTCCCAAGCTCAATAAACACGTAAAGGTTTGATCTTGATACTCATGCAATGTCCAAATAACTCTATTTGATGAATTAGCCCCAAATACCACATCCTAAGTCCATTCCTTCCATAACTCATCATAAAGCAAGATGGATAAAGTTCTCTGGACCACTATGGGTCCAGATCTAAAGTCTAAACATGATAAGGGACCATATTCCCAACAAATCAACCCAATAAAGGGTATAGAAAACCCTAGATCCATGGATTCTTTAACAAAACAGAAAAGGATCGATATGCTACCTCAAGGATGATGTCCTTTGCTTGAAATCCATAGATATGCAACCTCCTTGGCCTCCTCTAAGCTGGAATCACCTTCTTCTTGCAAAACCAACCCACAAAGATCCAATAATGGCTTCTTCCCTCTCACAAACGCTCAAGCACTCTTAGGGTTTCTCTCAAGGGTCTGGTAGCCGCAAATGGTGGCCATAAAGGTCCTTAAATAGGGCTTAGGCCCCGAGAATTAGGGTTTCACTAAACAGCGCGGACTTGCCGAGTCCTTCATTAAATCAGACCAAAAATGCGCAATCCCACTCGGCGAGTCTGAGCGCCTACTCACCGAGTCCTTCTTTAGAATTCAATATAAATACGTAAAATAAGATACCTGGGAATCCGGATGTTACACTTTAGTTTTATTTTCTTAATCCCTAAGCCACCATTAGTTTCCTTATTCCATTCCAACTCTAATATTCCATATTAATTTCATCTCCTTTCAACTATAAATACCCCATATCATTCCACCATTTTCATCATCTATGATATTCCACTTCGACTTGTGCAACAAGAAAACTTCATAGCTGCCGTTTTGAGGGTCTAGAAGGCGGCCGGAAGGCCGTTAAGCTGACAGGAACGAAGATCTGAAGGATTGGAGAGCATATCATGTTATTAATCATGTACTTTATTAACTTGAACATATTTACCATTCCATTATGATTCTATATGCAATTACGTTCTGATTTGGGTGTTAAAACCCTTTGCTTTGTGTTTTTTATTAGATGAAACCTTGATTTATGGATTAATTTTATGTGGATTGTTTTATTTGTTTTTAATTTATCTTTTTAAGCTTGTTAAAAGATCCTTATGTGTTAATGATAATTATTTTCTATTAATAATCAAGTTTATTGAGTTGTATGAACATCTTCTTAATTGCTTGAATCATATAGTTTTGTGAAAGCAAGATTGTATGCCTAGTATTAGTGAACATGAACCTAGGGTTAACTAGAAAAATAAGTAAGTTAATTTGTGAGCATGTGTGATGAAAAACCACATATAAGTTGATTGAATTTACAAATTTAATTGACTAATATTACAAGTCTTGTTTGATACGAACTAACCACTAGGAAACTTGTTAGTTTAATCAATTGGTTATTGTTTGAATTGACTTGTTTGCTAAAAGGGTTAGTAATAGTGAACATGAACCTAATCATTTTAGAAATCGGTGAACATGAATAAATAAATTTGTGTGTGCAATTATCTATGATTTTAAGATGTAATTTGTCTAAACCAAAGTACCTAAAGAGATTTGTCTTCGCTCAGTTTATCAAGATTTTCTATTTATTCGTTTGTTTGAGATTTAATTCCATAAAAACCTTTCTTTACTGTTTTCGTGTATTTTGTGTAACCTATAATCAAACATTCTAAATTAATTCATTACCGTTCCCCTTGTGTTCGACACCCTTGCTTATCAAAGCTATACTATACTCGATCGGGTTCACTGCCAGTAAGGTGTGGTTTAGATGCGATAAACTAGGAATTATAAATAAAAAACTAGTGCATTAAAAATACACATCAATCGCACACACGACATGGATTCCGCTTTTGAGATATCACTCTAATTTTTTTTTATATTGAGATACTTATTTTCGTTTGAGTTGTATGGATAATGTTTTTGGAATACTGATTTATTTAAATTAAAAATGAAATTTTTGGATCATATTTTTGGGATGTTTCATACTTGGTTCCTAGACAGTAGGTGTTCTAGACACATGACCGGTCTCAAGTCCCTCTTAACATATTTTGTGAAGAAAAATGGTCCTATGGTGGTTTTTAGCGACAACAATGAAGAAGCTGGCATGGGCTTTGGAACTTTTGAGTGCAGGGTGTTCAAGCTGAAGAATGTATTCTATGTCAAGGGTCTAACAAGCAATATTATCTCCATCAGTCAAATTTGGCCCTGTTTGATTTGGATCTGACTAGGTCACATCAGACAAAAATGTTTGACTCGGTCAGCTCCATGTGTTTGATATGCCTAAGCTTTGCATCTGACTGGGTCAACAATATCTGAGTCGTTCAAACCAACAAAAAACTTGCTAACTGAATCTGAATGAAATCCATTCCACCATTGCCCCTCAACCAGCACCACCCTCATCCTCCTTCCCCACAGCCATCAATTTAATCCATGGAAAGGAGAAAAGAAACACGAACAGAGGCACAAAAAAAAAAAAAAAAAAAAAAAAAAAAAAAAAAAAACAGAGCCTGCATCGATGCTCAGCAAGATCAGGGGAAGAAGACAACTCAAAATCAAAATTAGGGAACTTTGGTCCTTCAAGATACCCATCTTTCCCAAATCTACCACAACTTTAAATTGTCTTGCATAACTAATTTCTGGAAATTACTAGTTGGACCTTGAACTTTTATAATCAATTATTGTTTTATTATTATTATTATTATTATTATTATTATTATTATTATTATTATTATTATTATTATTATTAGAGCATCAGGGTAAAATAGTCATTTTACATCAGCCAGCACATTCAGTCAGATATACAATCAAACAACATGGTTTCTTACTCAGTCAGAATTTATTAGTCAGACAGACATTTCCCAGTAAGCACTTTCTCAGTCAGCAACTATCAAACATGGCCTTTGTGACTCTGGTTATAAGGTTTTCTTTGATTTCCATGGAGGAATGGTTTTTTACTCTAAGAACAAAATTGTGCTTATTGCTCTCAGGTACAACAACATTTATATGGTTTGATTTTACTTGTTTAGACAATGCTACTTTATCTTTTCAGTTTTGTTTATGCTTTGCTACTTTAAAATTTCTAAGTTGTTACTGTTTTAGTTTATTTTGATTTTGTGTTTCGATTTTTTTTTTTGCTTTTATTTTACCAAAGAAGTATACATTGTACATTATTCTATTAATGTTGCCTATACATGTTCTTCTCTGTCGATAGTGATCTTAACTGATTTGTTCATTTGAAAAGGATCAGTGTATCATTCCTTCAATGCAGTATCCTCAAACTAGAGCTAGTTGATGCTGACTTTACATCCTTTCTTCAACACCAACTTCTCTCTTACTAATGATGATGCTCACACAAATAGATATGTTGCATCCTGTTAATGAGGCCAGATAGGAGAGAACTGTGCCAAAATGTGTTCTTCTAGGCACATATCTCTTTTCGGGATAGCCTATCTCTGTTGTAATGGGATGAAGTGAATCTAGGTGACGTGGCACATCTATTCTCATAGACGCTCTCAGTGTTACACCGAATCCCCTCTAAAATCCAAAAACATCTTCAACAAGACAATGGCCACCTTCTCTTCCTTCACAGATCACAACGAGTGAAACCTTCAAATTTTGTCTTGGTGACTCTCATAACTCGGAGGTTACAAACATTGGATCCTATTAACTCATTGGTTACAAAGATTGGTTCATGTTCTTCTCTTGATCTTGGTGAACATGAAGCTTAGAATCAATCTGTAATATCTCAATGATTAAAGGCATTCTCTCTCTTTGTTTACTATGAATTATGTTTTTGTTTGATATATTTGATCTTGTTTGCTCTCTTTTATAGATAGTGTAACATAAAATAATGGTCGATAATGGGGCTGAGCTCCTTTTAGGGTTTTTTTAGTTTTTTTTTACAAAAACAATGTAACATCATGATTTTTTACCCTAAAAAATTATTTAATTTAACACATTTTTAACAGAAAATACAACAGAAGTTTTAAGTATTAATTTTAAAACATTTTCAAACCCACCACGTTACTTCAAAGTCAAACCCATAATTTCAAATTGTTTAAAGCATAATGGATGTAAATGTACTAAAAATTAAACATCAAAACATGTCCAAAACGGTATCATCTAAACCCAAGGTTCTAAATAACGTAAGACGTGACTTTGGCGGCAATGTCAAGCTTCAAGCTTTTTCAAGCTTTGGCGAGCCACGTCGTCTGTAATGCGTGACTTAAGATGACAATTTTGTATATAATTAATATTTGTATATGTATTTTCTACTACTATTCATTTTTATATTCATATATGACTTAAGGCGGCATTGGTAAAACTTGGCGGCAGGTACAAGCCTTGGAGTCATAACGAACTATTTAGAACATTGTCTAAACCTTAATTTGTTATGACCAATAATTGATATGATTCAAAAATATTATTATCGTGAATCGTATCTTTTGCAAAACAATCGGCTTAATTCTACACACTGTTGATAAGCCATGTCCTCATTTATTATGTTATATAGTTCTATGATTTAGAAAATGTAATGATACAAAATTTTCTATGAGACATAAAACTTGAATGGGTTGAATATGTTAGCATCCAAAATGTTATGATCCACAATAATATTGTCCAAGATACTATGAATCAAAATGATATCATCAAAAATCTTACAAACCAAAAAGATTTATGAACCAAACTCTTTATGAAAAAAAAAAAAAAAAAAAAAAAAAAAAAACATTATTTCGTTGACAATGATTTGACTTAAATATATCTTTATTCAAATTGTTTATGATTCGTAAGTCTTATGATCTAAAAATATTATAATTAAAAAATGTTATGAATCTTATTATCTTATTATTCAAAACTTTTATGATCCTTAAACTTTAAAACTTGAACCTACCCTTCAAAAAACTAAAAAATAGTAAAATAAAAACAAGAAAAAATGAAAATAATGCATGAAAGTAAAGATTATTTGACATCAACATAATGCATGAAATGAATGACACCACTCCAAGCTTAAGATTAACCATCTTCATTGATGTTAAGAAAAGGCTATATATATATATATATATATATATATATATATATATATATATATATATATATATATATATATATATATATATATATATATATATATATATATATATATGGGTTGTTTGGTGTATTGCAGCTTAAGGGATGTCAAATATGCATCTTTAAAACCATAGTATAGACCTCATATTGTGCTACTACTCGGTTCCTATCTTGGAAAAGATACACATGTACGCCTCATGGTGGCAGTGGTATGAAAGGCCAAACTATGTCTACTTTGCGAATAGTCGGCCAAAGTGAAAATGAGTGGGGAATTCAAATAATGAAAGTGCCCTAAAATAAACTACATATCAAATCGCCAATCGAATAAAATACATACCAAGCATTGCTTATGGTATCTATGAACACTTGTAAAACTAAAAAAGATTTAGCGACATTTAAAACAAATTTGTACTTTTCACACTAATTGACTTTGGCAATTGTTGGACCACTATCTTATCTTAAAATTTTGCTATCAACATGATCAATCTGTGAAGTAGGGAGGTGGTGTGCCTTAGTTCATGTGGAGAGGGTGACTCCGGAAAATAGTTAGGTTTTAGAGAGAGATAAGTACTAAAAAAATGTTTTTTAACATTTTTTTTATTTTCAACATGGTAGTTTCAAAATGTTTCAATTTTTTAAACTTCGAAAGTTAGTAGATGACACATCCAAATATTAGTTGACACAGTCATGCCAAAATTACACAGTTTTACATAATCACCACAGTTGGAGACGGTTAATCCAATTTATTGCAAGGCATTAAATTTTTAGACACAGTCGATCATATATATGCATAAAAATGGAATGATTTCTCAAAATAAAATAGAACGCTATTCTTGATGTGACACGATCACACCTTATCCTTCTCGAAAACCTATTTTTTTAGCATCATATTAGCACGGCCATCTTAAATTTGACACGGCCATGCCAAATTTTGTTTTTTTTTTTTCAAAATTTCATCAATTTTGTCTTCGATTCCACTTGGCATTTATTGAGAGATCGTGGACTTCGCGTTTTGACTTACATTTTCTGCAAAATCACCCTCCTTTACGTAATGAATTTAATAACCTTGCAAACCAAACATAATTATTTTAATAAACTTGTCTGAGATAACAAAACTTCAAAAACAGTAAATTAAAGATAAATTCAAAGCCCAGGGTTGCCTATTGAGCATCGTCTTTGTTTATTATCTTTGTCTAGACTTCATGACTCTTTCTTGTTTGTGGATTATTTTACGTTAGATTGACCTTAGTTTGGCTTGGAAACCACTCTTTAGCTTCCAACTTTCCAACCAATGCAACTAATTGCTCAATAGCTTTCTCGAGATTCTTTAAACTCGCCTGGGTATCCTGTATGTATTGTTGTTGTGTGATCACGAGATTCTTCACAATATCCTCTAATGACTCACATTAGCTACTCGCTTGAGGTGTGGGTACTGCAAGTGGCGGGTGTTGAGGATGAATATCCTGTTCTTGAGATCGATTTGGTGGTGTATGTTGAGATTCTTGTGGTGATGGTTGTTGATTACTTAAGTTAGGACTCTGATTATCATGGGGTTTCTTATATTGTCGCACATTTGATATAATCCTGAAGAAGACATGCTAAGATTGGAAAAGATAACCAATATTAACCTAGAGAATCAATGAATGAATGATTCTTGTAATTAAGACAGCCTCATTGGAGAATTAAAGATGAATAAAAGATTGTGTATAAGTTGGGGCTAGCCCACTTGGCTAACATTGAGATTTAAACTAAAAACTAATTAGGAGGTCTTGGGTTCAATCCTTAGAAAATGAGAAAAATATATAATTATTTGTCGTTTCAAAAAGATAATAATAATAATATAAAAAGATTGTGTAACATATTTTGATTCTTCCACCTATTAGAAAAGTCTTATTATTTTGTCATAGTTTATGAAAAAAATCATAATTTTTATTTTTTGAATAGAAACTCTTGATTATCTAATATTTTTCCAAAATTAATAGAAAATGCCTTATTTATTTTTGACTGAAATTAAATAACAAATTATGGTGTAAAATTAGATAATCGAAATTCATAATAAAAGTTGAGACTTTTCATTATGTAGGAAAAAAAATTAAGACTTTTCTAACAATAACTCTATTAAGTTAAAACTAATAAAGTAAGAAATCCCAAATATTTAGCATAATTACTTAATTTGGAATATTTCATACGTGACAGTATTTTACAAATGTTTACCCTAACGTTGAATCCATCTTTTGCACTGGTTTCTACAAACATACACCCGAATTTACGAGCTTGATTGTCTCCTTCTTCTATTGATAATTGCCTGTTTGACCACCAAAATTGGTAAAGAACAAATAAATAAATAAAGAAATAAAATGCCATCTTAAATGGATAAATTTAAACTGATTAAAAAGTAATGACACACCTTTTGTCAACAAGGTCGGTTTTGTTCCCAACAAGGACTATAACCGCATCATTTCCTCGCTTTGTACGTACTTCCTCTATCCATATTGAAATGTTCAAATATGACTTTCGATCTGAAATGCAACAAATTAGGGTAACTTTAAAATCATAAAGGGATTATGCTACAAATAGTCATTCTGTCGGGGCAAATTCTAAATTTTATACATAAAAAATCGTATTTTCAGATACAAACATGGATTCTTTAGAGCACCTTCCGAGGGCTCCGCATAATCGACTTAATCTCCAAGAAATCGATGCGGTGCAATATATATATATATATATATATATATATATATATGTGTGTGTGTGTGTGTGTGTGTGTGTGTGAAGAACAATTCCGCGGAGCTACCTCCTAGGAATGAACTTTTGCTTCGCATAATCGATTTAATCTCCGAAGAATTGATGTGACAAAAAAAAATCTGAAGAACAATTATGCGGTTCCTCGGAGGTAGCTCTGTGGATTCGTTCTTCAGAAAAAAAAAAAAAAAAAAAAAAAAAAAAAAGTTTGTCACATCGATTCCTTGGAGATTAAGTTGATTCTACGGAGCATTTGGAGGATGCTCTGCGGAATCCATGTCTATATGTGGAAATACGATTTTTTATGTCTAAAATTTGAAATTTGCCCCCAAAAAATGACTATATGTGTCCATTTCCCAATCATAAATTGGAGATAGTGTGACGTTAATCATTAAAATAACATGTAATACTTGTTGAGGTAGGTGCTACCACTTACTGGTAACATCATACACAATAACTACATATGATGAATCTGCAATATAACTTGGAATTAGATTCCTAAATCTCTCTTGCCCACCAGTATCCCTGAAATGTGTTTAGATGTAATGAAATAATGTATTCAATGTAAATGTTATTTTCATATACTTGTTGACGAAACTCACAAACTCCCATTACACATCCACATTACTAAATACACAAATGATAAGGGAGCGAGTTAATAGAAACAACTAGCAATTAAGAACATACCAAAGTTGTAACCGAACTCCAAAATCTTCAAGGTGCATTGTTTTCGACAAGAAATCAATGACAATTGTAGGTTGCAGTATTAAACACCTTAATTTAGAGAAACAAACTTTAGAATTATTCTAGATTAATCTGCATAACCTGCATGCTTGAAATATTAGAATTGGGGTATAGAAAAATTTGGAAATTCTGAGAATTGTGGTTTTCACTTTCAGATTAAAGTATCTGGGTGGTACTACCAATCTTTAATCGGATAAGACTCAGAATTGAGAGAAAACAGAAGAGAGAATGTTTTGATGTTATGAAGAAGAAGTGTACCAACCACAGATTCAGATATGATCATATAACAGAAAACTTCCTGTCTTAAAACTGACACAAGAAACTTTTATGTCCTAAAACTATCCACAAACGATCATAAACAACCTTAAATCCGGGTCTAGAATATGGATCACAAAACCGGGTACATTTATCAAAAATCCGGATTTCTAATGCAATTTTAATATAGTAACATAATATATATATATATATATATATAATTCGCGCGGGCCTAGCAGCTCGATCCCAGCCATTGGACCCCGCTCCCAGTGGCGCTGCCCCCGGACCCCCATCGGTTTAGGGGCTTCACCCCTAAATAGCATTATACTTTCAACAAAGACAAAATTAAACAAATGTGCAATCCACACCATACCAATTTGTTCAATAATTGTCAAAGTAACATTGATCAACAAATTAACCCTATTACACTTAAATAACATTAGTGATATAAAATCATGAAATTATTCATCTAAATATCCAATATTGCAACAATAAGTTAGTTAACCTCTCCAATTAACACATATTATATAGGAAAAAAGTAAACCCCGTAACATATCATATTATTGTAAGTCTCTCATGAACTCATCCATGACTAAAATTAAAAATTATATATAAGGGCTCATGTATGACCTTTAGTTAACCTTTTAGTAATAAGAACACATGCTTTGATGCTCATCACTAGTAAGTGGTGCATATATTCAATGCTCAGATATGCTAACGATCTAACCTGACCCATGATCCATAAGCTAATAATTTGGTACAGGAACCATAATCAAACTATCAACATGTTTATTCAACTCTTCTCATAATTAAAAAATGAGAAATAACTTATAATATAAACTAAGATTCAAGGTTCTTTGTTTATGGCCATTGTTCTTGCAATATTTTGTGTACACAGTTTTTATCAATCTAACCTCAACTCTAAACAAGTACACCCTGATCCAATAACAAAATTCCAACCGAACCACATGTCTAAATAATATCCACATATGATTACCACAAAACATAGCATGAATCTGGCTGAACTGTACCTGATAGGTGCTGTCGAATTTGTCATAAGTAAATCTGATAATAATGCTGGTTTTGCCGACGGATTCATCGCCCAAAACTGTTAACTTGTATTTGAGAAGGGTTGACACACCCGCCATTGATGAGTTCTTTCAAATCACGATCAAAGCGATCAGATCTCAAATTTTTGATGAAAACTGAAATGTGAAAGAAGAGGGAAATTCGGAGGAGATAGAAGATGAATTATAAAATAAGGTTTGATCATCATTTAGTTATTATATATATGAGTGGGAGAAAAAAAGCGCCAACTATACGACTTCAGACGACAAGCTTAAACCTCGCTCATGATTTCTTGTTTAATGACTTGCAAAGAAAGATTGACGAAATGATATATATGGTCTCCGTACTTTATAAAAAAATCACAGGTTCCTATTTTTTATGATTATAGTCCCTATGGTTTAAGTTTGTTGCATGAATGGTCCTTATGTTTTCATTTTTTTACAAATTAATCTAAAATTGCTATTTTACCCAGAGTTCTTATTAGTTTTATTCTTTTATACTTTAATTTAATTTAATAGAAAGTTATAGTTTTAGTCCATGTGGTTTACACAAATTTGCACTTTCAGTCTATTTTTTGAATTGTGGACATGGCTCTTATCTAAGCTAAAACTTGTCTTTTTTCTCTTTCAGATGTCAACTCCTGACGATGCTTCTTGTTCCTGCTCCAACAACAACAACTTCTCGCTTTTGAACATCTGCTCGAGGGTTACTTTTGATGCCACCAATTATAATGATTGGATGTGTAACATCAAAATGACTCTACATTTGGAGGACAAAGAGTACGTGCTTGAAAAGGAACTTCTCGAGATTGATGAAACCATAACTACTTTCGCAGAACTAGCTGTGTATAGGAAGCACTACAATGATGCAACCAAAGTGTCATGCATCATGGTGATTACAATGACTCGTGAGCTTCAAAGGTTCTATGAGGATTACTGGACATAAGAGATGAACAAGGACTTGATGGAAAATTACCATAAACGACCTCGTCAAGAGAAGTATGAGGTAGTAAAGTCCCTCATCACTAGCAAGATGAAAGATGGAGAGTCCGTCAATAGCCACGTGCAAAGAATGCAACGATACGTGGAGCACTTAGTAAGGCTAAATGTGAACTTTGATGAGGAATTGGCTATTGATATAGTCTTTCACTCATTGCCCAGTTGTTATGATCAGTTTATCCTAACTTATCATCTGAACAACCAAGAGACTACATTGGCTCAACTTCAGAACCTCCTGCGAATTGTTGAAGCAAGAAGAAGGGAAAAGGTGTTGCCTCCACCCCTGCTGCTACTCCTGTCTTGCCCATTGGGCAAGGAAAAGGGGAGAAGAGGAAAGGTCCTCCTACCCCCCCCCCCCTCCCCCTCTGATCCTAAAGGGGCTACTTTCTTTTACTGCCACGAGAAAGAGCATTGGAAACGAAGTTGCCCTAAGTACTTGAAAGACATAAAGGATGGCAAGGTGAAGCCAACCTCGGTAGGTATTTACACTATCTCATCTAAAAACTCATTATATTCTCATTCTTGGGTCCTTAATATAGGATGTGGTTTTCATATTTGTTCTGATTTGTAGGGGCTAAGAAAAAGTGAGGATGTGGAGCATGGGAGAATGAACTTGATCATGGGTAATAAGCGATCGTCACCTGTTACCAAGATTGGAGTTTATAACTTAGTGCTTAGTATTGGGTTATGTTTGGATTTGAATAGTTATTGCTACTCATCATAGATGACATGAAACATCATTTCATTTCATGCTTTATATAAACAAGGTTTTAGATATTCTTTCAATAATGAGAATATATCTGTTTTTGCTTTTAAACATGGTGTATTTTATTTTGAAGCTTTACCTTGTGATGGCGTGTATGAAACTGTGATGGTCGTAGACAACTTAGGTAATATGGTTTTACAAATTGATTCGTCTAATGGTTTAGACAAAGCATGCTAGTGGCATTGTCGTCTTGGACATGTCAACAAAAAACGCATCGCCCAACTCCAAAAGGATGGAGTGTTGGAATCGTCTGACTTAAGGTCGGATGATACATGCGAATCTTGTTTACTTAGAAAGATAACAAAATCACCTTTCATTGGTTCTTGTGAAAGAGGTGAAGGATTTTTAGATCTCATACACACAGATGCGTGTGGTCCCTTCAGATCCACCACAAGGGATGCAAATTGATTTTATGTGACTTTTACTGATGATTATAGTAGATATGGTTATACCTACTTAATCAAGTATAAGTCGGAAACCTTTGAAAAGTTCAAAGAGTTCAAAGAAGAAGTCGAGAATCAATTGGGCAGGAAGATCAAGATGCTCAGATCCGATAGAGGTGGTGAGTATCTTAGTATTGAATTCCATGACTACATCAAGGAGTGTGGAATAGTTTCATAATTGACATCTCCTAGGACACCACAACTTAATGGTGTGGCTGAAAGGTGTAGTCGAACCCTGTTAGACATGGTTCGTTCCATGATGAGTCGAGCTTCACTTCCGATCTCATTCTAGGGGTATGTCGTAAAGACTACCGCCCACATTCTTAATCTTGTCCCAACAAAGAAGGTTGTCAAAAATACCTCACGGGATGTGGACAGGGAAGGTTCCCTCGTTGGCACATATCAAGATTTGGGGTTGTGAAGCTTTTGTTAGACGAGAGACCTACGACAAGCTTGAACCTCAAAGTAGGAGATAAGTCCTTTGGATATTTGTTTTATAGACCTAGTGCCAACGTGGTTTTTATAGCATGAAGGGGAGTCTTTCGCAAGAGAGAACTCATATGCAAAGAGGACAGTGGGAGTACAACTGATCTTGAAGAAATTCAAGAGTCAAACGATGAAGAAACCTCTGAAAATTCTATGGCTCAACATGAGGAAGAAATTCCGGTTGAACCAATTAACGAGTCTTTACCTCTTAGATGTTCCAGCAGAGTTAGAATGTCACCTGACTTTTATGGTTTCGATATTACTACAGATGACGATGCATTTATCATTGATAGTACACTAGTAAATTTAGATGAACCTTCTAACTACAATGAAGCTATGGCGAACCCTGAGTGTACCAAGTGGAAAGAGGCAATGAACAGTGAGATCAAGTCCATGTATGACAACCAAGTTTGGAATTTGGTTGACAATGTACCAGGTCGGAAGACGGTTGGGTGCAAATGGATCTTCAAGAAGAAGATTTACATGGATGGAAAGGTACACACTTCAAATCTTGATTGGTTACGAAGGGCTTTAATCAAACCCCAGGGGTTGACTATGATGAGACCTTCTCACCAATAGAAAATATTAAATTTATTAGGGTAATTCTATCCATAGCTGCGTTTCATGAATATGAAATTTGGCAGATGGATGTCAAAACTGCTTTCCTTAATGGGAAGTTGGATGAGGATGTTTACATGAGGCAGGCAGAGTGTAGCACCTAGTTCCTGGTACGTAAATCTTATTTGAGTATTCTCTTTCTTTTTGCCATGGACTCGGCGAGTCATAGGTCAGACTCGCCGAGTCAGGACGGGACCCGGGACATGTTTAAGTTGGCGACTCGGCGAGTCACCGCTGTTGGATGAAACCCTAAGTTTCAGGGGTTTGCACCCTATTTAAGCAGCCTATTCGCCCCAAGACAACCCCCATTCACCCCCAGAGCTCCCAACCCTCGTTCTAAGCTTGTTCCTTGAGAGTTTGAGGCTATTGTGTGTGTCCTTGAAGGCTTTGAGGCAAGAAGGGGAAGTAGATCAAGAGGAAGGAAAGCCATCCAAGCATCATTGTGTTCTCTCAGCAGTTTCATTGAGGTATACCCCATTTTCCCCTGTTTCTATGCTTAAGGTTTCATTTAAGACATTCTTGAGCCATTCCCCAAGCTAGTATGTGCATAATGTTTCGTAATAAGTTGATTGGCCTCTAGATCTAGGCAAGATTGAGCTCCAGGAGCCCAGATCTGTTAGCTTTATGGACCCATGTGGCTTGTTCACCCTAGATCTACCCTTTTGAGGCATTTTGAACCCTAAAATTCATATTGGTGAATATCTACACGTAAAGTTGGAAACTTTACGTGTGATTCGTGTCCTAGAAGCCCAGATCTGTGAATGGCATGGACTGGAATCGAGCAAATCGATGTATTTAGTGGGTGCATGGCAACGACTCGGCGAGTCGTTCATGTGACTCGGCGAGTCTGTTCGCGAGTCTCCGAGTTTGTTCCCTTTTCGTAGTGTCGAGTGAGCAGTGAGTCACGGGGTGTGACTCAGTGAATCGGAAGTTGAACTCATCTATGGAGGAACTCGGCGAGTCAATGCCCTGACTTGGCAAGTTCAAGGCAATCTCCTTAGATCAAGAACAGACTCGGTGAGTTGTTCATACAACTCGGCGAGTCTTAGCATAAGTGTTCATCGGATGAAGATGAACTCGACGAGTTGTTCATACAACTCGGCGAGTAGGATGAAGGACTTGAGTATCTGTTAAGAAGGAGAACTCGTCGAGTCGTCGCCTAACTCGATGAGTAGGAACGGGATTCAGGGCAAACGTTTGGGTAGGGACTCGGCGAGTTGGAAAGCCAAATCGGCGAGTCGGGTCAACTGAAAGTTGACTCTGATTTTGACTTAGGTCATAATCAGGGGTAAAATGGTCATTTTACCCAAAGGACAGTTAGCAGTGTTTGATTGAGTATGTTGTGGGAATTGCAGCCGGAGGATTTCCGGAGCAGCAGCAGCAGCAGTAGACAGTCAGTTCCCGCTCAGTTCAGCAGCTACCTCGAGGTGAGTTACCTTCCAGTAGCGGTGGGTCTACGGCCACAATGCTGGCCCACCAATAGGAGTCGTATGTTAGATGATTGTCTTTGTGATATCATCTAAGTTGCTACTACCTGATATGTTATATGCTAGCATGATATGTTATATGTGATAATAGTAGAGTTCGGTTGTTAGGACCGGAGGGTAGTCAGACACCCCAGAAATGTCTGACAGTACGTGAGGATATGTTTGCATGCTGGCCTGTTATGTTATATGCGATAGTGGTAGTAGGAGGGGACTAGTCCCCGAGGATCGGTTGTTAGGACCGATGGGTAGTCAGCACCCCAGAATGGCTTGACATGGGTAGTCAGCACCCCAGAATGGCTTGACACGGGTAGTCGGCACCCCAGAATGGCCGTACCGGGTAGTCAGGCACCCCAGAATCGTCTGGCAGTATGTATGTTATGTGTTTGTATGGTATGTGGTACGATGGGGGAACTCACTAAGCTTTGTGCTTACAGTTTATAGTTTTGGTTTCAGGTACCTCTTCGTTGAAGGGGAAGGAGTCGGCACGGTAGCGGCACATCATGCACACACACGGGTTTCCGCACTTACGAGATTCTCTGGGATTTATACTCTGATATTTTGATGATTGTATGATTTGACTTTTAGACATGGCTTACTTTTTGTTATGGTTTGATCAAACAATGTTTTTAACTATTAATGTTTTTCTAAAGTAATGTTTTTAAAACGAAATTTTTGGACGTGAAATTTGGGTCGTTACACAGAGGGTTTTGTGGATGCAAAATACCCCAATAGAGTGTGTAAGCTTGAGAAATCAATCTATGGATCGAAACAAGCTTCTCGCAGATGGAATCTTTTCTTTGACGAGAAAGTGAAAGAGTTTGGCTTCTCTAGAAGTCAATATGAATCTTGTGTATATGTCAAATCTAGTGGGAGTATAGTGACCTTCCTGGTATTGTATGTTGATGACATACTTCTCATAAGAAACAACATTCCAACTTTCAAGATGTTAAGTCTTGTCTTGGAAAGTGTTTTGCTATGAAGGATCACGGAGAGGATGCCTATATTTTAGGGATAAGAATTTTGAGAAACAGGAGTAACAGACTAATTGGACTTAATCAATGTATGTATTTGGACAAAGTGTTAAAACGTTTTAGCATGGAGAATTCCAAGAAAGGAGAACTATCTATCAAGAGTAATACCAAACTGAGTAAGTCTCAGAGGCCAAGTACTGATGCAGAGATAGAAGAAATGAATCGAGTTCTATATGCTTCTGCCATTGGAACGATCATGTATGATATGACATGTACTCGCCTTGATATGACTTTTGCTTTGAGCATGGTTAGTCGATATCAAGGAAATCCGGCTAGAGATCATTGGATAGCAGTCAAGAATATTCTTAACTATCTGCGTTAAACTAAGGATTAGGTCCTTGTGTTTGGTGGAAGTGATGACTTAAGAGTAGCTAGGTATAGTGACACCAGCTTTCATACAAATAGAGACAACTTATGTTCTCAATCTGGCTGGGTGTTTACCATTAATAAAGGAACAGTGACTTGGAAAAGTTCCAAAAAGGATACCGTGGCTGATTCTACCTGTGAAACAGAGTACATAGTAGAAAGTGAAGCATCGAAGGACATTATATGGTTGAAGAACTTCATCGTAGAACTTGGAGTTGTGTCGGCCATAAAGGAGTCAATGGAGATTTTCTGTGATAATAAAGGAGTTGTTGCCTCGACAAAGGAACCGAGAGATCATGACAGATTGAGACATATCGACAGAAAATAGTATTTTATCATACATAGAGTAGAAGAAGGACACCTCGATGTGAAGAGGGTACCATCGGAAGAGAATCCTGCAGATCCCCTCACAAAGGGTCTAAGTAGGGTTAAGCACGTTTAGCATGCAAGGAGCATTGGTCTAAAAGATGATATTACTTTTAGCAGTTAGATAGATATTTAGAAACTTGTAACAAAGTAAATGTAATTGGCATTTGATAATTAAATAATGGAGATTTATTTATGAGTATTGTTTATTATCTTTTGTCAATTGTTTATTATTGTGTTTAATTTTGCATGTTTTACTTCCCGAATAATTAGATTATTCAAACATCCATAGTCGATCTTTGGAAGTAAGTAATGAATCAAGATTGTCATGAATTTGATGGTAGATTGTCTAAAAAGTTTTAGACATAGCAATGGGTTTGTTGTAATATTCATGAGTACTTTGAAATGGGGATTTAAGCATTAGATTAACCTACGCTTATAGAATTACTTCATGGAATTTATCACTAGTAATTCTGAGACGATAATATCTTATAATCTTTAAGAGGAGATATATGATTTGTTGTTTACAAGTTGATTGTGCATTGATAATGTGTAAACTCATCTGTAACTTGATGTTATAAAACGCATTGTTGTGCATGATCTAATGAGTAAATAGTACAAGCATATAAGTCAAAGTTTATATGTTCCTTTTGCCCTAATGGGAAATGCGATATCTTAGGTCCCTCGATGATTTGGTGTTCACTTATAGTGTCGGGCCCGGCCACGACTAAAATGATGTGTTCGATTGGTAGTTCTTTATCATTACACATTAGAAACTGGGAAACAAAGTATTGGACAATGAGATTTATTATGTTCCATTTCATTTTTCCACATGATATCTTGCAGAATGGAGGATTATATGTTTACTTATATTAGAACACGTAACTAACTAGGTTAGAGTTCGTCAGCGACTTTGAGAGCTACAATTTGCTAATCATTTTTTGAAGTTATACTGGCAACTAAAGTTTTTAGACTTATCCAAGTAGGAGACTGTTGGATTAGGTGTCTAAGCCTATAAATATAATTGGTATATACTTGAATTGATAGTAGCACAGTCCTTTTGGGTTGCCCTCATAACTAGCAACTAGACATGATGACTTTTGGAGAAAGTTTGAATTTATTATTTTATTAATAAATTCAAATAAATAATTTGTTAATATATTATGAGAATCATATATTAATAAGAAATTATGGTGTTTAATTAATATTTAATCAGAAATTAATTGGAATTAATTTGGGGATTAAAACAATTTATTAAAAATGCAAGGGTTAAAGTGCAATTGTTCAATAGTTGAGCAAGAGTTTCCAGAACCTTCCTAGGGAAGGCTTGGATGGTTTTCCTAGGGATATTCTAGGGTTTCAAGAATATCCCATGTGGATAATTAAGGTGGTGGATAATAGACTAATTTGAATTAATAATATTATATTCAAATTAAGGTTATCCAGGGCATCCTATCTGCACTATAAATAGACCCATTTGCCTTACAATTTTCGTCCACTAGAAACCCTATAAGGATAGCCAATATTCTCAAGCTCTCTCTCCTCTCTTCTCTCTCATCCTGTTGCTTGTTTTGGGTGTGATCTACTAGAGGCATGACACTCGTGACGCTTCTTCTCAAGGTTCAAGAAGAATTGGATTTTCATTGTTGTTGCTACATAACAATCAAATATATGTTTACTAACCCTAGTTATGATTTTCGGTAATAATATAGATCTCCTAGGGTTTTCTATTTGATGTTCAAATGTTGTATGTTCAATTAGAGAAAACATAGATCCAAGAATTAGGGTTGCATGCACACATAGGTTTTTGTTTATTATGCTCAAAACCCCTCACTTTCCTCGTTGGTATCCACTTGAGAGAAGATAGCTTGCCAATGTGTCATACCATAGACAGCTTTATCAAGACGATACACGTGATCTAGAAACTCTTCATTTTCAAACCCTAGAGGTTGTTTTAGAAAGACTTCTTCTTGAAGATCTCTATACATAAAGGCAGTCTCGTTGTCCATCTGGTAGAGTTTGAAGTTTTTGAAAGAGGTAAAAGCTAGAAATAGACGAATTGCTTCAAGTCTTGCAATCGGAGCAAATGTTTCATCATAGTCTAAGCCTTCAAGCTGACAGAATCCTTAAGCTACAAGCCTAGATTTGTTTCTTATAATGATTCCATCTTCATCCATTTGTTCCTAAAAAAACCCAACGACTACCAATGATAGTCTTTCCTTGAGGTTTAGGAACAAGAGTCCACACACGATGACGTTCGAATTCAACTAGCTCATCCTGCATCGCCTTAATCCAATCCACGTCTTTGAAGGCATCAACAATATTATTTGGTTCGATCATTGAGACAAAGTTTACAAACATGCAGAAGTTATTGTTGACTCTGTTGCGAGTGAGAATACCAGAATTTACATCTCCAATTATTTGAGATTCAGAATGATTTTGAAGGATTCTTGGATTAGAACTTTCATTTGTATTTCTATGGGTAGATACTTCCTGATTTGATGATTCAGCTTCTTCAGGGAGAACAGGCTGATCTTCATAGATAGGTTGAGAACTTATTAATTTATCAACATTGGGAACAGTGGGATCAGCGTCATCTAATAAGAGCTCAAGAACAAGGTATGGAGGACTATAAGTAAGTTCATTTAGAATTGGCAAGGGGTGATCAACTCGATCATGAATGAATGAGTCCTCATCAAAGGTGACATGAATTGTTTCTTCAACAATTTGCCTTGAAAGATTAAAAACTCTAAAAGCCTTGGATATGCGGGAGTATCTTAGGAACACTTCTTCATCAACTTTAGCCTCAAACATCGAATGTTGATGTCTTTGATTCAAGATGTAACAAACACATCCAAACACATGAAAATAAGAGATGTTTGGTTTCCTTCTTTTCAATAGCTCATAATCCGTTTCCCATGGCGTTTAAAAATAATAGAACGGTTTTGGGTATACCACGATGTATTGACAGCTTCAGCCTAAAATGACAATGAAATACCAGCTTCAACAACCATAGTTGTTCCAGTTTCAATGAGAGTTCTATTTCTTCTTTCTGCAATACCATTTTGTTGGGGAGTTCTAACTGCCGAAAAGTTCTGAGAGATTCTTGAGACTGAGCAAAAATCTTCAAGAGAGGATTTTTTTAATTCAGTTCCATGATTACTACGTAATTTCCTTACTTTGTGATCATAGAGGACTTCCCCTACTTAATGAGAGCAATGATTTCATCAGCGGCATGACTCTTCTTTCTTAAAAAAACTACCCACGTAAACCTTGAAAAATCATCCAAAAGGACAAGAGTATAATTCTTCTCGGCTCTTGACTTAATCGGAACTGGTCCAAAAAGGTTCATATGAAGAAGATGAAAAGTTTTGATGATTAAAGAAATGGACTTTGCTTGAATGAAGACTTGGTTTTCTTCCCTTTTTCACACGTTGAGCACAGTTTGTCATTGAAAAATTGAATCTTAGGAATTCCTCTCATAAGTTGATTCCCTGCAACCCTTGAGATGTTATTGAAGTTCAGATGTGATAGCCTTTTGTGACATAACTAATTTAGATGAGACTGCGCACGAGAGAAGAAGCAATTACAAAGAGAGTTGTTAGCAGAAAACATATCCAGGAAATAAATGTCGTTTTGTCGATTTGCAGTAGGAACAGTGATGATCTTTTTACCAACAAATTTTCCTTCTTTCTTGTTAAAGAGAACTTTATAGCCAGCTCACACAGTTGACTGATAGAAATGAGATTATGTTGAAGACCTTTCACATAAGAGACATTTTTAAAAACAACATAATTGCACTTGATGGATCCATATCCCTTTGTAGCTCCTTTGCCATTATCTCCATATGTAACTGACATACTATCCTTCTTTATGAAATCTTCCAGGAGAGACTCGAGTCTTGTCATATGTTTTGAGCAGCCGCTGTCTAAATACCAAATATGTTCTTTACCCTGAAACTAAGATGTACAGTAAGTCCATATATATATATATATATATATATATATATATATATATATATATATACACACACACACACACTAAAATACACTGACCCATTTGCAAAGGATCACTAAGAAAAGATGTTATAACAATCATCAGGGAGACAGTTCAATGAGTTTCCCTTTTTGATCCACTTATCATTTCGATTGATGATATTATCAGCATGAACAATATTCTTTTCAAAAGTGCACTCGCTAACTTTGTGAGAGGCATCACCACACCGATAACAAACTCTAATTCTAGGATTCTTTCCTTTAACATTAGATTTTGATTTCTTTTCAACTGTTGAATCTGAAGAACTTTGATTATTTGACTTAAGAATTCTTGATTTAGTTCTGGAACAAGGAATGTTATAAATGGTATACTCATATACTACCATGTCATGAGACTCATGATCCTTTAAAGAGTTATCAGGAGTAGAAAGCTTTGATTGATCTTCAGGTTCAAAATTGCTAACTGATCACTGAGGAAACATGTTAAGATTTTTTTTACATAATAAACTTCACCATTACATATAGGAAACTTTAGCAAAATCTTAGTTGAGGGAAGAACATACTCATGATGAGAAGGTTGGGGAGAAGGATCAAGAGCAGATAATTTAGAAGCACATTTAGTAATTCCATCAGAATCAGTAGAGCGGTGAGTATTCATTAAAGTTTGATTCATAAAATAAGAACTCACAAATCTACTCTTAAATTCTTCTTTTAAGCTGTCAACTTTATAAAAGATTTGTTTAGTTTCAACGTTGGTTAAAGAAACAACACCTTCTATATGACCTCCAAGAATTTTCTTACACTGATCTAGAATCTTAGCATTAATGATTCTTATGACATTAAGGTGAGAGGATACCCAGTAATTCAAAATAAGTTGAGTGCGATTAGCATGATCAACAACTTTTTCTTTTTCACTGTGAAGAAAATTATTGGTTAGCGAGATACAAGTGTTTTCTTTTTTTAAAATAGAAAGAGATTTTTCTAGAGAGGAGAGTTTTTCTTTGAGGATCTTTAGCTCAAGACTGAGAGAGGATTTTTTTCTTTATTTGAGATCCATAAATTGAAACATAAGAGATCGATCGTGTCATCTTTTTTGATATTATCAAGAGAGGAAAGCTTAACATGATTTTTTACCTGATATGTTGACGTATCGTCCCATTCTGACTTGAGGTCTTTAGCATTGTAAGGAGAATAAATGTTAAGTATCCTAACATTGGCATGTGAAGTATCGATGTGAGATTCAACAATCTGAGCCATGAGGCACTTAATTTCATCGTCTAAAGAGTTTTCTTTTTCGAAAGCAAAAGATTGAGTGGTCATCATCTCTTAATCAGTTGAGCAGTTTTAGACCAAATGATAGACAGAAAAAAGGAGTGAGTTTCCAATAGAAATTCTAGCCTTTCCATCGAGATTCAACATCCTTTTCTCTTCCTTGTTATAACTGGGAATAGATTTCCATTTCAGCTTACCGCCAGATGCACCATCGATGGATGATTGATGCATAGCAGATATAGGACATTTGTTGAAGATGTCGAGCATATCAAAATCCATGAACTCTAGAACTTCCATGGCCTTTATTTTTAATCATAGAAGTTGTGATTGTCAAACGGAGGGATCTTGTTATAGACAGTTGACTTTGGAATGAAAGAAGTCGACATGATTACTTGAGTGTATCACAAACCCGCTTTGATACCAATTGAAGGTTTGTATCGATTGGATACATTTCAAGTATGAATAACGAACGTAAAACTAATCTAAGGAAAATAATAAACAGAAAGTAAATAACATAGAAGTTCTCCAATTTGTTCTTTCACCAAGAAAGAGTTTTTTCTTCACCAAGAAGACGGGTGTGTCACAAAGTCAGTTAACACAAAGCCACGATCACAACACTAGGATTTTCCCTAATATTGTATATACACATGTATATCCCACAATCACAACAGGAGCCCCAGCAGTGAGGAACCGAGCATTGCAGTGTCAATTAGGGGAGGCCAGAGTTTCAAAAGATTTTGTCGCATGTATGTTATTTTCTGTATTTTTCATGCCTTATTATCGGTATATATATATATATATATATATATATATATATATATATATATATATATATATATAATTGCTTTGGAATCTTGTGCTGGTATGTGTAAGCAACATCCGAGCCTTGGGAGATACCATGGACGAAGCATATATTATGAAAAAATGGATTCGTTTTGTACAAGGAAAATTCGTGCAAATTGCTTCAATAATTGAGCAATTCGCAGATCTTGAAACAATAACTGTCGAAGAGGTCATCGGAGATTAAAAGCCGATGAAGAGAGGGTGTGTGATCAAACTGAAACTGATGATAAAAAGTTACTTTTAACCCATCAAGAGTGGGTAGAGAAGATGAAGAAAAAAGGCGAAAACTCTAAAGGTTCAAAGAATTCTTACCATGGCAACAATAATAACTCATGAGGTCGTGGAAGACAGGGAAAAGGTAGAAATAACAACCAAAGTGGAGGTTATCGAGGTGGCAGTTCAAATCAGCCCCATAATGGTGACCGGGTAACCTCCAACCAAGACAAAAGTAACATTCATTACTATAATTGTCAAGATTACAGGCACTACGCAGCCGAATGCAAGAATCCACGAAAAGAGAGAAGTTATAACAACAAAAACAACAAGGCACGCCAAGTTCAAGACAAGAATGATAACAGGTCGGCTTTATTATTAGCTAACTGCAGCATGACGGAAGAAAAAGAAGAAGTGTTTTTAAACAAGAAAAAAGTAACACCCAAGCTAAGATTAATGAGATATGATTCAAGCCACACCAATATTTTGTATATAGACAATGGAGCTAGTCATCACATGACAGGCCAAAGGGACAAATTTAGAAATCTTAATGATTCCATCCAATGTATTGTTCGTTTTGGAGATGGTTCTGAATTTTGCATTGAAGGTAAAGCATCGATTCTATTACAATGCAAGAACAACAAACAAATATTATTACAAGATGTTTATTATATACCTAGCTTGTGCACGAACATCATTAGTCTAGGCCAACTCGCAGTAAAAGGTAATAAAATTTTGATGTTGGGTCTATTTCTTTGGATATATGAAAAAGATGGAAAGCTTTTAATGAAGGTAAACTAATCACCTAATCATCCCTATAAAACTAGCCTATAAATTGTAGCACAAATGTTCTTGACTAGTGAAACTCATGTATCGTCATGGCTTTGGGATGCTCGCCTTGGGCATGTCAACTTTCTAGCACTTAAGATGATGTCAGAAACAGAGATTGTGAGTGGTTTACCTGGTATTAAAAAACCAACCAAGGTCTGCAAAGGATGCTTAGTCGGAAAGCAAAGTCAAAACTCTTTCCCCACTGAAACACAATATAGAGATTTAGACAAGTTAGAGCTCGTTCAAGGTGATTTATGTGGTCTATTCTCGCCTCCCACACCATCAAAATTCGTTACTTTTAAAGGTTTTCGTACAATTGTGGAGAATAAAACAGGTAAGAAATTGAATACTTTTCATACAGATCGTGGGGTGAGTTCTTATCAAGCCATTTCAGCACCTACTGCACTGAAATGGGTTTAAAACACCACTTTACAACCCCATATACCCCCCCCCCCCCCCCCCCCCCCAACAATACGGAGCGGTAGAGATGCGAAATCGGACAGCTGGAGAGATGGCTAGATACATGCTAAAAGACTTAAACGTACCAGATTTATTATGGAGTGAAGTCATACGTCATGTAATATACACTCTTAATCGTGTAACAAAAAAACCTTGAATGATGTAACACCTTACGAAGCTTGGTCTTGAAGAAAACCGAAACTTGAAAATCTAAGGGTATCCGGATGTGTCGCACATGCTAAAGTTTCCAAATGACACCAAAGTAAGTTGGAAGATCGAAGTAGAAAGCTTGTCCATCTTGGGGCTAAAATGGGCAACAAAGCATATAGGTTGGTTGATCTTGAAGCTGAAAAAATTTATACTAGTAGAAATGTTGTATTTGAAGAAGATTGAGCATGGAATTAAGAGGAATCAAGCAAGCTTCACACTACATGTACAGTTGAACTCATTGATGATCAACCAAACAATGATGAGCAGAAGACTTCATCTCATACTACAAAACCAAGTCAAGATGAACTAGTTAACTCACCGTACACCTTATCGTCAAAAGATTCAAGTTCGAGTGATGAAGCTCCTATACGACTCATATCACTTAATGATATATGCCAATTGTGAAGCAATGTTACTATTTCATGAAGGTGGACCCGAGTCATTCACAATAGCTCAACAAGATGAAAATTGGTTAAAATCAATGAAAAGTGAAATTGAGCAACAAGGAAAAATAAAACCTGGAAGCTTGTTGACTTGCTGCCAAACAGGAAACCCATAGGTGTAAAATGGGTTTACAAAGTAAAAAGAGATCCCGAAGGTAATATAGTGACAAATAAGGGGAGACTTATGGCTAAAGGGTATGTGAAAAAAACCCAGCGTAGACTACGATGAAGTGTTTGCACCCGTTGCTCGAATTGAAACAATATGGATTTTACTTGCCCTCACTAGTAAAAATGGCTGGAAAATACACCATCTTGATGTTAAATCAGCTTTCGTGAATGGAGAACTTGATGAAGAATTTTTCGTTTCACAACCTAAAGGTTTCGTGAACAACCAACATCCCCAAAAAGTGTATAAGTTGTTAAAGGCTACTTATGGTCTTCGACAAGCTCAAAAGCATGGAATTCTCGAGTCAAAAAATACTTGAAAAGTCTTGGTTTTGTCAAATGACCAAGAACATGCAGTTTATTCAAGGAAGAAGAATTTAAATTTATTAACAATTGGTGTATATGTTAACAACTTAATTGTTACTCATAGCTATGAAGATGACATCACCAATTTCAAAGAGCAAATGAACAAAGAATTCGAGATGAGTGATTGGGGAATGCTTGCTTACTACCTTGGTTTGGAAGTGACTCAAAATAAGGGAGAAATTTGCTTAATACAAAAGGCGTATGCAAAAAAGGCTTCTTGAAAATTTTGGGATGAGTGACTGTAATTCTTCTAAATATCCCATGCAATCAAAGTTAAAATTGAAGAAAGATGAGAAAGGGAGTTAGTAAATCCAACAGATTATAGAAGCCTTATGGGTGCATTGAGGTATCTCACACATTCTCGTTCTAAAATTTTCTTTGCAGTGGGAATGGTAAGTAGGTTTACGGAGAAACCCATAAGTATGCACATGCAATCCGTGAAACACATACTAGGGTATGTAAAAGGAAAACTCGATTTTGTCTTGACTTATAACAAAGGAGATAATGAGAATGTGATCACAGGATACACTGAGATTGATCTAGCTAAGGATGTTAATGACAGGAGGACCACGGCTGGAATGGCTTATTACCTTAATGAGAATCTTGTGACATGGTGCTCACAAAATCAACAAACATTGGCATTGTCTTCATGTGAGGCTGAATTCATGGTTATAGCCATTGTAGCTTTTCATGGAAAATGGATACGCCATATGATCTGGTTGTCCTTCACATTGATAACAAGTCAGCTTTCAAATTGATGAAAAACCCTATAACGTTGTGTTTCGATTTAATATTTTTAGAGGAATATAAATATTAGAATAATTGGTTATATTCAGATAAGGAATCTTTAGCCTTTTAATTGATTTAAAAATATATTTATAGGATTTTGCTACATAATGGTCAAATAATTAACTATATGAATAAATAATAATAACAGTGATAATAGAAATAATAATCAAAATTAAAAAAATATATAAAATATAATAAAAGGATTATTGGTGATTTAATTAAATAAATTAAATTATTTTGATTAAATTTATACTTGTATGTCTAGGGTGGAAATTGTTATTTTAGAAACCACTTTGGTTAAGTTACGTTGAAGTTAGGGTATATTACTTCTTTATGACAAATCCTAGGGATTGGACTTGCCAAGTTTCAGAACTTCGTTGTCTTCTTCTGTATTACCCTCACAAGTGCGCAGCATGTCATTTTCCCCTCTCTAGGACCTGCAAGGACTCCACCTAAAAGGCATTAAACCCAACCATAATTATCAATATATATCCTAGCATTGAAGACTCTAGGGTTTAGGGTGAGTGAGAAAGTCGTTGGGTCTGTCAAGAGTGGGTGTGTATGTTTTGTTGTGTGTGTATCTCGTTGGAGAAACAAGAAAAGAGAAAAGTTCTAAGAGGGAGCTACAATTTATCGACGACGGGAACTGTTCATCGGAGAATGTCACTCAAGCAAGCAGGAACTGATGGATGGTTCAGGTCGATTGCTTCCTAGCAACTGAAGGGAAATCTCGGATGTGGTTAGGTCTAGACATCGTCGAGCCTTCCTTTCGTTTTTTTGCCCCACCTTCATCTCCATAGGTGTTGTTGAAACATCGATTCTAGTGTAAAGAAGGCATGCAGTGGAAACGGAGAACCGAAGATGCAGCTTTGGTTGGTTAATCCTTGCATTAAGTGTTGTCCATTATGGGCGTTGCTGGAGTAGCTAATGTCGTTGGAATGGAAGAAGGGTGCCGACGGAGGGAAGAGAATGGTCTTGCTAGATATCAACGCTATCAGGAGGTATACAACTGATTATTGCTTATCATATATTGGAAATTAGGTTTAATTTAGATGGGTTGAACAATGAACTACTAAAATAATTGGGCTTAGCTAGTGATTTTGGGTTAAAGTGAGCATCACATATGAGGTAGAAAAAGCTTTACCTATGGGATATGGACTAATTAAATCTAAACAACATGATTATCAAGATTTCAATTAAACAGAAAATATTTATGTAAATATGATTTGGTTTAATTATTCATAGATGAATTTACGGATGTATGGAGTAGATTATAAATACATGATGACGATTGGGTAATATTAGACAACAACATTTATATATCATTCATTTAACGAGTTAGTTAATTATATGTAATGTATCTTATCGAATGGCTAGATTATTTTTATGGTCAAGAGTGAGATAGGCTGAACGTAATCAAGACACGTAATTAAGTTTGAATCAATTGTTATAAAGGTAATAACAGGGAATGATAAAGAATATTATTAAGTATTATTAAGTGATACTCGAATACTAGCTAAGTAGAGGTTAGTGATATGAGGTGTAGGTGATCAACCTTCTTAGACTCCGGTGGTTTTATTATATGTGTGCATGAGTTTTCATCATTGTATTTGTGGGTCGAAGGCATCAATGTCAGACCACTAGGTTAAGTATCCTAGTATATAGGATGTTGCTATGTTATAGTATCTGTTAGATCTGCATAATTATTTGTTTGTTGTTATATGTTTTATCTGTTACATATGTCTACATAGTGTGGTTTGGGTTGAGGCTTCACTGCTATGTGTGTAAGCCAACAGACTAGGGCATTCCATTCTGATGCCTGATCGAAGACATTCCAATCTGATGACTGATTGGGCTAGGGTATTCTGGTCTGATGACTGATTGGACCCGTTGCATGTTGGCATTCCAATTCGATGACTGATTGGGCCGAGGCATTCCAGTCCAATGACTGATTGGTTCGGGGTATACCGGTCGGATGACTGATTGTACCCATTACATGTTTTATCTTTCTTAATGTGTTTGGTATTTTGGGGAAACTTATTAAGATTTGGCTTACAGTTTTGGATTCAACTGTTTTGCAAGTACTCATCGGTTTGCGAAGGGGGACTGTATACACGCACTTCAACGGTTTATGATTCGAGATTCCATATTGTTTTCCTTATAACTTTTATCTTGAATTATGGTTTATGAACAATGGTTTGACTATTAATGTAACTTTATAAAAACGGGGGTTTATTCTATTTCAAAAACGAAAATTTTTATTTTGTAATTTGGGACGTTACAAACCCGGTGTTCCACGGGAGAAGTAAACACATAGATACTCGATATCACTTCATTCGGGAGTGTGTTAAAAGAGGTGACATAGTGGTCAAACATGTTAGCACCCTTAATGTAACATTCGGATTCTTAGAGGTACTTAATTTTAATGTATTTATGAATTTGGGAGTAACCACATCGTGGTGAAGGTATCCCATGATGTGGCGATGCTGGAAGTTCGCGGACCATTTAATGATCCCCATGACATGACATCTATCGGCCACGGCGTGGCGACCCTCTATCATTAAAATCCTAATTTTTCGGGTATTTAAAGGAAAGTGGGGAGGCTAGAGTTTCCCATGTTTTTCATCCATCACTCTCAAGCCCTAGAAACCTAACCCTAACCCACCTTGAAGATTTTGAGCTCATTTTCAAGCCTTTTTGGTGATTTTGAAGGAAGTAGAAGAATATTGAGTGCAAGAAGCAAGCAAACAACACTCTCCAATCTCTGGAATCATCTTACTGGATCATTTGTAAGGATCTTTAATCTAGTTTTTCATCTTTTCTTTATGGATCTAGAGTTATCTTGCATGATTGAACTCTTTGACGGATTTTTAGTGAATCAAAGTGATAAAGTTAGAAACTTTATAACTCATAGGAGTCCCAAGGACACTATACTTTGTAGATTTGAGAAATGGTTCTGGTTTGGGACCCTTAGATGAGTTTACGTCCGTTTTTCTACTCTTTTGACCTAGACTTGATGGAGGACATGCATGGGGCATGCATGTCCATAAAGTTTACATTTTTAGGGATCCATAGGACCCTTATACGCTTTTTTAGAAAGTATGGGAAAAAGGTTTTACAGATTAAGGACCTCGGGAAGAATTATGCCTTCAGACACTTTCCCACGACGTAGGAGTAGGGTGTCATGACGTGGTGACAGGTTTTTCCGCGACTGTTTGATGTTGTCTCTGCCACGGCGTGGTGCTTTGGGGCCACGGCGTGGCTATGTATTTTGTTATGTATTTGGGTTTATCCAAGACCGCGATCAGGCGGGTTGAACTCGTCAGCCATAATGTAGAGGGCGACAAGGGTTAGCTTTGACTTTGGATGTGGACTTTGACTTGCGTTGACTTTTGGTTAAAACCCTAGTTTTGGAGGGTAAGCTAAGAGTGTACTTTGTATGACCGTGTCTGTACTCTCGGCAGTAGGAGCGGTAGCAGTTGATCGTTGTCTGATAGGTGAGTCTCTTCACTATACACGTAGGTCAAAGGAACCAATGTCGGCCCACTGGATTATGTTGTTTGATGCTAGCTGTCTGTATGATATGTGCATGTATTGTATGGTTAGGCGGGTCCCGTTATGCAAGTTAGGGTGAGGCCCGTAATACTCATTGGGCAGGGCCCGTTATGCGATTTAGGGCAAAGCCCATTATACTCATTAGGTGGGGCCCGTTATGCGAGTTAGGACGAGGCCCTTGATACTCATTGGGCAGGGCCCAATGCTTGTATGGTATGTGTATTTTTGGGAACTCGCTAAGCTTTGTGCTTACGGTTTAAATTTATGTTTCAGGTACTTTCAGTTCGAAAGGGTAGCGTCCCGTCTAATCGAAGCGCATCCACCTGTGTCCAACTTTTTATGATTTTGAGATTTGTACTCTGATAATGATTTACATATTTATATAATGATGATGGTTTGACATGAATATTTGATGGTTTTGATTGAATTAAAATGAATTTCTTTTATTTATGATGCTTGTGATGTTACACTTGAGCAGCGAGCTAACATACTCACGAAGTTGTTATGAATGTAAAGTTTGAAGACGTACATATTAAGCTAGGAGTGAAGGAAATTTTGAATTAAGGAGGAGAATGTTGGTTTATTTCAGAAAAAAGGGTGCATGGATATTTTTGTTAACTTACCTTATATTAAGGTTTTTTTCCGATTTTAGAGTTGGACTAGGTTTCCGTTTAATTAGTATATAACTATATAAGTATGACTATATATATATATATATATATATATATATATATATATATATATATATATATATATATATATATATATATATATGGAGTGGTTCAAAAGATTAAGAACCCTAAGAACCTCAATTAATTAGTAAATATTTACACGATACTCTTCTTAAACATGTTAAAATCCTAATTTTTTGTGTTTTTTGTATGAAAAGAGCAAACTTCTAATTTTACAGTCTAATATTTCCATCCATATATGCTCTCAGATTTTAACACAAAACTTATATAAAATACAGATTTACACGGTCCATTTACAATTTAATGTAAAAAATTCACAACTTAATACAAACTATTTTACAACAATTCACTAATTCAAAGAAGTCAAAAACTCAAACTCTACCACCACATGCCGCCACCAACCACCTTTATCAACATAGTAGTCGTCATTTCTTCCAAATCAGATCTGTAAATAATGTCATTCATTAACAACTTAAATAGTACATTCACAATCTAATAAAGCCTATTAATTAACTCGTTTTGAATTTAATGCAAAACAATTATAAAACTAGTGGATTCTTACAAATTTATACAACAAAAAAATAAATATATTACTAAGAAAATTAACAAAAAATTTATACATAAATCATTCATATTTAAACACAAATAATAAAACATTCACAACAAAATGCAGTCAATTCACAATTTAAACAGAATTCCGTCGTTTAATGTAGTCAATTCATATTTTTAAACACAAAAATCACAGTTTAATATAAAAATTCACAGTTTAATATAGTCAATTTCACAATTTAAATAAATATTCACAGCTTAATGCAGTTAGTTCAAAGTTTAAAATACAAAACTCACAGCTTAATACATAAAATTCACATTTTATTACAATAAATTTACAGTTTAATACAAAAAATATAAATTCACAACAATAATATCAATTTTAAACTCTTAATACAGACAATTCATAATTTAATATACAAAATTCATAGCTTAATATAATAAATTCACAATTTACGATAAAAAAATTATATTTATAGTTATATTTTCAAATTAACACTTATATTTAGACGTTAATTTATGAAGACATTTATATGTATCAAATTTTGAATTTAATATATTAAGTCGTGAATAAAAATTACAACATAATATACAATTCACAGTTTAGTATACAAAATTAATCAGATACATTGTATGCACCACATAAATTCACAGTTTAATAGAACTTTTCAGAACTCTCATTCACAGTTTAATAATCAGTTTAGGACTCTCATTCATCGTATTTATAACATAAAAACATATTAATTCATGCATTCATAGAAACTAACTTAAATAGAACTAAATAATAGGTTAAACATTAAAATATCACAGTTCAAAGCTTAAAAAATCAAAATTCATATTATTTGAGAAAATATTAACATAATAACACACATTTTAAATTCAATTCACAGCTTAACAACAATAAAAACATAAAGTGGATAAAAACTTGATGCAAACATTATAAAAAACATAATAAACATGGATTAACAACTTAATAGTAGAAAAAACTATGTTTAACAAAAGTAAACAAATGAGAGATTAGAACATTAAATTCACAACTTAACAAAAAGAAAAAAAAAAGTAAACAAATATCAACATGCCTGATGCAAATATGGTGTTGTTTCACTAAAGATTAGAGAGAAAAAGATGGAGTTGAGTTGGCATGCTACACCAGAGCGGCAAGGCAGTAGTTGTTGTGGCAGTTGACATTGATCTCAGATCTAGTCCGTCAATCTCGTCAGAAGTCGTAGATATGAAGGCATAAATTATAGATCCATAAGAGAAAATCATAGATCTACTGTTGGAAATCATGGATCTAACATCGAAGATCATATATTTGGACTAAACTGCTTCAGATCTGATGAAAAAAAAGGATTTTGGAGGTTGAAGACATACATCTATGGTTGGTAGAGGTGGTGGTAGACCATATCCAAATAGATCTGGTGGTCTTTCATGGAGATCGAGAGAAAAAAAAAAGATGGAGGCGAGATAAAGATGTGTCCTCGGAGCTCACAGATATGAACATCAATGGTGGCGAAAAAATCAGTGGTGGAGTAGATCTGATGTGGTGGTGGAGTAGATCTAGACTTGAAATGCATAAAACATGCCAGATCTGATGTAGATCTGGTGGTGTTTCACCAATAAAATGAGGAGAAAAAGATGATGCTGGAATATGATTGTGACGAGGGCTGGAACCGACGTCGGTCAACGGCGGTGGCCACGGTAGGTGGCGGCAATGGTGGTAGTTGATGATGATAGATGGAGGGTTTGTGTTTGAGATTTTAAAGGTGATTGGGAGTTTTTGGATGCAAGAAAATAACCCAGGTCTTATTTTGTAGTTTAAGTTTAGAGGTTCTGAGGGTTTTTAACCTTTAGGGGTTCTCATTTGAACTTTTACCTATATATATATATATATATATATATATATATATATATATATATATATATATAATCTTTGTCTTTTAATTCAATTCATAACCAAGTTTTCCAGCATAATTCTTAGGCTCCAAGTAATTACAATTCTCCAGATTTCTTATTCTCTGTTACGTTCTTTCTTCTCCCGTGTTTGTTCTTACCTGTGATAATTTTACTTTCATCTAAGCTTCTTGTTTTTCTATCACTTTTACCTTGGTGAACAAGGTGCAGAATAAAGCAAGCTCTCTTATTACAGTAACATTATACACAATAACCCCATACAATGAATATTTAATATAACTTGAAATCAGACTCCTAAATCTCTCCTGCCCACCAGTATCCCTGAAATGTTATGTGATGTAATGAAATAATGCATTCATTGTAAAGGTTATTTTCATATACTTGTTGATTACCAAACTTTTGGTAAAAAGTAACACAATCTCCTAATACTCATTACTATAAATACAAATTATAAGTGAGTGAGCTAATAAAAGCAACACAAAACACCTAGCAATTAAGAACTTACCAAAGCTATAACTGAATTGTAATATATTCCCAAAACACTTTTTTAGACAAGAAATCAATGCCAATTGTAGCCTATAATTAACATAAATAACAATGTAAGCATAATAAGTCAGTTAACCTCTCCAACTAACACATACTATAGGCAAAAAAGTATACTCCAGAACATATCATATTGCATATCTCTCATGAACTCATCCATGACTGAATTTTAAAAATATACACATGCTTTATTGGTCATCACTAGCTGAGTGGTGCATATATTTAATGCTCATGTACGCTAATGATCTAACCAGACCCAGGATTCATTAGCTACTGGAACCATAATCCAACTATCAATCTGTTTATATAACTCTTTTCATAATTAAAAAATGAGAAATAACTTATAATACAAACTAAGATTCAAGGTTTATTGTTTATGACCATTGGTATTGATCTTGGCTATTCCACATAAACTTTGCTTAACTACTATTTTAAATTCATGCAATTTTTGGCTAATTTTTGGTGTACACAATCTTTATAAATCTAATATCAATTCTAAACAAATAACCTAATTGTAGCGTCCCAAAAATTCATGACCAAAAATTTTGTTTTAAACCATTAAATAAACCCATAGTTATCAAACCATTCCATCAAAACATGAGTCAAAACATTACTATCAGAGTTTCCAAATCAAAACATTAGAGTAAACATCCCAGACTAGACATCATGGTGTGTGCAATGCAGTCATCCTGAGCTCTTCTCTTTGCAACTGGAAGTACTTGAAACCAAAACTGAAAACCGTAAGCATGAAGCTTAGTGAGTCTCCCCAAACCATACCATACACATAATCACAAAAACTGGGCCCCCGCCTGGCATCGAACAGTGTCCGACATCAGGCCCTGCCTGGCATCGAACCCCGCTCGGTATACAGATTTGTTTCTCCCAGGCCCCACCTATCACTAGGCCCCACCCGTTATACACATACAAACAATATCATATAATCATGCTAGCACATAAAGAATCATACACAGTACTATATGTTCTAGTCCTAAGGCCTCGCCTATCGTGGGCCCCGCCCATACTCTGCTAATAATGAGATATGGAAATTTGCCCACACTCAGCTAGTGATGAGATACGGGACCGCGCCCACACTCACCTCCCTACCAAGCACATACAAGTATCAAAAAGACAACAAGTATAACTAAACATGGTCATAGTCATCGGATACCACACAGCATCGAACCATAGTCCAGAATCATACATATAAACATTCATCGGGCCCCACCTGTCATCGGACTGTAATTTGGAAAGCATACAGACATTCCTCGGGCATCGCCCGACATCAGACCACAATCCGGAAAAAATACAGACATCCCCCGAGCATCACCCGACATTGGACCGTAATCCGGAAACATACAGATACAGACACATGCAAGAATCACGATGATATCAAGCATACCAACATTCCTAGGGCACCACCCGACATTAGATCATAATCTGAAAACACCTAACATAAACACGGGTCGACATTGGTGCCTTCGACCCATTCAAACAGGAGGAAACTCACCTCGCAAAGCTGAATGCAGAATATCACTGTAAGGAATCTCTAACGGCTACTCCGACGACTCCCCGAGCTATCATTACCAAAATAACACTTAGTCAAAAACTAATAATCCTTCTTAGGGTAAAATGACTATTTTACTCCTGATCCAATTTGGTCCATGCCTAAGGCCCAAAACCTAACATGAAAGGCTTAATACTAGGTAGACTTCCCAAGCCCACTTATGGCCCACCAATGGACCAATTTTATAAATTGGGACCAACCCATCTAATAGGCCTTACCCTAAAGCCCAAACATATTATTAGCCCAAAATATTTGATTTCTGATGGCCCACTAAGGCCCAAAGTAGCGAAGTCCAAGGAATGGCCTAAACTGAGGCCCAAAACAAAACTAGTCCACTGACTGATGTACATAGTGTGTACAAGTTTTATGACATGTACGTTGCGCGTACCAAGTTGTATGCCCAACGTACTCCCCTGTTAAGCTTTTTTCTATTAAGTATTTAATACTTCAAACCAAGGGACTAAATCACAGATCTAAGTTCTACTTATTGTCTAAACCCATAAAGTCACTGACTTGGTGACTTTGCATGCCCCACATAAGCCCAAACTCCAAAAATGGTATCCTACTTCCATGAAAGTGATCTTAACTCTTGTATAAACCCATTAAGACCTTCAATATGGCAACTTTTAGACTTAGGGACTCAAATAGCACTAAGGGTGGCAACCCTAAGCCTAGGAAACGGATTTGAACCATAAAGCTTCATCCTTAGGAACAAAAAGGTCCAAAAACCCATACTTCAAGAGATCTAAGCAAATAAACACCGAGTTCAAAGCTTTATACCTTATATGAATGCCAAATGTTGATAAGGTTTTGGATCAATAAGGGATTAGGGTTTCATAGTAGCTGTTTTAGGGTGAAAGAGAGGCTGGCCTTTGAGACATAATGTTCCTTATATAGTGCCAAACCCTAAAATTAGGGTTTTGGTCTGAATAGAGTACGCCCCGCGTACATCTTTATACGCTTGATTTACTCACAAACCAACCGCGACCATGCAGCCTTCTACGCCCCGCGTACTCATGGAACCCCTAAAACCCTAACCTTAATTTCGCTATAACTTCTTTGTTCTAAGTCCGTTTCTGACGAACTTTATATCCATGGAAAGGTGATGAGAAGCCTACGCTTCTAACAACTCATAACTGCCTAAAAACTTTCCAAACAAGAACCTAAAATCCCTAAAAGACCAATTTGTCAATTATGATTATACCCTTGGCCTCCGAAGACACAATCAAACACTTGGATCACATACACCCTAACACCCACATTCTGAAATGGGCCAAATCCTTCCTTTCCCAAGGCCCTAACCCTTATGACAACTGATGATTAGGCCACAGCCCTGAGCAACAAAGCACTTTCAAAACCAGGTGTTACACTGATCCAATAACCAAATTCCAACGGAACCTCATATATATATATAAGTAAAAGATCAAGAGAACCAAAGAAGATTAGGAACTCTAAGAACCACTCAATTTTAGCTTATATTAAGTGTATTTTTTTTGTTAATTTCAAACATTTGATTTTTTTTCTATGTTTTGATAAATAGAAAAAAAAAACAATACGGGCATTATAGTCATTTTGATAACATAAACATTTAAACAACTTATATGTCTCATATCTAAATCACCTTTTTAAACAATGTCTAATACTTTAGAAATAAACATCTCAAACTCTCTCAAGCTCTCCCACTAAACTTGAAGAACATACATAACTTACCACCAATTGCCACCAACCACCACCATGTACCGTCGTTGCCTCCTACTGTTGACAAACAACTACTGCCTCCTACCACCGTCGAACCGCCGTCATCAACTCCACAAGCTCCGACGGTTCCAGATCTATGATTCCAGCCTCAAATCTAAACTTTTCACCTCTGTATTTTTGCCTATAGATCTATGTAAAGATCTGAAGAAAACGCCTACAACACCTCCATTATTGTCGAATTAACGTGATTCCTATGAGTTTTCTTTGTGTTTCTTGTTCAGATATAGTTAGATCTAGACGATTTCGGTGCTTTCTCATCCCCGGTTTTCTTCCTACTCTAAATCCAGACACTCCATATCTATCTAGATCTGGTCAGATCTAGAATCTCCATCTTCATATTTGCCATCACTGCCACCTCCTCCTTCAGATCTTTCACTTTTCTTTGCCGAAACGCTAAAAAAAGCCACATTATACTTCTTTGGTGATAGATTTACAATCTCTGATGACAAATCTATGATACTTTTCTCTAGATCTACGAGTTATGCTTCTATATCTATGAGCTCCGACAAGATTTGAGACTGCCATCAACCGTCATCACAGTTTCTACCTCGTCGCTCCAGTGAAAAACCACCTGCTTATCTCTATCTCTTTCTCTCTGGTTTTCGGTGAAACCCACTACATATATGCATCAGGTACATCGATTTTTTGTTTTGATTTTTATTCCTTCTGTTATCCTGTGAATTTAGTGTTTTAATCTCTCTTTTGGTGTTTACTTTTGTTAAATTAGTTTTAATTGTTATTAATTTGTGAAATCATGCTATTAAGTTATAAATCCAAGTTTGTTTTCGTATTTGGTATAGTATTTGCATAAACTCTTAAGTAGTGAATCCAATGTTATTAAGTGGTGAATCTAAGTATGTTTTCTTATTATTTTTTTATAATATTTGCATAATGTTAGTGTTTTCTATAATAAATTGAGTTTAGAATGTGTGTTATTATGTTATTGTTTTGTATTGTTTTCTAAAATAAATTGATTTAGGTTTTTAAGTCGTGAATTGTAATGTTTTAATGTTTCAGTTATTCATTTGTTATGTTAAGGTAAGTTTTAATTGTTATTAATAAGAAAATATAAGTCTTAAGTTGTGAATGCATGGATTTTTATAAGTTTTAAGTTGTGAATGCATGATTTCTATAAGTTTTTAACTATAAATGTGTGCTTTTATAAGTTTTAAGCTGTGAATATATGATTTTTTATACAGCTATGATTTTTTTCAATGAAAAACATTAGTTTTAAGCTTTGAATGCATGGATTTTTTTATAATTTTTAAGTTTGAATGCATGCTTTTTTTTATACAGATCTAACTGCTTCAATGAAAAATATAAGTTTTAAAATGTGAATGTTGTGAATACATGATTTTTTTTATGTTTTATACTTTCTTAAATTAATATTTTCTCAAATAATGTTAACTTAGGTTTTTAAATAGTGAATTGTAACGTTTTAATGTTTCATTTATTGTTTACTTATGTTAATGTTAGTTTTAACTGTTATTAATAAGAAAATAGATGTTTAAAATTATGAATACATGAGTTTTATAAGCTTTAAATTGTGAATAAAAAATTTTTCTACATGTATGGTTGTTTCAATAAAATACAAAGGTTTTAAGTTGTGAATGCATGCGTTGTTTATAAGTATTACGCTGTTAATGCATGATTTTTTTATGCATATATGATTGCTTAAGTGAAAATCATGAGTTTTAAGTTGTGAATGCATGATTTATTATGATTTTATATAATTATGAATAAAGTATCTACAAATTAAGTTATAAATATTTATGTAAATAAACTTTGAAAGAACCACTACCTTATAGATCTAAAGGTATAAATGTAAGTTTTAAGTTGGGAATATGGCTTTGTAATTTTTGTGCATTAAACTGTAAAATTATTATATTAAGTTGTAAATTTTGTGTATTGAACTATGAAATGATTGTATTAAGATGTGAATTGATTGTACTAAATTGTGAATTTTTAATGAATTTTGTGTTAAAATATGAATAATTTATGTATGAATTTTTGTATTTATCTTTTTATGAATATAATTATTTTTTGTGTTGTATAAATATGTAAGAATGTATTAGTTGTTATAATTATTTTGCATTGAACTCTTAATAAGTGAATTAATTAATTTATTAAATTGTGAATATAGTATTTAAGTTGTCAATCAATGATTTTATATACAAACCTGATTTGGAATGAAGGTTGGTTGTAACAGTAGCACATGTGGCTGGTGGCATCGTTTGGTAGTAGTTGGTAGTGGTGGTGGTAGAGTTTGGATTTGACTTCTTTAAATATATGAATTAGTGTATAATGAATTGCTTTTATGAAATCAATTAAAAATGGAATGTATTTTGTTGTATATTTTATATAAAGTTTGTGTTAAAATATGAATGAAGATATGCTTTAAAATATTAAATTGTGTATTAGTAAATTATTATGTTTATTAAACTGTGAATATTGTATTTTAAATTGTGAATACTTCTTATATGTGGTATATTTTTAAAGAACTCTACAATTTAGAAAAAAAGAGAATTGGATTTTTCAATACGTTACTCAATTTTTTTTACTAAAATCTTGTATATTTTAGTTGGAAAAATAAAAAAATATTAGAGCTACAAGGTTTGTTTTATTAAGCTGTGAATACGACGAGAAAATGTTACTGAATTTAATGGTAGTCTGACACTGGTTTGACGACTGTCTGATGGTGGTCCGACAACAAGTAAAAAAGTAGTTTGTAAGCTAGGGAATAGAATTTAATAAAATATAAATGTTGTATTTGTCCAAAATAACATTACTGAAAACATTTTAAAAAATAGTTCTTAAGGTTTTTAACATTTTTGGGTTCTCATTTGAACCACTCCCTATATATATATATATATATATATATATATATATATATATATATATATATATATATATATATATATATATATATATATATATATATATATATATATATATATATATATATATATATATATATATATACCATACATTCTATGTTGGTGATTTTAGTGTTATCAACATATTTTGGTGTAATAATTATTAATAATGAGATAAGTCGAGCTCCATTTACTAACTGAGCTTGGAAGTGCGGGGTGCACACTCAGTGTGATAAATGTGAACTTGGAAATACAGAGGTCCGAGGGCAGCGCCCCTGGGTGCAGGGTTCCAATGGGATGCAGCTCCTTGGTGAGGTGTCGGGACAATGTCCCTAGCAGGGTCCAAGGGGCAAAGCCCCTTGCGATGGTGACACTCCAACCATGCATTTTCCTGCCAAAAACCCACTAGATGACATCATGATGATGCGGGTGTTAGTTATGTCTATTAACTAACAATTTTGGCGCCAATTCCACATGCAACCGCAAATAACCATATTTCCCTCTAGTATAAGAACGTTTTCTAGTTCCAAAAAACGAGTTGGCACTTAAATACACAAAAATCATACATTGATTTGTTCTATCTCTCAAGAACACAAAAACAACAAGGTATTATGTGTTTCACAATCTGGATTAGGCCTGTAATTCAAATTGGTTCATTCTTTGATTATCCCACTTCTGAATTCGTGTATCCCATGCCAAAGGAACGAATTACAGATTTTGGAAAGTGTTTGATAAACACGGTCCTTGAATATATCCAAGTTTGTATTCATTGTTATTATGTTCCTTTAATTTCTAACATGATAGGTGGTGTCGAATTTGCCATAAATGAAGTTGGTAAGGATGTTGGTTTCGCCGACAGATTCATCGTCCAAAAATACTAACTTGCATTTGGCAAGGGGTGACACACCCGCCATTGGTAAGGATGTTGGTTTTGCAGACGAATTCATCACCCAAAATAGAAAAAAAAATCTCTAAATTCTGCAATTGTTGACCGGATTTCTGATTTGTTCATTAAACACCAGAGATTTTTTTTTCTAAATCCGGAATATTTGTTCGGAATTCTTACTGAATTGTATTTTTTTTGTTAGAAATAATGTCTTTTTTTTTTTGTCTGGAATGCCCATTCCGAACCAAGTGGTTATTTTTGCTAAAATTAATTTTTATTTTATTTTATTTTCTTTAAATACACATTAAAATGTTGTACCCTTTATTTTTTATACTTTATTAGTTTTTGTCTTTGTTGTTTACACCAATTTGCACTTTTAGTTTAATTTTTGGCATGGTTTGTCTTTATGGTTTTCAAAAATTTGCATCGGTAGTCTTTGATGTTGTTACAATCTAAGATGAGTGTTAAGTGCTTGTGAAATGACAAAAATGTTCTTTTATTTGTTATCTTCTTGTTTTTCATATATTTATTAAATTATTAAATGAAAGAACCATTATCACACCACCAATCACCGACATCACCAATAGTGACACCACTACCACCCATTACCATTATAAACCAACCACCAATACCAACCACACCACATAACACTATCACCCTCACCGATCACCATTAACCCCACCACCATTACCATCACCATCACCAATTATCACCAACTCCACCACCATCATCATTACCAGTCATAACCAGCCCCACCACCATCACCAACCCTACTCCAACTTTATCTCTTTCAATCTCCACTTGTATCTCAAGAACTCCTTAGCCCAGCCATAATCTTCGATGAGTGTAACTGCAAATCGTCTCCGACTACTGTAACTCTAAACTGAATTTTTAAAGCCTCACGCCCTTCCCTATTCCCCCCATTAAAAAAAAAAATAAAAAAAAAAAAAAAAAAAAAAAAAAAAAAAAAGAACAACAACGTCCTCATCAAGACCATTAACTTCATCTTATTCCATTTTTATGGTATCCAGATGCACGTTAATTTTGGGAACCAATATGCGATAGAGGTAAAGGAGATGCGAGGTTGATACGACAAAGCGGAGGAAGAGTGATGTTTGTCAGCACCGATGGTCTTGTTGGGTAGTTGGATGTCCGACAAGATCATCAATCTTGGTGGACATGTAAGGGATGGAGATACCAAGGACAGGAAGAGAAGAATGCATGGAAAAGAGGAAGGCAAGTGATGTTAAGAAGTAAGGTTGGCCCCATGGTGTTTTAAAGTCTCAAATGAGCCCAATGAGTTACCGTTAAATCCTCTCTTCCACTGAAGTCAAATAAAGTCTCATTTGAGCACAACGAGTTATCACTAGATCCTCTCTTCCATTGAATTTGAATGCAGTAAGGAATACTAATGTCAAAAAGCTAAGTTACAACATAAACAAAAAAGTTTCACAATAATAAACCAAAATTCTTTAGTTTAAAAGAATTTAACAAAAAATCTTACATACTCACCATATTATGAACATAGCTTTTTGACTAATCAATCAACATCGTTGCTTCATTTTGTTGGAAACTTAATAGTATAATGTACATAATGTAACATGAAAGTGACCAAACTATTGCTTTACATTTGCACCATATTATGAACATAGCTTTACATTGACCTATAGTGGGACTAAGAAATCATACATAAACAACCAATTATGTCAAGATATTAAATAAACATGAAACAGGATAAGGGTGAAGTCGGTGGCAGCCCTAGGGGTATGCAATTGGTGTGATCGCACGGAGCCTTCGGTTTTAAGGGTACGAACAAATATATATTTATGGTGTTGATATATTCATAAAATGCATTTTTATGTAACATTTGGTCAATCTTGAAGTAATTTTAATTATGAAAAAAATTAATGAAATCAAAAAAAATCAAAATATTATCATATATATTTGTCACTTTGTGTGACTAGCCCAATTATGGGTGGTCGTTATGGACATTAAATTAAGCAATAGTTGAGACTTGGGAAAGCCCGAGAAGAGTTGTATTGAATATAGACATGCAAAATATACTTTGCTTCTCTTTATAAATGCATGTCTAAGTTGTGTTTTTTCAATAATTTTCATAATGATTTGTGTCTAAACCTATGTGGCTCACTAGACAATGATTGTCTTATGTATTTGTTTAAATGTCATTTATTCCGGGTATTGAGACGCAACCTAGAGAGTCGAGTTATGACAAATAGCAAAGAGCGAGTGGATAAAACATAGGCATTGTTTGCATGTCATAAGCAACCTTGCAAATTTATTATGGTTTATTTGTATCGATTGTAATACCCGGAGGAATACTTTTACAAATGTATTTGTAAATAAATGAGAAAATTTGAGGCCATATTTTCTAAATGGAACCCATTTATAGAAATTGTTTATAAAGTATAGTATTTTAATGTGTGAAAGATCGAGTGTTACAGTCCAATACTTAGAGATATTAGAAAAAAAGAATTTTGTTTGATGCCTTCACTGTTTTAAACATTAATGCTTTAGTAAATATTGTAAATATATATTGTTAAGTTATTAACATTGATTTTTTTAGTTAAGAAAAAAAGATGTTGCCAACTAGAAAAATTAAATCAAATTGTTCTAAACATAAAATAAAACAAAAAAGAAGAAGAATTTATTTATAGTCAAAGAGTATCTATCAATCAAATTATCATTAAACAAATATCATAATATCATCGTAATGAAGAATCGTTATGGAAGAACATACGGAAGAAAAAGTTGAATTACTTGTGCAAAAAAGTATGGATGAAGTTCGTGAAGATGTGGAAGAACCTAGAGAAGAAGTTTACGATGTTTTGGAAGAACCTAAAGAAGAAAAAGTTGAACTGCAAGTGCCAGAAGATATGTCATGTGTAGATGAAGACATAACCACCTTGAATAGTAATGGTGATAAAAAGAAGACATCCCACTGAACATCTATGATCATAGAAACTAGATCATCTAATGAGTGAAGACATGATGTTGTGGTAGTGAATTTACGACATGTTTGTTAGCAACTTTAATTTTTGAATTTAGTGGTAGCAAATTTACTTAATAACATTTTACAAGAAAATTTTTATAGGTCCTCACTTAGATTTTCACACAAGGCCTCTATATTAGGGTCGGGCATGGGTGAAGTGTCGGGACGTCGGGGGTTTTCAAAGAAATGGTTATCAATTCGTCTCAAACTACATCACTACAACTTGGTTAGTCTTGGCATGTTATTAAGTAATAATGTGTAGGAGATTTTGAAGGAATATGATGTTATCTTATTTTACAAAGTTCGATGCCTAAATAAGATATATAAGCATGCTCTATGCTGAAGTTGTTGGAAAGGATGAATAAAGAACAAATGATTGATTGTTGATTATATGTGAACCTATGAAGAGAGACTAAAGAGTCGTAAAGGAGCAAATAAATAATAATATTTATCATCTGTAAATTATTAGTTACTAACACTTTTTAAAGTCGCTAGCATATGATATGTTGGACCTTTTGCACTAACTTTGAGAGGCATGACCACTACACATTCAATTTTCTAACATAATCTCAAATTTAGACCTTGAAATATAAATTCCATGCACCTATTATGAGAATATAAATCAATGGTTTCTGATATATCTTTTAATTATGGGGTGTAAACTCTATAATTGGTTTAGAACCATGAATGCATATATGTAATCCATTAGAACAACCAAGTTTGGCACTTAGTTGATTTTCTCTTAGCACCAAGTCTCTTTAGATACAATGAATCTTTTAAGGTAGGAGATTCATATGGATGGTTAAAGTCAATGATTGTTATCAATCTGAATCGAATGGTTTACCTGAATTATAAACGTTGAGGAAGTCTTCCTCTTAACTAACAAGCAAAGTAACATATGGACGTTCGATAACATGTATACATAATACAAATTCTCATACATGATGAGAGTGTTTATCATTACATCACAAGATTAAAACCAAAAATATATGATTAGTTTTGTGTTTAATGTAATTTAAAACCGAAAATCATATTGAGTATTCAGTTGCTAAAATGAATTTTTTTTGGTAAAAAAACCCTTAAACTTTTCTGTTCAACCTAACATCCCAAATTTTCAACAATTTTAAACTTTTCAAAATGATCCTTTTACTAATAAAATGTTACAAAAATAGTGTACTCAAAGAATTATTTGAAAATCAGTGCCTCCCAAGATCAATGACATAAAATTAGGATGTGCGACCACGCCTTCGCCTTGCCACCAATCTTTGAAACACCTAAAACCATAAACCAAAAACTGTAAGCACAAAGCTTTCTGAGTTTTCCCCAAAGTACCAGCACACAACAAAACAACATATACAACAAACAGCATACTGTGGGTCCAATCAACCATCGGGTTGGAATACCTCAGGCCCCTCAACCATCATGTTAGAAAGCCAACATATTATGGGTCTAGTCAAGCATCGGTTGGAATACCTCAGGCCCTCAACCATCAGGTTGGAATGCCAACATATTATGGGTCCAGTCAACCATCGGGTTGGAATACCCCAGGCCCTCAACCATCAGGTTGGAATGCCAACATACTATGGGTCTAGTCAACCATCAGGTTGGAGTACCCCAGGCCCTCAACCATCGGGTTGGAATGCCAACATACTATGGGTCTAATCATCCTCGGGATGGAATACCCTCGGGACCATTCAACCATCGAGTTGGTATGCCCCGGCCTGTTGGCTTACACACAAAGCAGTTAAGCCTCAGCCACCAACAAAACATGTGTACATATAACAGATAATTGTATTCATATAGTAGTCTACAGCCAGTCAAAAGATCTACAGATCACTAAGCACAGCATTATCTTAGCTATAGGATACCGATCTAACAGATAATAGCAACATAGCAACATCCTATCTACCAGGATACCAATCTAACATATCATAATAGCATAGCAACATCCTATCAACCAGGATACCGACCTAACAGATCATAACAGCATAGCAGCATGCATAATAGGATATCAATCCAATGGGCCGACATTGGTGTCTTCGACCCGTAAGTACGGTGAGGACAACTCACCTCAATCCGCTGATACTCAAATGACTGCTCACACCGCCGAACTGGATAACCTTGCGCCAACTAACAATAAATACAAATATTAATCAATAAATAACTTAATAACCCAAAATCCAAGGCCCACTCCATAAACTAATTTCCTAAATGGTAAAAGACCATTTTACCCTTTCCTTACTTGTTTCATAACGAAAACCCAACACAACAAGCATAGAAGGACTAAACTACAAAATGACAATCCAAAGCCCAAGACACAAGCAACAAAGGCCCAATATGGACCAACTTCCTAATTGGGCTTAAAATTCTCAAGGGACCGATACCAAGAAAGTCCTCAGCCTAACCATGGCCCAAAAATAGAAACCATTGGCCCAACAAGGCCCAAACTCAAAAGGCTCAATAATGATGAACTGAAGAGTACGTCCATCGTACTCAGGATGTACGCCCCACGTACATGACCTGGAAGCACAGAGTACAAGTCCTTAAAGCACAAAATCAGCATTACACTGAGTGTACACTTACGTACGCCCAACGTACTCCTCAGACCCCTTTTTCACTCTAATAAACCCTTAATTGGTTAAGACAAAGTGTCAAACTCTCATATCTGATTCCATAAGACTAGGGGTGAGCATTTGGACCAGTGGACCAGACCGAACCGGACCGCTTTTTTGGACCCCCAAGCCGGTTCTCGGTTCTAAGATTTCTATTCAGTCCGGTCCGGTTTTTTCCCGGTTCGGTCCAGTTTTTACCGGGTTTAGAACCGGTTGGACATGTAATCTGTGACGTTTTTTAAACACCCATAACTCATTCATTTTAAGTCGGATTGACCTACGATTTTTTCCAACATTTAGTTTATAGCTTGTAGATGAATTTAGACTATAATTTTGTTTATTTTGATATTATATTCACTGAGTCACAATCCTTCAAAGTAGAGTTATCAAAGCTGAAAAAATTCAGCTTTTCAGCAAGATTTTATAATCTGTGACGTGTTTTAAACACCCATAACTCATTCGTTTTAAGTCGATTGACCTACGGTTTTTTCCAACATTTATTTTAAAGTTTGTAGATGAACTTAGACTATAATTTTGTTTATTTTGGTATTGTATTCACTGAGTTACAATCCTTCAAAGTAGAGCTATTAAAGCTGAAAAAATTCAGCTTTTCAGCAAGATTTTGTAATTTGTGACGTTTTACCGGTCCAAACGGGTCTAAAAAATGGAAAACCCGGACCTGGACCCGGACACGGACACGACTCATCCGGTCCGGTCCACGGTCCACAAAATTCTCCATAACCGGTCCAGTTCAAGATCCGATCCGGTCCAAATGCTCACCCCTACATAAGACTACTTATCACGTAAAGTTGGCAACTTTACATGCTTACATAGTAAAAAGGGACTCAAAAGCTCAATAAGAACTTAACAAGGTTCTTAATTCTTGCATGGACCAAAATACACTATAAAGCTTGCATTTTTATGAACCTAGGGACTGAATGGAGCTAAGATCTAGCACCCATTGCTTCTAAAGTAGATCAAAAAACCCATCTTTAACACAAAGACCCGAAAATGAACAAAATACTCCATGAACTAGATCTAACATATAAGATCACCAAGGTAGAAACTTTTTACCTTCAAGATGTACATCAAGATGCAACAAGCCTGGACCCAAAAGCCTCAAGCAATCCCATACTTCTCCAAGAAGCTCCTTCTTCTTCTACGAGCACTAAAAGCATGAAATAACACTGAAAAACTCAAAAACCACTCAAATGGGGGCTAGGATTACATTTCCAGGGTTTAGAGGGGTAAAGGTTGAAGGTACTAGGGTTAGATGATGAGATATGGGGTTTAAATAGGGTCCAAGACCCAAAAATAGGGTTTGGGACTAACTGGAGTACGCCCAACGTACTTCATGTATGCCATGCGTACTCCAAAGAGTGATCGTGAACATTTGGCTTAGTACGCCCAGTGTACTCAAGACGTACGCCCTGCGTACCTGGTGAAACCCTAATTTCTCCAATCTTCCGAATGCCATAACTTCTTATTGCAAGTCTGTTTCTGATTGTCCTTATATCCAGCACTACACTTCTATCAACTCATACCGACCTTAAGACCTTCCGAACAAAAATCCAAATTTTCATAAAAGCCCGAACTGACACTTTACCGAAATACCCCCAAGCTCCAAACACGAACTGAACACCTGGATCACCTCAATTACATTGCTCGCACCCAAATGGGTCTAGATCTCGCCTTTCCAAAGGCCCTAAGCCTTATGATGACCGATCTTCGGACCACAACCTCAAATTAGGAATCAACTTGGAACAGGGCGTTACAAATGATATAAGTCTTAAAATACTAAGAAGTCTTTCTATGTATACACCAACTTCCTTTTCACTTTCCCACCTCTATAGGATGGCATTACTCTCATCCAATCTTTTATCCAACTTCCAACCACTTCACTTTAATAATTAATTTTTCATTCACCCTAAATTCGTATTGGATGTATATTATATAAAAAAGAAAGCACGGAGGAGACCACAAATGTATAATCATTACTCCATTTTAATAATGTATCGTGTTTTGAATTTATGTTCAAAAATGGGAAATTTTCATTGTACAAAATGGATAAACCCATTTTTTCCAATTGAAACATTCACAAATTAAAATCCAAGATACATAGTATGGTCTTTATGATCTGGGTCAAATGGTTTGTCCCTTTTGGTTCAAGCAATAACATCCTTTATGTGCATTTCTTAATTATGAAATGTCATGATATGAATAAAGGGATTGATACTGATTCATGGTGGTAATAACTTTTTCTACTTTGTTAATATACTTATGGCACCAAAAAAATGTTTATAAGTACCATTTAACAACCATCTGTCTTATCCGGTTTTGAAGGGAAACGATGTTCTATATATCGGCTTAACATTAATGGTTTCGTATTGTAACATCCCAATTTTTACCACAAAATTTTTCATTTTTAAAAATAGAAAAATTCCAAATATCATAAAAACCAAGTCAATAAAAATCCTTGGTACATCAAATACAATCATACTAACTAGAGTATCAAAATGTGAAATCATAAAAATCTGCAAGTCGGACTGTACAGACAAGCATTCGCCTTTCCGCGATCATTCGAAATACCTAAAACACATTAATCCACAATTGTAAGCATGAAGCTTAGTGATTCCTTCCCAAAATATCCATACCGCACAACGTAACAAACAATTATAAGTTATCAGCAACCCTCAGGATTTTATCTACAATCTCAGTGAGCTAACAGCATGCCCGGTGGATTAACAGCACGTTTTAGGGGTTATCAACAACCAAGGGGACTTTCAGCAATATCAAAGTTATCAACAATTTAATTCAATTCATATATAACAACAGCATAAATTAAGATCCAACTGATCAACATATATATCTACCACACAAGTAACTATAGTGAGAAGACTCACCTCACGAATAGCAGCTAAAAATACCATAGATCTCTTACACACATAGTAGGCGGGAGCAACGAGACACCTAACAACAATAAAGAAGTGCCCTTTCAGTCTACACCCTAAAACCCTAGTTTGACCCAAAAGTCAACCATGGTCAAGATTCAATGCTAAATTCAACCTTAGTTGATTGTCACGTCGTGACAGAGTTAGGACAAAACAGTCACAGAAACACGCCTCGTCATGACGTGACACACAACCCGTCATGTCGTGAGACATGATATGAACAATTTAGAGCATTAATCTCTTAATCCCTTAAGCCAAACCTTCAAACCTTCCAGAAGGTTTTCCCCAACCGAAAGAAACATAAAAATCGTAGATTTTTAGTTATGCATGTCCAATGCATGACTTGAACACTAACTAGGTCAATAAAGAGAAAATTAGGCCAAAACTCATGCTTGGAGTCCAAACCACCACCAATCCTCATATTTGAGACGTATGCTAATTAAAGGGCCTCAATTATCCATAAAGCTGTTAAATTTATGGATCCCATGCATACTACCCAACCCAGTCATGAAGAAAACTGAATAAAGCTTAGATCTAACGCTTAAATGAGAAAGGAAAGAGCTTTAGGACTTACAAAGTTCAGGAAACAATAAAAGGTGGTGAGGAGGAGACTTGCTTGCCAAGATAATGCACCAAAGGAGCCTTCTTATTCAACAAAGAGTTATAAACCACCAAAAGAGCTCTTCAAGGTCACAATAGAAGCTAACTTCGATTTGGGCAGGAAGGAGGTGATGAAGTATGAGGGTGACCCTAGCCCCTCATCTCCCTTAAATAGGGCACAAAACACATAATTAGGGTTAACCCGTCGTCACATCGTGACCCGCAAGGATGGACACGCGTTTCTGCATCGATGGTCACGTCATGAGGTATCCTTCCTCACGTTGTGACCATCTATTATTTGTGGTTTTCCCTCTTTAATTGAATCAAAATCATAAAAAGATCGAATACCTAAATTAGGTGTTACATCGTCTCTACGAAGTTAGAAGAAACACATTACACACTTTGGTGTATTTTCTTCTAAGTTTGTACCTAAACTAAAATTGTTCTTTTTTATAGGATTGAAACACAATTCACGAAAAGTATCCAACACAATCCATTAAGATGTTCAAGTTATCAATTATCACCAAACCTAAAATTATATGAAAACACTAAATGTATTTTGATAGTGACTTGTAAGAGTCTTACGCTCTTCTTATCTTTCTTTTTGAAGACATCAAATTTCATCGACTATTTTAGGTCAAGTTTAATCTTAAAGCATGTGGTAACTTCTATTTGTCACACGCTTGAGAGTTTGAAACGAGGGAAATAGACATTGTCTCTCTTTGTTGTTGCATAGAGTAAAATTATAAACAACATAAGACGTTTAATTGACTGCAAGGTTGTAAAGATCATATCTTATATAGGTTTTTTTTCGTCTTGCAAAACCATAATTATAAGATCGAATTGGGTCGTATGATCCTACCAAAAGCAGTTTAAAACATAAATAAATAAATAAAGTTATTGATAAGTTAACCATTATCCTCTTTAATAAATGATTTTTTTTTGCCACTTATCACTCTCATTCAATTTGTCAAATGTCATTTATTTTGAATTAATTTTTTTTTCACATGTTATTTTATGAATTTTTCTATTTTATTAAATTTCACATAATATTTTAATATAATAATTGCAATAAATATAATAATAAATGGATATTAATTTCACTAATAAACTTACCTTTTAATTTCAAATTTTCAAAATTAAAGTTTATTTTCTTTATTTAAATTATTTGTTTAAATTTAAAAGATAAAAAACATTTCCATTATAATAAATCATTATTTTCTTATAAATTCAAAGTTATCAAATATATTGACCTTTAGATTTGATTTTTCTTTTAATTAACTCATGTAATACATAGTGTTAACAATAAATATTTTACGATTTATTTTACTAACATGAGAAATACATCCCCACTGTCTCATTTAACAATAAATAATTCAAAATTAAGTTTTAAGATTCATATTCAATTAACTTAGTCAAAACCAAATATTATAAATAAAATAAAATAAAAAATAAAAAAATAACAACCTACCCCAATCTTACCCAAACAATCAAACTATAATCGAAATTCTACGATCAACATCGCGATTTTAACAACCTTTGTTGAATGCTCTGAACATGGTTACCAAAAAGCCAAAAAATTGAGAAAATCGGTATCTCCTTTATGGACTTTGAAAATATTTTAACAGCTTTTATATAGGTCATCCATAAAAGTTAAAAGGGACACCATTAGAAAGAGAAAACAAGAAAAAAATAAAAGTGTTATCTGTTAAGGATGAAAAGTGGAAGGAGTAGCTCTTTAAAAAGATTTGACAAAATCAGAAAATATATTTCTGTTGACTTGTTAACACAAACCCCTCTCTTTATCAATCTTTTATACGTATATCATAAATCCAAAAGGTTATCTATGTTGAAACCCAACAAACATAGCAATGGAAATGGAACACCCATATTAAAATATATACAAGATGAAGGGCATAATCGTCAATCTACCATCGACATATCCCAGGTGCTTCTGTCCTCAACATTGATATCGCCTCTTCATACTCTGAAGCATATACAAACCCCCACAGCTGCACACATTCATATTCATATGAACTCAACTTATGCAAACTATTTATATTTATGTTTATAGTAAATTACATTTTTGGTCCCCGAGTATATCTGATTTTTCTGATTTTGGTCCCAAAAAGTTCTCTTGCAATTTGAGTCCTTATTTGACTATTTTTGGTCCCGAAGCATAGCTGATTCTTTTCAATTTTGGTCCCAAAAAATTATCTTACAATTTTGGTCCTTCTTTGAAATTTCTTGTATAGTTTCAGTCCTTGTTCTAAGTAAGATGACCATTTTTGGTCCCTGAATATAGCTCATTTTTTCAATTTTAGTCCTAACTCATTTTACTTGGAACGAAGACTAAAAACGTTACAAAAACCTCAAATAAGGATCAAATTTGCAAGAAGAAACTTTTTAGGACCCAAATTGAACAAAATCAACCATACACGAGGGCCAAAAAAGTAATTTTTGCAAAAATAAGTGAGAGAAAGCACCTCAATTTCCTTCACTTCAAATTCTTGGGTGTGTGACAAACAAGAGTTACCATAAGTTTCTGAGGCCAAACTTGACCCATTCAATCTGGGAAAAAAATATGCAAATTGCCAAATTACCATATTATCCCTCAAAAAGAAAAAATAGGAAGGGTGCAAATTGCCAACACTCTTACAAGTCACTATCAAGATACAATGCAAAATGATTTCCCCCACCAAGCGCTAAATACTCAGTTGAACAAAGAGTAAAATACCGATTCACCCCTAATAAATGCACAATTAACATAACAAATCCCAAATAAATATTAAAATTATAGAAGAATTTTTTTTATATTATCAAGAAAATGCAGTACCTGTGGGACGATATATAACAGGACGCCCTGGTGTATTTGTAAACACAAATGTATCATTCGATCCCTGTATAGTATTTACTCATCATAGTGAAAAAGGGTAGAAAGGTCTTTTGTCAACATATATAATTAAAAAACCATCATAATTAAACAAACCTGGTATCTTTTCTTTGTTGATGGTTTCAAAGGTGCCTCAACTAAACCACCAAACACTGCACCTTTACGATCTCCAACAACCTGAAAATGTTTAATCAAGTTTCAGTTAAAGGGTAAAGTTGACATTTTGCATAGTTACTGAGGACAAGACATTACCAGCAGACTTAACCCTGGGCAAAGATTGCTTCTTCTATATAAGGTTGAAAGAGATATGCCATGCCTCCATGTACTAACATATAAAAAAGATAATGATATATCAAGATTCAAGAATAATGTGAAGCTGAAAATATGAAGAAGATGAAGTTTTACCTGTATAGTAAGACCCATTTCTTTCCTTGACTGAGAACAGGGAGTGCAACATAAAGATCAGAACGTGTATTTTCTGTCATAAGTTGTGAAGGTTCTGACATTTTTGGAAGTTTATCAGAAGGAAAAGATGCAATCACATTTTGTACAGGAACCCCATCATTGGTGTCAAATTGAGAGCTTGTTTCTTTCATGTCATCAATCTTTGATTCAGTGTTTACTTTCCCAGATGCATGAGATCGATACCCACTAAACCTAGCAGCTTGTGAAAGAGCCTTGCCGAGTGACTGTTTGCCCTTAGAGAATAGACCTTTCTTTCCATTGTTTTCTTTTGAAACGTTTGGGGATGATGTGTCATTTCTGTAGCTAGTTACCACTTGGTTGTCGTTCCATTCTGAATACTCAGACTCGTTTTCTGATCTTCCTGGTGATAAGAATGAGTAGAGAAATGCGGTGAAGGAGGAAGTATCTGGCCCATCAACCAAGACTGGAACATCTTCTTCTTGATTACATTGTTGTGTGTTTCTCCTTGGTTCATTACTCAAATCGCCCTAACAAAAACGAATGAATCCCATTACTAAACCCTAATCCTAAAGTGTATTATTTCGTTCACAGAGATTAGATTTCATGAAGATAAACCCTAAGATTAAAAGGTCAAAGAATTGCACAAAAGGTCATATCAGAAATAGAATTTCAAATTGATGATCAGGAATTGAACTAAACTTGATCGAATTTTTTTATTATTGAAAAAAAAATTAAAGTACTTCAAAGGATCCAAAGAAGAATTTGGGAGAGGGCAAAACAACTTACAGAACGAGGAGAGGAATTCGATGAGGGTTTATCAGATATTGGATTAAGAAGAACGGTGGTAAGATCAGACACAAAATGGGCCGCCTTACTTCTTATTGATGTTGTTGAACGCTGATGTTCTTGTTGCTTTCCCAGTTTCATCCTTTGTTGTTGCTAGGATTGTAGTCAAGAGCTATGTCCGCGGTTTCTTCAGCTATCTGTGTTGAAATTCAGATGAATCCCCATGTTTTCCGGCAGCAGATAGAAGGGTGTTGAAGAAGAAGCGGTAGACAATTGGAGCTGGTGGAGTTGGTCGCGATTCGTAAGTTGTAAGGAAGACGAAGAAGTCGGTCTTCTCTTCTTCAAAGCAAATTCGCCGATGAGAATTGAGAAATGTCCTAAAATAATCCGGAACAGTAATGGATGATAAAAAGTCGGAATCAATTTGGTTGGTTTATCTAGCTAATTTTGTTTTTTATTTTTTGTTTTCTTCTTTTTCTCCTAAAATAATCATAAACTCTCTAATCTACAAATTATATATTCATGTCAACCATTTGAAAGTATCGGACATTGTATCAACAACAACATTATTGTACAAAAAGGACTTCTAATGAATTGATATTAGGTGTTATCATTTCTAATGCATTGGAATTAGGTGTTATCTTTTTTAAAATTATATTACTTGTTCTTAGTTTTTTAAAATTTTGGGAGTTCAAAACTCGTCTAGAACTTAAGTGAAATAAGAGTAATTTATGAGTTGATGTTGTTTGTTGTACCATGTTATGACATATTTGGAGATATTTGGATGTAACGAAATGATAAAGTTTTTGAAGACGAAAAGTTGAGAAAATATACCATTTTTTATTCTATTAGAGAATTTTCATTTTTTTTGTTAATAATAAATTTAGAAAAATTGATTTTCTTTGGAATGGTAAGATGCAATTTTTGTTAAACAATTTGTAATTTCCCTTTTGGCTCTCTAGTTCCTTGCTAGAGTTTCTTTTGAATATATGTGTAACGCCCTAAAAATTCAGAACTAAAAGTTTTATTTTTATATTAAATAAACATCAACCAAACATGATAATCAAACCCATAAGAAAGTCATAGTCGATCAATAATCATCCAAAATACATCAGAGTCAAATAAAACAGAAAAATCATGGTGTATGCGATGCAATCATCCCGAACTCTTCCCTTTCGAATCGGTTGAAAATAGTAAACTCGAGGCTTAGTGAGTTCCCCAAAATATCTCATATCATACATATAATGGCCCTTGCCCGACAACCACCGGGCCCCGTCCGGCATCAAACCCCACCCGAAACAGATATGTCAATAACATGCGATGGGCCCCGCCCGACATGCATACAACATATGCAAGAGTCACACAGACAACTAGCATACAAATAACAATAATCCATGGGCCGACATTGGTGCCTTCGACCCGTCAAACATTGGGAGGAGACTCACCTCAAACTGCTGAAAAATCAGATAAATGCTCATACTGTTGATTCGGGAAATCTCTGCACTAAATATGATCAAATAATACCCTAATTAATAATTAGGTTATAAACCATAACCGAGAGTCCAAACCCATAATCCCGACTCTTAGGGTAAAAGACGATTTACCCCCCCCCCCCCCTCAAAGCTAAACTCATACAATCAAGGCCCAAAAAGCAACCTAGGCCCACAGTAAGCGGTATGCCCCACGTACCTGGCCTGTACGCCCCGCATACTTGAGTGACTGACATCGGGCTTCAGACCCAGTACGCACAACGTACTCAGGAGTACGCACGGTATATTGGTCAATGCCCCAAATCCTCTTCCAATGTCTTAATCCCCTAAGATCTTAACGTCCAAACCTCAAATCTACATCTAAATAATGCATTATTCCATAAAGTTGGCGACTTTACTCACTTGCATGTCTTAATGGAACCCAACACTAAATCTTAGGTCCAAAACTTCATAAAAAGGCTAACAACTTAAACATGGGTGAGCTTTAACTTTCAAGATTTAATTTTTATGGCTCCATGCACTCTTAAATGCTCAAAAGGACAGCTCAAATGGTCTAGAGTAGTCCATACTCCATAAGACCAAATTTTTTGCACAATAAAGTGCATAAACATGAACATAATGAGATGTAGAACAAATGGCTCCAAGGTGTGAACTTAATACTGTAACATCCAGATATCCAGGTATGGAATTTGAGTATTTTATTTTTAGGGTATGAAGAGACTCGGCGAATTGATGCCCCAACTCGTCGAGTAGGATCGCGATTTGGTGACTTGTTTGATGAAGGGACTCGACGAGTTGGGTATCTGGACTCGCCGAGTCAGCGCTGTTAAGAAAAACCCTAGTTGTCCGGGTTTGGTACCTATTTAAAGGTCCTTATGGCCTTCATTTGCAGCCATTACACCCTGAGAAACTTTAGAGAGCAGAGAGGAAGCTTGTGGTGCAAGAGGAAGGCTAATTCATCATCTTTTGGTGTGCTTTAGAATAGGGAATGATGGATTTCGAGTTAGGCTGTCTTGTGGGACTTAAATCTTCCATCATTTCGTTCAGAGCTGCTGTGAGAGGTAAGGATTCATGTCCATCTTCGTTTGTTTAGTCGATTTCATGATCTAGGGTTTCTTCATGCTTTATTTAGCTTGAATCTAGAGTATGAGAGGTCCCATGGTGAAATGATTCCTAGATCTAGACCTTAAGAGGTCCAAAGAGTCCCTTCCATTCTGCTTTATGCCTTTTCCTTGGAGTTATGAGCTAGGGTTGTCATGATATGAAGGATTTCACCAAAATAAGCATAGAGAGCGTTGCATGTGTACCAAGATTCAACCTTTACGTAGTTATTGGTCATAGGGAAGTCAGATCTATGGATTAGAGGAACGAATCTGACCTCAGAAGGTCAGATGAGTGTTGTCATGGGAGCAACTCGCTGAGTCCATTGGCAGACTCGACGAGTCAAGTCGGGGTTGCCCCGCGATTGGTTGCTGAGTAACTCGACTAGTAGATAGGGAACTCGTCGTGCCTGAGAAGTTCAAAAGGGATTCAGAGAACCAGCGTGGACTCGCCGAGTCACTCGTGTGCACTCGACGAGTCTGGTCAAAGTTTGATCGTTGACTAGAGTTGACTTCGTTGACTTTTAGGGTTCGATCAATGATTTGGTCTTATAAGCCATTAGAGGGGTAGAATGGTCTTTTACCCTTCTTAGAGGACTTATAGAGGAGGATTAGCCTAGCCTTTAGAAGTTGTATTAATTAGAGAAATTATTTATGTGAATAGGCAGAGGCTAGCGCAATATTTCAGAGTACGAGGTTTACCGAGTATCCGAGGTAAGTCTTCTCACTATACTTTACCTTGAGTAGGTAACCAGAGTTATGTGATAGAGTATCTTGTATGCTATCTATGTGATGTGTTGCACTGCATTATTTCTATGTTATTTATGTCGTGTGTATATCAGAGTTAGAACCGGAAGGCTCGCAGAGTTAGGACCAAAAGGTCCACAAAGTTAGGGCCCAAGGTCCCACAAAGTTATATCCTCGAGTGGCTAGTATATGTTATGTGTGGTATTTTGGGGAACTCACTAAGCTTCGTGCTTACCGTGTTATGTGTTATGTGTTTCAGGTTTTCTCAGGATCACGGGACGGCACCGGCTCGATTGTACACACCAGAGAAAGAGTTATGTTTTGAGGATCCTGGTTTATTATGCAATTGAGTATGAAGTTATGTTTAGTAAATTAAACAGAAATGAGTTTCTACGAAAAGTGTTTTAAGAATTAAATGATTATTTTAAATGAAAAATTGTTTTGAAATTTACGGTGTTACAAGTTGGTATCAGAGCCTTGGTTTGAGGGATTCGGATGCACCTTCGGGTAAATCTGGACTCAAACTGAGGAATTGAGAAAATTTTCAAAGAAATTATTTTTCTAAAGCGAATAAGAGTTCAAAGAGAAAATGAGAAGGAGCAGTGTGTACAATCAGCCAGAGCCCGAACGGTGATTTCCCAAAATACCCTTACTTTTGTGTTATGAGATATTTATAAGACATTTTATGAGATATTATGCATGCTAGAGACAAGCTAAGTAATTCATATTTTAGGACTAGAGTGGCCTGATTTGTGATGCCTTAGCCTAGGAGTTGCTATTATTTGTGATGCGCTTTGATTAGGTGATGAGTAAGAGTGTCCAGCAGGAATCCTTTAGGGGATTCGAGTAGAGGAGAAATCTAGAGGAGGTATCTATATGAGCATTGGAGGAGCATGCCGAGAGGGTATCCAGATGCCAACGTGGGGTGAAGTTGTTGAGTTTGGTGATATCCTTCGAGTATGAGGAGGACGAGTGGACAATAACCTAAAGAGGTTTTATGTGCTGGAGGAGGTACTTCGATGCTCGAATGCTACTTGCTTCGTGCTTTGTGGAACTCTCAATGATGGGAGACAGCTACGAAGTGAATATGACGATATTCAGGAGGTAGATGGCTGGCATCGTTAGGAGTTCTTCAACAGCTGATGGCGGAGAAGTGTGAGAACCTAGGAAGAGCCTATGGAGCAATCTTAGTCAGATGAGTACGCTGGTAGAGTAAAGCCTTTCGCTGAGGAGCGAGCATGCGTGACATAATTGGTGAACGAGAAGATTGAGCGACTACTTAGGAGCTCTGGGATGGTTCGTGTGGAGAGTATGGGTAGATGTGGCAGGTAGTATGGGCTCGTACTACCGAAAGCAGAGGACCCATACTAGATATAAGGAGTATTCTGAAGGTTCTAAGTAGCAGAGTGAGGAGTGATGTTATGGTTCGAGTACCATGCATCGGAGCAGATTGAGGAGTGATGTTATGGTTTGAATACCATGCATCGTAGCGGATTGAGGAGTGATGTTATGGTCCGAGTACCATGCATCGGAGCAAATTGAGGAGTGATGTTATGGTTCGAATACCATGCATCATAGTGGATTGAGGAGTGATGTTATGGTCCGATTACAATACATCGGAGCAGATTGAGGAGTGATGTTATGGTTCGAATACCATGCATCGTAGCAGATTGAGGAGTGATGGTATGGTTCGAGTACCATGCATCGTAGCAGATTGAGGAGTGATGTTATGGTTCGAGTACCATACATCGAAGCAGATTGAGGAGTGATGTTATGGTTCGAGTACCATGCATCGTAGCAAATTGAGGAGTGATGTTATGGTTCGAGTACCATGCATCGTAGCAGATTGAGGAGTGATGTTATGGTTCGAGTACCATACATCGAAGTAGATTGAGGAGTGATATTAGGGTTAGACTACCATGCACCATAGCGGATTGAGGAGTGATGTTATGGTTCGAGTACCATGCATCGGAGCAAATTGAGGAATGATGTTATGGTCCGAGTACCATACATCGGAGCGGATTGAGGAGTGACATGGTTTGGGTACCATACGTTGTAGCAGATTGAGAAGAGATGTCATGGGCCGAGTATCATGGTTTGTAGCGAATAACGCTTGTGGTTCTTCAGTTATCTGGTCACGATTAATTAGGTGAAAATGGGACACGATGCGGTTTTAGGCCTGATGGACATGATTGAGGTCGAAGAGGCATCCCTTGAGAGGGAGATCGAGAGCATTTCAGAGTATTTTTGGTAAGATGTCAAATGTAGTCGCAAGACTCAGGGATTAGTAGAGAAAGCATTTATGGGGGGGATTGCGGTCCGAGTGAGCAATCAGCCTGTGACATCCCCAAAATCTCGGCCAGAAAAGACCGATTTCATTTATGTTTTTTAAAATAATTTTCAGAGTAAATCCTTTTAATTTTAAAAGAGATGCGGAATTTGTTCCCAAAAACAAAACATGATAAAATAGATATTTATCAAAACATTTCATAAAGAAATATGATTTCATTTCGTAATCAAAAGTCGGGATGTCATGTTCCGATACAGATCATAAAGCATAAACGATAGCATTACAAGTCATTCAACAAATATATACATATACAGAATTGTAAACAAACCAACTTGATGTTCGCCCATCTTAAGCTCTTGCGCCACTTCCTGTAAAATAAATCAACTGAGTGGGTCAGGCTTGGGAGCCTGGTGAGCATATAGGGTTTTCAACCCACAATAATTATATTTAATTTCAACAATCAACAATAAACCCGATTACCCATTCCCGTTATCCTCACCTTACATTCCTAAAAATAACGTCTATTATAAGGAACCTATTTCAGTATTTTTCATCGGGATGGACATCACTGCAGAGGGGCTTCCTCAACAATAAGTGTCCTAAAGGCAACCATGTGGGGGATAGAGTACACCGGTGAACACGTCGTTCACAACACCTACAGGTAATGAGCCTGCTAGTGTTCCACAGAACAGTCTAGAATAGTCCGTGGTCGTCATCCATACTCTGCTGGATGACTAGAATAACACCAATAACACCGAGGCCTCTCATTTGTTTATTACACACCAATTACCTACCCATGTTCTACCCAACATATTAGTAGATAAAAATATACATTTTTATACATTGTTTAAAAACCTGTATAACATGCTTTAAGCAATACATATTCCACATAACAGATGAGGCGTACACACATAACACGTATTTCATAGAGAATACATCAGATCTATAAGATAGAAGAGAGTAAATATACACTCACACGTATAACAACCAAATATATACACATATACATATTTTATAGGAAATACTTCATAATATTGCGTTGGAATGAAAATAACTACACACTCACTTGATCAGAAGATGATCGGGCAGCACTACGGCTTGCAGAAGAGGTGTTTCTCCGTAGATCTGGAAGATCTTCACAAAACCGGGCTCCTCGCGGGCAGCGTTTCGGCTCGGGAATAACCCTCTTCGGGATCCTCGGGGCTTCGGATCTTGCTTCGGGGCTCGGGAATATTACCGGGGCTTCGGGGTATAAACGGCACGCAAAACGAGGCAAAACTTAGAGAGAGGGAAGAGTTTGAACAAGAGAAAATGGCTGAATTTGAGTTCTATTTATAGGCTGAGGGTATGGGATTACGCGGGGCGTAATCTCAAATTACGCGGGGCGTACTCGGGTTACGCGGGGCGTAATTGACTCGTCGAACTTCTAAATTGCGTAACTTTCGCATACGAGCTCTGTTTTCGACGTTATTTATATCCATGCGAAGGTCAAACCATACTCTACAACTTTCATTTAGACTCCATTGGCTAATTTTGACTTTTATTTTTATTATATATTTTTAGAAGGCCGGGACAGAAAAACTTCGTTATAAATTCATAACTTCTTCGTCTGACGTCCGTTCTCGCCTAACTTGTCATCGTTTCGCTACTAACAACGAGATCTTCGATTCTCATTTAGATTGTTTCGGCTAAAAACCGCTCGATCTCAAATCGAGTATTCGGGCTGCATACTGCCACGTCGAAACTTCAGAAAATCATAACTTCCTCATACGAAGTCAGATTTGGGCGTTCCTTTTATGCACGCTCTCGGTTTAACGAAATCTATGACTTTCGTTTAGATCGCTAAGGCTAAATATCGTTCTATCTTAAATTCATATTTTACGTCACTCGGCGTCGTGCTGGTTCTGTCTCGAAACTTCGACAGGTCATAGCTTCTTCGTTATAACTCGGATTTTGGCATTCCTTATATCTCCGGAATCCTTGTTTCAACCACTACAACTTTATGCAAAGATGTCGGGCTTATCTCACACTTTAATTTTGATGCTTATTTTATTCTTAATTCATTAAATTATAATAATTAAGAAAATACACACATAAATCACATAATTCAAATAATTCACAAATAATACATTCTTATTATTTCAAGTTGAGTTACAAGGTTAACCTAGACTATTACATTGCTAAAAATGGCAAGCCTAGAAACACGGGCGTTACACAGCCGATAGAGGAGATGTCACCTTTTGTGACCTGAGGGGTGCTATTTATGTTTTTTGTGGGAAACAGAAGAGGCGTGAGATTTCAGTTTGGGGTTTAGGAGTAAACCTTGCAGGTTGACATTGATGATGATTTTTCCCACCAGAGTATCAGGCAGCATGTCTGCCGCGAGGAAATGATTGACCATGAGCAGGTAGTCAGTGGGGACTAAGATGGTTAAGGACCACATTACACCCTAATTGAGTATGGTAGGGCGTGTGATAGCGGGATCAACGAGTAATCCAGACGAGTATATCATGGCGGTGGCTCTTCTGTCTTGATGGGTGTTGAGGGTGGGAGTAGAGTCCCTGTTCTTGTGATGATTCATGTGTTGGAACGTGGGTTGAGAAGTCGAGATTGAGGAGTATGATGACTTATTGTTTCAGTCTAAGAGTTAGTAATATTACTGGACAGTTGAGACGTTCGATATTGGGGATGGTATGAGACTTTGAACGACTAGAGGCAGCCGTGATGAAAAGTTCCTGAGGATTTCATCTAAGATTCAGAGTATTTGAGGTTGCTTGATCTCTTTAAAAGAGATTATCGAGCGTTGTGTTGCACCTTCCAAGGGATGGGGCAATGTTGCTAGTGGAAATAGTTGGTGGGATGGCTTGTGCGCCAATTGGTGATGGTTCGAACCCTAAGTGGGGGAGGACCGGGTACCGTATTGAAGGGAGCATAGATTTGTTCAAGAGCGGTTATAAAAAGTGGTATTTAGAGACCTACGGTACGAATTCATGAGACCAGAGTTATTGGTGATCGAGGAGAGGTGCAGAGTGAGATGATGAATGTGGGTGAGTGTCTCAACGGCAGGTGGCCAATGGTCAGGAAATTGGTGGGGGTTAGGGCCGTTCCAAGTGGGAGGCTCGTAAGGATGGTATTGGTAGATGAGAACTTCTGAGTCAAAGTATTGATGATGTATGCCCTTTTGGGGTAGATAGAAGATGATCGAGCGACCAACTCCCAGGCTGGTATGTGTATTCTTGCTTGGATTTTGAGCAATAGAGGAAAGGGTTTCAGAGGCTCATCAGCGTGTTCTGAAGTGTTAACGCTTTCTTTGTATTCCAATTGAGTGTTTAGATATACCGAAGTTTCACATTAGGTAAAATGAAGATATAAGTATGGGGTCAGAAGGAATGTATTGTTGTACCTTTATGATGTTAGGAGTAGGAGATCAGTGGTTGAGGCAGGACATTATGATGTTCTATAATGGTGTTCCGCGGTATATGGGTATAGTGTCCTGCTTTCGGAGTTATTTAGAATCTTGAGTTTGAGACGACTAGTGGTGTATCATGTATTTACAACTCCGGTGGGAGCCCTTCGAGTATTGACATCAAGAGGGATTATTTAAGAAAGTGGATCTCCGCAGAGGTAGGTATTTGTTATGATGGTTTCCGCTAGAGTCTATGATGCATATTTGGGATTGAGTATGTGTAGCTATCTATGATAGTCTGCGGAGCATGAGTTGGTGGACGTAGTGTGGTGTTGTGATGCTATGGGGAGTCGTAGTGCTCACGAGTCAGAGAGAAGGAGTTGTGATACTACGTGTGACATCCCCATTTTCACGGCCAGAAAAGACCGGTTTTGTTTATACTTTATTTCAAAATCAGAGTAATCTTTTAATAAAAGAGTTGTGGAATTTGTCCCAAAACAATATTATGATAAAGATTTATCAAAATCATTTCCTTAGAAATGTATTTCATTAAAAAGACTCGGGATGTCATGTTCGATACAGTACATAAGTATAAACAATACAACATAGGCCTTACTACATTATTCCGTATTTACAGGCCTAAAATCCATTAATCTCTTATCCCAAGACATCACATCTATGCTCATGTGCCACTACCTGTAATACAAGAAACTGAGTGGGTCAGGCTTGGGAGCCTGGTGAGCACATAGGGTTTTCAACCCACAATAAATAAGTTTATTAACTTTATCAAACCAAATAAACCCGATTACCCATTCCCGTTATCCTCACTTTACGTCCCTAAGACATCTAACACAAGGGACCTAGTCTAAGGACTATCATCGGGATGGACACTATTGCTAAGGGGATTCCTCAGCCGTAAATGTCCTTAAGGCAACCATGTGGGGGATGGAGTACATCCGGTGAGCACACAGTTCAAATAAACACACAATTCGAATAAACACCTACAGGTTGCGAGCCTGCTAGTGTTCCACTAGACTGTCTAGAATAGTCTGTAGTCGTCATCTATACTCCGCTAGATGATTGGATCATCATTAACATCTATAACGAGGCCTCTCATTATTTTATTTTGTCACACAGCAACTATTACATCTACCCATGTTTTACCCAACACAATTTGTAGATATAAAATACATATACAGTTTAAATCATTGAAAACATGTATAAAACGTTCATCCAGCATAGATAGCAAGTATTCAGATAATATGCAAACATAGCAGGTAATTTATATAAAATACTTCATATCTATGTGTAAGCTAAAAGTAACTATGCACTCACTTGAGAAGATGGTGACTCGGTACTCGGACAACGCTTCGTTTACTTTAAAATAATTTCCTTCGACGAAACCTAATATTATCACCACTAGATTTTAGTCTAATATTACCGTGACTAATTATTATTATTATTATTATTATTATTATTATTATTATTATTATTATTATTATTATTATTATATAAGCGTTTAAACAATACTTTCCAATCACTATATACAGACAGGGGCCAGACATATAACACCGGAGGGCAGGACTATTTTGGCGTATAGCACTTCTGAAATCCAACAACCCTATGCGGCCCTTTAAACCAGATTCCCCGTACCGCGAGTAGTTAAAAAGATATTATAACGACACTTATATAAGTCATAATAATAGCTCAAATATTTATTATAAATTTATAATAACAATACTAATTTTAAATATAAACTATATTTAAAATAGGGTAAGCATAACTTACTTACAAGGGGATTTTAGCTAGGAGTCGGGCTCTGCAGGGGCAGAACTTCGTCGCTGAATATTTCTAAGAAAGATTCGTGCAGTGCTTCAGCGTTCACCTTACTATACTAAAACTACAGAAAGAGAAGTCGAATCACGAGGGACCGAAATGCTCGGGGGATAAAGAGAGAAAGACTCTTGAATCAAGATAATGGTGCAAGAAATATGAGAGCTCAAGCCTCTTATTTATAGTAATTGTATTTACAAAAACTACCCTCCATAATTACTTAATGACCTTATAGTTATATAAACAACTAAACACCCCTTTATAATACTATTTTAAATAGATTTAATGATATTTGCACTAAACTGATGTCGAAAGAACTCAACATTAATCTTATAATGACCGCATCGTCGATACCTTTCTAATGATATATACATATGTATATATATGTGTACGTATATATGATTTATACTTTATTTTAATACGTAAATATGTTATTATAATTTGTAACTCGTTCATACGAACTCCGTTTTTGACGTTATTTATATCCACGCGTAGGTAGAGACGTAATCTACAACTTTCGTTTGGACTCCATCGCCTAATTTTGACTTTATTTTTAAAGTTATATTTTTAACAGGCCGGGACAATATTGGTTCGTTAAAATCTCATAACTTCTTTATCCGATGTCCATTTTCGTCTGTCTTTTTATCCTTACGCTACTAATAATGAGATCTTCGATTCTCGTTTAGGTTGTATCGGCTAAAAACCGTTCGATCTAATACTCGAACTTCGGGCTGTACACCGCTAAGCCAAAACTTTGAAAAATCATAACTTCCTCATAAGAAGTCAGATTTAGGCGTTCTTCTTATGGACGCTCTCAGGTTAACATATTCTACGACTTTTATTTAGATTACTAAGGCTAAAAGAAGCTCTATCATAAATTCACTATTTACGTCTCCTAGTGTCGTACCGATTTTGTCGTAAAACTTCGACGGGTCATAACTTCTTCGTTATAACTCGGATTTCGACGCTCTTTATATGAACGCAAACGTTGTAACATATACTAAAACTTGGTTGAGATTATTTATTCTTAATAATCTTTTGTCGAAAAGTCGTTTTCGACCCCTATTGCCTCTAAATTGACTAGCCCGGATCTACGGGAGTTACACTACGGGAAGTCGTAGTATTCATTAGTCAGAGGGTGTTATGATACTATGGGGTGCCATAGTATTTATTAGTCAGAGGGTGTTGTGATACTACGGGGAGCCTTAGTACTCACTAGTCATCGAGAGGTTATCGTGATGTTGCGGGGAGCCATAGTACTCACTAGACGGAAAGAGAGTGTGATGATGGAGTGTTCTCCTGATGCAGAAGAGTTTTAGGCTTGAGTAGTCCTAGTATTGAGTTTTGGAGCCTGGTGGTTGAACCAGGGGTGAGACTGGGGTCTCCGTCTTTGACGGGAATCATTATATTTTGATTTGAGTGGTGATCGTCGCAACATAAGGGGATTGGAAAGGTGGTATTTGCACGGGGCGCAGGTTGAGTCATGAGATGAATGTTTCATTGGGACACGAGGTTCCAACTTTGGGACGGACCAAACTCTTGAGTTGAGTTTGGCATTGATGGTATGTGGGTAAATGAGATGAGATTCTAGAATTCTGAGGTGAATTCTTGGATGAGGGGTATTGTTGTCGTCGTACGTCTAAAACCTGTATATGACAGTACCCGGGTACGGGGGATACCACGAGTTGCGCAGTAGACATCAAAGGTCGGGGTAGAGTCGATCCTCAGTTGGATGGTAGTTTTCATATGAGGAAAAGAGAATTTCGTGACTCGTGTGTCACTGGGCCGAGATAGTTGACGCGGGAAGGAAGTTAGTGAGATATTTTGGATCATGTTATGGGTGACCTTTGGAGGTTCAGTTGTGGAGTCAAAAGTTGACCTGGTGCTCAGTATCAATGAGGGATATGAGAAATGAACTAGAGCTAATTATGGTGATGTCTGAGGACACTTCCGAGCAAGCGTGGTTATTTCTTTTCTGTCTAAGGGGCAGAGTGTTGAGGATTCTTTGTTCGGGTGGGTTTGATAGCAGTTGTTGGTTTGATAGCAGTTTAGTGAATGTTTCTTTGAATGTTTCATTTGAAATTTACAGTGTTACAAATACCTTCTAAAGATGCACAAGAAGGTGTAGAATCTGGATCCAAGGGCTTGAATGCACCACTCCTTCTTCAAGAAGCTTCCTTCACCACCAATAACTACCAAAAAACACCACAATATCACTATAAGGCTCAAGAACACTCAAAAGAGGGTAGGGTTTCGTGGGATATCTTCTAGGGTAAGGAGACTGATGAGGGGAAAGGTTTGGAGTCTATAATTGTGACATACCCAAAATCTCGGCCAGAAAAGACCGGTTTCATTTATGCTTTTAAAATCATTTCAGAGTAAATCCATTGATTTAAAAGAGTTGCGGAATTTGTTCCCAAAACAAAATGTGATAAAATAAAGTTTATCAAAGCATTTCATCAAGAGATCATTTTCATTATATAACAATATTCGGGATGTCATGTTCCGATACAGACCAAAACGCATAAACGACATATTACAAGCCATACAACAATTATATACATCTACAGGCTCATAAGCAAAACAACTTGATGATTCATCCATCTTATGCCCTCGCGCCACTTCCTGTAATACAAATAAGACTGAGTGGGTCAGGCTTGGGAGCCTGGTGAGCATATAGGGTTTTCAACACACAATAAATAATTATATTTAATTTCATCAACCAACAATAACCCGATTACCCATTCCCGTTATCCTCGCTTTACATCCCTAAAACAACATCTATTACAAGGGACCTGATCTAGGATTTTCATCGGGACGGACATTACTGCAAAGGGGTTTCCACAACAGTAGATTTCCTAAAGGCAACCATGAGGGGGGTAGAGTACACTGGTGAACACATCGTTCACAACACGTACAGGTTATGGACTTGCTAGCGTTCCACATGACTGTCTAGAAAGAGTTTGTGGTCGTCATCCATACTCCGCTAGATGACTAGGTCAACATCAACAACATCGAGGCCTCTCATCAGTTTATCACACATCAACTATCTACCCAAGTTCTACCCAACATATTGTAGATAACAATATACATATGCATACATATGCAACTTAAAAATTGATAAGATATTCATTTAATACTCGTTCCAGATATACAGATTCATTCCAAGTAACAGATAATATATATTTATACACACATAGCACGTATTCACTCGGAGATACTTTATATCTATTTTTTAGAAGAAAAGGAATATACACTTATTTGATCAGAAGATGATCGGACAGTACTACGACTTGCAGAAGTAGTATTCTTCGGTAGATCTGGAAGATCTTCACACACCGGGTTTCTCGCAGGCAGAGCTTCGACTCAGAAACTCTTTTCTTCTCGGGATCTTTGGGCTTCGAGACTCGCTTCGGGTCTCAGGATGATATCGGGGATTTGGGGGGTTAGAATATGGCTTAGAGATGGTATCGGGAGTGGGAGAGTAAGAGAGGGGCAACCTAAATCGGCTGACCCTTGATTTCTATTTATAGGATGAGTTTTCTGGGTTCACCTCGTGAGTTTTGAATATTCACCTCGTGAGCTACATATGCTCACCTCGTGAGCTCAATACATCATTGCGTTCATCATGGCCACTTGCCCTGGAAGACGTCCATCATTTGTTAACCTCGTGAGCCACTAATGCTCACCTCTTGAGCTAGGCTCACCTCGTGAGCTCTGACACAACCTTGGGGTTCACGCCCCGAACTTCAGAAATTCATAACTTTCGCATACGAGATATGTTTTCGACGTTGTTTATATCCACACGTAGGTGAGATTATGCTCAACAACTCTCGTTTAGACTCCGTTGGCTAATTTTGATTTATTTTTATTATATTATAAATATCTTATTTTTAGTAGGTCGGGACAGGAAAACTCTGTTCAAAATTCATAACTCCTTCATCTGACGTCATTTTTTGTCTGTCTTTTCGTCGTTGCACTACTATCGATGAGATCTTCAATTCTCATTTAGAAAGTTTTGGCTAAATATCGTTCGATCTCATATTCGAGCTTCAGATTGTCTATTGCTAAGCTAAAACTTCGAAAAATCATAACTTCCTCATACACTGAAACTTCGATCTCATATTCAGTGTCGTGCCGGTTTTGTCGCGAAACTTCGACAAGTCATAACTTCTTTGTTATAACTCGGATTTCAGCATTCTTTATATATTCGGAAACCTCGTCACGAACACTACCACATCCTTCATATATATCGGGATAATCTAACATTTCATTTTGACACTTATTTTTATCCTTAATTCATTTAAGTCACACAACTAAGCACAAAACACATAATACTCAAATAATACATCTTTATTATTTCAAAACGGGTTATAAAGGTTAACCTAGACTATTACATCGGTATTAATGACAAGCCCAGAAACACAGGCGTTACAATAATGATGCTTAAATAGGGTCCAAAACCTAAAAATTAGGGTTTGTCCTCGGACAATGTACGCCTCGCGTACTAGAAGTACACCCAACGTACTTGCCCCACCTCAAAAGTTCCACTTTTCACTCATTGGGACCAAATTTAAAAACTAATTAATATCAAAGGTCAAAATATGAAATACCTGGAATCCGGGTGTTACAATTCTTCCCTACTTGAATTAGACTTCGTCCTCAAAGTCTACCGCTGCAAATAACTCTAAATAATGCTCCATTATCTTGTCCTCAGGATCTCATGTCCACTGTAAACTCTTTCGACGCTATCATTGCACCTTCATGAGATCCACAACCTTGTTTCATATAGTATCCATCCTCCTGTCAAGGATCACCACTAGCCTTTATATATAATTCATGCGATCATCCACCTGAATGTCCTTCAATAAAACCACTAAGGAAACATCAATCAAACATTTCCGTAGTTGAGAGACATGAAAAGTACTATGGATCTGACTGAGCTCCTCCGGAAGATCCAGTCGATACACAACCCCACCCACCCGAGCTATCACCCTAAAAGGACCAATATACTTGGGGCCTAGCTTACCCCGCTTCCTTAATCGGATGACACCTTTCCAAGGTGACCCCTTCATGAGTACCATGTCTCAAACATGATACTCCAAGTCTGACCGGTGTCTATCTGTGTAACTCTTTTGTCGGCTCTACATTGTCTGAAGTCTGTCGCGAACCTGTTGAATCAATTTCGTCGTTTTAAGTACCACATCCATACTCCCTATGACCCGTAGGCCAACATCACCCTAACATATCAGTGTCCTACACTTTCTCCCATAGAGCATCTCAAAAGGAGGTCGATCAATGTTGGCGTGATAACTGCTGTAATACAAAAATTCCTCCAAAGGACGATATGTATCCAAACTCCCGCCAAAATCCAGTGCACATGCTCGCAACATGTCCTACAATGTCTGGACAGTCCGCTCACTCTGACCATCAATCTGTGGGTGGAAAGTCGTGTTGAAGTGCAGACGAGTACCCAAATCCTCATGGAATCTCTTTCATAACTTGGAAGTGACTTGAACATCCCTATTAGATACCACAGAAACCGACACCCCATATTAGGGATGTTATTCATGTCAGAACCGGACTGAACCGACATGAACCCGAATAACCCAAAAATCGAATAAGGGTAATTGCATGAACTGAAAACCAAACCGATTAACCAATACGGGTATAATTCGGTTCAGAATTAATCGGTTCAGTTCGATTATTACCCAAATAACTCGAATACCATGTACAAGATGATTAAGGACCTAATATAACCAGGAAAAAAACCCGAATAAACCGTATTAGGATTCTATAACCCGATTAATAGAATGACAATGTGTTTTTATACATCAACATAAAATATTCAAAGACTAACATAACACAATGAAAGAATAATGTTTACATAGCAAATTAACATAATGATCATTAATTTCTTACTTGAGTTTCTTGAGTTGGAGCCCAATTTTCCATAACTAGACAAAGTAGGAATTCGTTAACCTTAGAGACAATAGGAAGGGTTGATTTTTGAAAGTTTGAAACAAAAGAAAGGATCGACAAAAGTGATTTCAAGTTTGGAAATAGAAAAAAAGATTGGTCCATTTTAAAACGACGAGAACGAGCGTATGAGTTTTTTCTGTTATGAACGAAGAGGACAGAAAAGTGAATCGTGATTTTGATTTCTTTTGATCTGAGAAAGGGGAGGAGTGCTTATTTGGTTCGGGTATTTAGAACTGAATAAGATCTTATTTGGGTAACCCAAGAACCGAATAAACATAATATAGATACCCGAAACCCGAAGTGAATTGCTTATTCAGGCCTAATTCGGTTCGGTTTCGGTTCGATTAAGCTTTTCGGGCTAAATTCTCATCCCTACCCCATATCGTGCCACCACTTTCGGAATGTAGATATCGGCCAGCTTCTCCGCCGAAATACTCTCCTGGATCGAATCCATTATGCACGTCGTCCGAGGAAATTTGGTGATGAAATCCATCGTAAGCTATTCCCATTTCCAAACGGGGACTTCCAACGACTCCATTTTGCAGTGAGGTCGTTGATGCTTAGACTTCACTTACCTACAAGTCAAGCACCTCTCCACATACTAGTCCACGTCTCGCTTCATACATGGCCACCAATAGTCGGGTCGAAGATTTCTATACATATTTGTCGCTTCCATCAGAACATGACGCCCACCACCCCAATAGGGAACCCACATCCTCTGATGAAGGGTCAATAATCCCGAGATATCATAATCAAATGAATCCACCTGACCCACTATGCACTCACTCTTCTGGTGCTCTTCCTTCATAGTCTCCACCTGAGCCTCTTGAATATGCTCTATGAGTGGGGTAATCATTATCATCCTCAAACAAAAATATTTGATTGGGGTAGCAACCGCCTTACGGATGAGAGCATCAACCACTACGTTGGCCTTCCCAGGGTGATAAAGGATCTCACAATCATAATCTTTTACCACATCCAACCATCTACGTTGCCTCATGTTCAGATTCGACAGATCCATCAGATACCTAAGATTCTTGTGATTCGCGTAAATAGTACAACAGGCCCCATAAAGGTAATGTCACCAAATCTTGAGGGCGAAAACCACCGCTCCCAATTCTAAATCATGCGTAGGATAATTCGCTTCATGAAGCTTCAGCTGCCTTGAAGCGTAAGCGACCACATAACCTCGCTACATCAGTACCACACCCGAACCTGTTACTGATGAACAATATACCACAAAATCCTTAACACCTCCGACAGGGTCAGAATCGATGCCTCACACAATCTCTGTCTCAAAGTCTCAAAAGTTGGCTGCTGCTTGGGCCCCAAACGAAAAGTGACAGTCTTCTTCATTAACCGGGTCAACGGATCCGCTATCTTAGAGAAATCATAAATGAATCTCTGATAGTACCCAGCTAATCCCATGAAACTTCAAATCTCAGATTGAGACCTTGGAACTTCCCACCTCATCACCGCCTCAACCTTGGCCGGATCGACCAAGATATTGTTCTGGTTGACAAGGTGTTCCAGAAACTGCACCTCGCGCAACCAAACTCACACTTGGAGAACCTCACATACAACCTCTCCTTCCTCAGAGTCTCCAATACCTCTCTCATGTGCTCCTCATGCTGCTCATGGGTCTTAGAATATACCAGGATGTCATCGATAAACACAATAACAGACCGATCCAACACACGCTTGTATACTCGATTCATTAGAACCATGAATGTGGATAGAGCATTGGTGAACCTGAAAGGCATCACCACGAACTAGTAATGGCCATAACGAGTCTGGAATGTTGTCTTCTGCATATCCTACTATCTGACCCTCATCTGATGATAACTTGAACGCATATCAATATTGGAGAACCAAGATACACCCGAAAGGCTGAAGTTGGTCAAATAAATCGCCAATCCTCGGGAGCGGATAATAGTTCTTCACAGTTAGCTTATTCTACATTGGTGTATCTTCTAATTCCAAAACAAGAAAAGTGTGTGTAAATGGACAAATTACACAAAATAGTAATGTATTTACATGTCTTTACCAAAAGTTGGAACACACGAAACAACCACAAAAACAATACATCCCACACCGCACAACGCACGTAAAAACCTTCTAGTTGATATTATATAGAGAAAGAAGATAAAATGATCATATTTTTTAAAACATAAGAGGTTTAGGTCACATATTATAATAATTATAAATCTTTCTGATTTAAACAAGTAGTCAAATATAATTAAAACTAAGGAGAAGCATCGGGGCTGAATACCTGCTTTTGAAAACGAAGTAGGTCAATAACCGACAATTCCAATTGTAATCGAAGCGACCATAACCAATTATATTGATATTTAAATGGATGTTTTATTTATCTTGTAATAGATATATCTTTTAAATTTTTATAAACCGCTAGAATCGATTCCAATTCCAACATTCATGGATTTTCGATTCCAATTCCGTTTTTTATTCCACGACAAATCAACCGGGTACCTACCTATGCTCACCATTTTTGAACTTTACGAAATTTGAGTATAATATTAAACTCTCACCATTTTAAATGTTACAAAATTTGCATGCATAATATTAAACTTAACAAAAATTATTCCGATCCACTTTACACATCCATGAAAGTATCAAAAGTCATGAATATAAAAGAGTAAACCTCAAAAGCATAACAAATATACATAGTTTAAATAGAAGTGTACTCAAATTTATGTTGAAATGTATCGATTCAAGTTATTTTTAAAATTTTAATGAGTCAAACTTGTCAAAATAATCATATAGAGTTGAAATCCAAACCATTTACACGTCAAACCGATCAAATAACACGAGCCCTTTCATCGAGGCTTACCCAAAACAAGTAATTTTAGTAACATATGTGTGATTGGATATTTAAAAAAGGAGAAGGAAAGGGACACCAGAAAGACCTGGAAAGTGCAAACTGAGAAATTTTGTGAATTAATGGAAGATTCTTCCTCCATTTTCAAAGTCAAATTCGAACGCTATGAGTCATTGGGTCATGTGTCTTCTTCCATTGATGATCCCACAAGCGATTAATTAACCATTTTCTTCAACAACTGCTCCAAACAACATCGTGAGAAAAATATGACTTCTTCCCCCCTTCCAGAACGCCAATATTATTTGCGAAAGATTCAATTTCAATACAATTCTCAGTTTCATAGCCGTCGTCGTTGTCGTCTGCCTTCTCTTTCTAGAATGCCTTCTTTGACTTTTGAAAATTCGTCTCTAATCATATCATATATGCATCTACCTGCCCAATCGTCGTCACCCCAAAAGATTAGTTTCAGATTCCATCGTTTTCATTCTCACTTTCATTTTCATTGTTTAATAATAACGCCTTTTGATTCTTCAGAACCCTTTCCTTTTGTTGTTATCTAATTGAGTTTTAGTTCGTTTGACGAACAAATCAAAGTAGTAGAAACAGGCCGTCTGTTTGTGTGTGTGTGATGTTCGGATCATGACCTCCGATCATTCATCATCTACCGCCGATATGAACTCAGATGGATCCAAGGGTGTCGATCTTCAACCCCATCGACAAGAAGAAGATGCAGATAGCTCGCATAATTCATCTTCCCGCAGAAGCATTCCGTCGAACACTTCGAGGGCAAACTCAGTGAAAGAAGTTGCGTTCGTTGATTTGGGATCAAAGGGCGTGCGATATGGATCTCGAAAAGGAAGCTCAGGTGCAGAAAGGTTTAGCATGTCCATGTCGCAAAGAGAGATTAGTGATGAAGATTCAAGGTTGGTTTATGTAAACGATCCAGCAAAAACTAATGAAAAGTTTGAATTTTCTGGGAATTCCATTAGAACAAGCAAGTATTCCATTCTAACTTTCTTGCCCAGAAACCTGTTTGAACAATTCCATAGAGTCGCCTATGTTTATTTCCTCATAATCGCTGTCCTCAACCAGCTTCCACAGCTTGCAGTTTTTGGGCGTTTTGCCTCCATCTTGCCATTAACAATGGTGTTATTAGTTACAGCAGTGAAAGATGCTTATGAAGACTGGAGACGACACAGATCTGACGCGATTGAAAACAATCGTTTATCAACTGTTTTAATGAACAGTTCATACGAACATAAGAAATGGAAAGACATTAAAGTAGGAGAAATCATCAAATTTTCTGCAAACGAAACAATTCCATGTGATATCGTTTTGCTTTCAACTAGCGATCCAACGGGAGTCGCTTACATCCAGACCATCAATCTAGACGGAGAATCTAACCTAAAAACACGTTACGCCAAACAAGAAACCCTTTCAATCATCCATGAGAACAAGGAGATCAACGGCGTTATCAAATGTGAAAAACCCAACAGAAACATATACGGTTTCTTAGCCAACATGGAGATCGATCAAAAACGCGTCTCACTCGGCCCTTCCAACATCGTTCTTCGTGGATGTGTCCTCAAGAACACGAACTGGGCAGTAGGAGTTGTGGTGTACACCGGAATGGAAACCAAAGTTATGCTCAACAATTCAGGCGCCCAATCGAAACGAAGCCATCTTGAAGCTCGCATGAACAGAGAAATCATATTTTTATCGATTTTTCTTGTTGTTTTATGCTCGGTTGTTTCAATTTGTGCTGGTGTTTGGTTGAGACGCCATAGAGACGAGCTTGATATCATGCCTTTTTATAGAAGAAAAGATTATTCAGAAGGAGATGCTGAAAACTACAAGTATTACGGATGGGGGATGGAGATATTCTTCACGTTTCTTATGTCGGTGATTGTGTTCCAGATTATGATACCAATTGCTTTGTATATATCCATGGAGCTAGTGCGTGTGGGCCAGGCTTACTTCATGATCCATGATGATAACATGTATGATGAAAGTACAGATTCGAGATTCCAATGTAGGGCCTTGAATATGAATGAGGATTTAGGTCAAGTGAAGTACGTTTTCTCTGATAAAACTGGTACATTGACTGAAAACAAGATGGAGTTTCAGTATGCAAGCATTTCTGGTGTCGATTACAATGGGGAGAAATCGGAGTTTTATGGAGAAGAAGAGGGTTACTATGCTAAAGGTGCTAAAAATCTTCTATATTTGCTTCTTGTTCTTCATTTTCAGTTTTACACATACAAAGATCAATCAACTAATCTTTATTGTTCTTTTACAGTGAATGGGCTTGTTTTGAGGCCCAAAATGAAGGTGAAAGTTGACATGGAGCTAGTTCGTTTATCACAAAATGAATCAAAAACCCAAAAACAAATTTACGATTTCTTTCTTGCATTAGCTGCTTGCAACACAATTGTCCCAATTGCGGTTGATACATCAAATCCTACTGAGAAATTGATCGATTATCAAGGGGAATCCCCAGATGAACAAGCCCTAGTTTATGCTGCAGCTGCTTATGGTTTCATGCTTATTGAACGAACTTCCGGTCATATAGTCATCGATATTCATGGTGATCAACAAAGGTAGATTTCATCATTCAAGATCGTTCAAAACAATTTGATGATCTTGTTCTAATTAATCTTATATAAGCTATTTGGTTTCTAATTGATGAATTTATACAGGTTTAATGTTCTTGGAATGCACGAATTTGATAGTGAAAGAAAAAGGATGTCAGTTATATTAGGGTTTCCCGATAACACGGTGAAAGTTTTTGTAAAAGGTGCAGATACAACGATGTTTAACGTCATAGATAAATCAATGGATTCAGATATAGTAAAAGCAACCGAATCCCATCTTCATTCATATTCTTCAGTCGGATTAAGAACCCTAGTTATGGGAATCCGTGAACTAAATTCTCATGAATTCAATCAATGGCGTTCATCTTACGAGTCTGCAACCAATGCTTTAATGGGTAGGGCACGTTTACTTAAAAAGGTGGCAATCAATTTAGAAACAAATCTCCACATCTTAGGAGCTTCTGGAATTGAAGATAAATTACAAGAAGGTGTACCTGAAGCAATCGAGAGTTTAAGAACAGCGGGAATAAAAGTTTGGGTTTTAACAGGCGATAAACAAGAAACCGCTATTTCAATTGGATACTCATCGAAGCTTTTAACAAATACAATGACGCAAATTGTAATAAACAATAATTCTACCGAATCGTGTAGAAAAAGCTTGAGAGATGCGTTGATTAGGTCTCAAAAAAGTGATAGTTCTGGAGATGATTCAAGATCGATTGCTTTGATTATTGATGGGACGAGTCTTGTGTATATCCTTGATACGGAACTTGAAGAACAGGTGAATGTTCATAATTCATAAACCCTAGAATTTCTTCTCTTTTGAGTTTCTGTAATCTGATTTTTTTTTTTTTATTTGTTTCAGCTGTTTGAATTGGCGAGTAAATGCTCTGTGGTTTTATGTTGTCGAGTGGCGCCATTGCAGAAAGCTGGGATTGTTATGCTGATTAAGAAAAGAACAGACGACCTCACCCTTGCAATTGGAGATGGTAAGTATAAAATTGGCATGCAAGGGTAAAATAGTCATTTCGGTTACAGGAATCATTGATTACCTTTTCTCTTTGTAGGTGCCAATGACGTTTCCATGATCCAAAAGGCGGATGTCGGAATCGGAATCAGCGGACAAGAAGGTCGGCAAGCTGTGATGTCATCGGATTTTGCCATGGCTCAATTCCGTTTTCTGGTTCCTCTTTTGTTAGTCCATGGACACTGGAATTACCAAAGAATGGGATACATGATCCTTTACAATTTCTACAGAAACGCAATTTTTGTCCTCGTTTTATTCTGGTAATTTCATCACTTTCATCTCCCTCCAATCAAAAAAACATTCTTTTTCTAATTTCTACAACTCTATTCAGGTATGTTTTATTTACTGCATTCACTCTATCAACCGCCATTAACGAATGGAGCAGCGTGTTGTATTCTGTAATCTATACGTCTGTACCTACAATTGTTGTTGGAATTCTCGACAAGGATCTCGGAAGAACGTCTTTACTAAAACACCCTCAGCTTTATGGAGCGGGACAAAGGCAAGAAAGCTACAATACGACATTGTTTTGGCTTACCATAGCAGACACGTTATGGCAGAGTATAGTCGCCTTCTTCATTCCGCTACTCGCATACTGGAAATCCACCATTGATGGTCCGAGTATAGGCGATCTTTGGACCCTCGCGGTTGTTCTTCTGGTTAATCTTCACTTAGCGATGGATGTCACCACATGGAATTGGATTATTCACGCATCGATTTGGGGTTCAATTGTTGCAACGATTATTTGTGTGATCATCATCGACGCTATCCCGATCTTGCCTGGATACTGGTATGCATAATCTCTTACTTTAATCTTCAATTTCACGAACCCTAACCCTAACCCTAACCCTAACCTCCGATACTTTTGCAGGGCGATCTTTTATCTTGCAGGCGATGGTTTGTTCTGGATTTGCTTGATTGGGATCGTGGTGGCTTCCTTGATTCCTCGATTTGTTCTGAAAACATTGTTGCAGCGTTATAAACCGACGGATGTTCAGATCGCCGGGGAGGCGGAGAAATTTGGGGATTTAGTTGAGTCAGGAAGTGGAGAAATTGAATTGCATCAACAGCAAAGATGATTTTTCTTTTTTTTTTTTAATTATATTCTTTAGGTTGCTAGAGAAATGTTCTCTTGCTGTGCCTGTGTTTGTGTAGTTTTTTTTTTGTCCTAAGGATAGAGCATGAAAGTTTTGTGTTCATAGTTTCATCATTATTTATGCAAGTTACTTGGTCTTGTATCTATTTGTAAATTTTCATTGTTTACAATATAAAATTTTGGTACATGATGCACATATGGTTTCGTAAATGATTGGAACATCCAGCGAATAGTTTGATGGAAAGTTTGTTTATATGATAAATGAAAAATTATGTACAAAATTTATGATCGTTTAATTAAGTAAACAAACATGAAAAACATGCCATGTTTGTTTATGTTTGTTTCTTTCTAACTAAGATGTTTTCCGAATTTATTATTGGATCGTTTATTCTAATGCCATTTCTGTTTTATCATAACCTTGCTAAACCTACACGAAAAAGTTATACAATCATGTCTAGTTCTCTTCTATCCAATTTATCCATATGTACCAAACACTATCTTAAAAAGCATGTGTCTTTCAACTATTGACCACATAATATATGATCAATTGTTGTAATCTTCAAGTTAATCCAAAGTGGACAAAAGTCGTACGAATATTTACTTTTTAGCGACATGCATTACAATCTATACATATCCATAATCATATATTGAAACCTTTAATCATGGTCTTAAGAGAAATCTAGCATGCATAACCACTTATCCAACAATACCAAATCATATAAACCCTCGATACATAATCTCTAAAATAACAAAATCCCATACATGAATTATTTCCAATAAGGTAATATACTTTGCCATAAAGCCATTTAGGCATCACACTTTCGCTTGTCATAACTTGTCTAAATATTTTTTGTGTCCAAACAAGGACATTCCAAAAGTATTATATCCAAAAATATTGGCTGTCACAAATATTTAGGAATATTTGGTTCAGTTGATAAGATATAATAATTTGAAAAAACGGTATGTCACAAAGTAACAGAAAATAAATCTATAAAGTATTCAATAATGATACATTATTTCTTAATTACATTGTAGTTTAAAGTTTTAATCAATCTAATTTTATAGTATTAACATATATATTGTTTTATCTTTATATATAAACATTAACATTTGTCAAAAATATCAAAAACTGTAGATAAGAGCACATCACGATACAATGCTCTTGCATTGTGCTCGAACATGTCTTTCTCGCACTGTGCTCCTTTTTTACATGTCTCATTTAGATTTGAAAGAAATTTCTCTCAAAAATATCTATCACAACCTCAAACCACTTTCCACCTCATGACCACCTCCACATATGCTTCACTGGTTTGGAACCAGCCTCTGTGAACAAACCAGAAAGAAGAATTTAGCAAGCGAGGTAAAGCAACACTTTGTCGCATCATCTGTTGGAAGGAGAATAGAAAGAAAAAAAAAAAAAAAGACAAAATGTAACGTTCCAAAAACTATATGTAAAAATTTTATTTTTAAATCTATCAAAACCATCATTCATTCGTTCCAAAACCCATCAAAATGTGATAATGTATAAAATAGTTATCATAGTACAAATTATATAATTAAATACGGAATACTGGTGGATATGATGCGATCATGCCGAGCCATCCCTTTTGAACCAGAAGTACCTAAAATCATAAACATAAACTGTAAACACAAAGCTTAATAAGTTTCCACAAAATACCCCATATTAGACATACATAACAACTTGAAACAAAAATGGGTCTATTTCACCCCTTGAGTCTATTTCAACTCCTTCGGTATCTTTCAACTGATATTTGGTCTATTTCACCCTTTAGTCTGTTTCAACTCCTTAGGTATCTTTCAACCTGTATTGGGTCTATTTAATCCTCTGAGTCTATTTCAACTCCTTTAGTATCTTTCAACCGATACACGTCTCTTTCACCCTTACAACTAAGCAGGTAGTCATATCAGCAAGAGTCACAAAGACAACAAGCACATTCAGGCATATCATCAAGTGTTATACAGACAACTATCATCCTACAAACATAATCTAGTGGGTTGGCATTTGTGCCTTCAGCCCACGAGTATATTGAAGTGACTCACCTCAATCTGCTGATAAACAAATCACACACTCAAACTGTTGATACGGGGCTCTTCACACTAAACATATCCAAGAATAACCTTAATTAGAAATAAAGTTCAACATCCATAATCAAGGGTCATAATCAACTTTTCTCTTTCTAGGGTAAAAGACAATTTTACCCTCCCAAGGCTAAACCTAACCAAACATGACCTAAATCCTAAAAATGATGTATTTTTACTTTTGGGAGTACGCCATGCATACACCTTAATTATGCACCGCGTATTGAGTTTCCACAGAAGAGAAAACAGGGAAAACCCCATTATGCACTGCGTACTCTAGGGTTATGCCCCATGTAACCGAGCTACTTGCCAAATACTTCATTAAGCTCTTAATTCATGAAGACTAAACGTACAACACTTAGATTTGACTCTTATGGACGCCTAAAGTCATGGAATAAGCACTCTAATTAATACAACTCTCAAGGCTAGACTATTCCCTCTTTTAGCACTCTCAGAAGGGTAAACGACCATTTTACCCTCTCATGGCTCGGGGACCCTAAAGTTGACTAAACCCTAAAAGTCAACAAAAGTCAACTCTCCAGGTTACGCTGCGCGCACCAAACCTGTATGCTGGGTGTACCTGGCGACCTCACAGAAATGGGGAACGTGACCCCCTACGCCGCTCGTACTGGGATTACGCCCCGCGTAACTCCCAATTTCAGACTCCTTAGTTCTTGGGGTCTTAAACAGTTAAGACACACGTCTAACTTTCAAATTTGACCATTTCTAAGCCTCTTAATCCATAAAGTTGGTGACTTTAAGCCTTTGCATGGCTGTAAAAGTCCCCAAAACCCATAACATTCCATTTCCAACCCTAGACAAGCTCATAGCTCAAGCATGACCTCATAATAACGACCAAGTTGGGATTTTTATGGATCTACAACACAAATATCACCGAAATGGGACAAATCTAGGTCCATGGAGTCCCTTACACTCATAAAGTCTCCACCTTTGGGACTTTTAACCCTAGAAATGGTCCATGCAACACCAAACCAAAATAAAGAGGAAAGTTTTGAGCTTGATACCTCTAGATGAAGCTCCTCCATCTAAAGAACTCAGATCCAAACTTGCACTTCAAGCCCTAGCCTCCACAAGCTCATCTCATTCTTCTTCTCTAACACAACAAGGCACTTTTAGCTCAAAACACTCACACATAAGCTTAATGACAAAGGAAATGCTCTCTTAGGGTTTCACTCTCTGATATGGTGGCTGAGGATAAGGCCTTAGCATTCCTTAAATAGTGCTCAAGCCAAATATTAGGGTTTGCACCTGGGCCCGCTATGCCCAGCGTACCTAGGGGAGTCTGCGTCCAAATTAAGCGCATGAGTACGCGCAACGTACTCCCTAGTACGCCCAACGTACTCATTTGCTACATTTTCACTCAAGGGCTAATCTTGACAACTTGATAAAAGAGAAGGGTCAAATAGCTTTACCTGAATTTCGGGATGTTACAATTCTCCCCTACTAGAACCAGACTTCACCCTCGAAGTCTCATGCTGAAAACAACTTCGGATGTTGCTCCCGCATCTCTGAATCTGGCTCCCAAGTCAGCTCAGACCCCCTTCGGTGTTGCCACTGGACATGAACCAGAGGCACCTCCTTGTTCCTCAGAACCATGGTCTTCCGGTCCAAGATCACGATCGGTCTCTCAACATAATTCAAACTCAAGTCCACCTGGATATCCTCCAACGACACCACTGCCGACTCGTCGGCAATACACTTCCTCAGCTGAGACACGTGGAAGGTGTCATGAATCTGGCTCAACTCCGCGGGTAGCTCCAAGCGATATGCTACCCTGCCCACCCTCGCGATCACCCTAAACAGCCCAATATACCGGGGCCCCAGCTTGCGCCTCTTCCTGAATCGAATCACTCCTTTCCAAGGAGACACTTTTAGGAGTACGAGGTATCCCACCTGGAACTCAAGCTCGGATCGCTGCCTATCCGCATAAATCTTCTGGTGACTCTGGGCCGTCAAAAACCTCTGTCTAACCTGTTGTATCTGCTCTGTCGTCTGAAGCACTATCTCAGTGTTGCCCATCATTCACTGCCCTACCTCTCCCTAACAGATGGGAGTCTGACACCTCCTCCCATACAACAACTCAAAGGGAGGCATACCAATGCTTGAATGGTGACTGTTGTTATAGGAAAACTCATCCAATGGCAAATATGTGTCCCAACTCCCTCTAAAGTCCAATACACATGCCCAAAGCATGTCCTCGAGCGTTTGAATCGTCCGTTCACTCTGTCCGTCCATCTGTGGGTGGTAAGCGGTACTGAAATGCAGTCTCGTACCCAACTCCTCAAGGAATTTATTCCAGAACCTGGAAGTGAAACACACATCTCGATCTGACACAATCGAGATCGGTACGCCATGCCGCGATACCACCTCCATCACATACACCTCCGCCAGCCTCTCTGCAGAAGAGCTCTCACTAATAGCAAGAAAATGAGCGCTCTTTGTCAGCCGGTCAACAATCACCCACATTGCATCAACTCCCCTCGCAGTCCTCGGCAATTTGGTGATAAAATCCATGGAAATTTGTTCCCACTTCCACTCGGGAACCTCAAGTGGCTGCAACTTGCCATGCGAACGCTGGTGCTCAACCTTCACCCTACGACAGGTCAAGCACCTCTTTACGAACCATGTGACATCCCTCTTTATACATGGCCACCAATACTCCCGCTTCAGGTCCAAATGCATCTTAGTGGCCCCGGGATGGATCGAGAACCTCGATCTATGCGCCTCCTCCATCAAAATGGTACGTGTCCCATCTTCATACGGCACCCAAATCCGACCCTGAAAGGTCATAAGCCCACGACTATCGGCAACGAACTCAGATATTTGTCCGATCACCCGCTCTCTTTTGCGGTTCTCCAGTCTCATGGCCTTTACCTGGGCCTCCCGAATGGTGTCCAACACCGGAGTCATCACTGTCAATCTCAAACAAACATCTTGTAATGGGGCACTCTCCGCCCTACGACTCAGGGCATCGGCTACCACATTAGCCTTACCAGGGTGGTAGAGGATCTTACACTTATAATCCTTTACCACATCCAGCCATCTCCTCTGGTGCATATTTAGGTTGGGCCGATCCATCAGATACTTCAAGCTCTTGTGGTTTGTGTATATGGTACACCGGACCCCATACAAATAGTGGCGCCATATCTTGAGGGCGAACACCACTGCCCCCAACTCCAGATCGTGAGTAGGATACCTCGAATCACATCAGTGGCATACACCGCTCTCTCGACAGCTATGGAAACTCACAAAGGTCGACTCAACGCCTCACGACAGATACTGATGTGCTGACAAAAGGCTAACAACACAAAAGACCGACTCGCACCCGAGTCAAATAACACCAAAGCAGTTACAGAACTTACAAGAAATGTACCTACGCATATCATAATATAAGCATAACATCACAAACTCAAAATAAATAGATGAAAGAATACATACCAGCCACAACATCGGGTGCTGCACGGACCTCCTCCGCTGTCAACTAGAAGGCTCTCTCGCGAGCCTTCGGCACCTCGGCCTTCACCGACCGACTCTCCGTAGCTCGTACGACACCAGGGGAAGATCCCTGTGATGCTCCCTGAGCTGACCCCTGCAACTGCGGACACTCGGCCTTCTGTTGTCCAGTCTGGTTGTAGTGAAAACATACTGCAAACCCCTTGGGGCAATCCTTGGCCATGTGCCCCTCCTTGCCACACTTGTAGCAAGACCCTGCCGTACACACCCTCATGACCCTTGCCGCACTTTCCACAAGTGAGGCCCTTCTGGTTCCCTGATCTCGAATCAGTGGGCTTGGCCCGCTTGGCAGCCGGCTGGGACTGTGTCGGTCACCGATCCCTCCCATGAGACTCCACCTCCTCCCTGGCCTGAGTCTCGAGCTCAATCTCCCTCTTTCGGGCATTTTCCTGAAGCTCGGCAAATTTCCGGTACGTCAAGTTCACCATGAACTCGCAGATGTCTCTCCTCAAAATGCTTAAATATCTACTCATGCGTGCCTACTTGGAAGACACGTGCTCAGGGCAGAACATCGCCCTCTCATGGAACATCCTGGTGATCACTGTAACAGACTCGGTACCCTGCTTGAGGGTCAAGAAATCCTAGGCCAAACGTTCCCTTTCCACCGGGGGAACGTACTCATCAAGAAACATAGCGGTGAACCTCTGCCACATCACCGTGAAAAGCTCTACATATGAATAGTGTGTTGTCACAAACTTCCACCAGTCCTTCGCCCCCAAGCGAAGCTGGTTCAGCGCGAACTGAACTCTCAGATGCTCCAGACAAGAACACGTATAAAAGCATCCCTCAATATCAGAAATCCATCTCATCGCAGCGATCGGATCCTGCATCCCATCAAACTCTGGTGGCTTCGTGTTGATGAACTCTTGGTACAACAACGAGTCACCCCCCTGTGGCCTCGCAGCAACAACGGTTGCGTTGGCCGCAACAACAACATCATCAGTGAGAGCAGCGTAACGCTTGTCAAAAGTCTCGATCAGGGTGGTCTTGATAAACCCAAACATCTCTGGTATCTCAGCTTGGATGGCAACAACCACCTCCTCGTGAATCAATCGGCGGATCTCCTCATCGCTAACACCACTGCTCTCAGGTGTGTAGCGTGTCCCAACCATGATATCTCTCTAAAACACAACACAAAATATCATAGAATTGCTCGAGTGTACACACACTCGATATCCCATTCCTACTCGATCCTTGGTACCTTAAGGATTCTTACTTGGGCTGCGTACTGATCCGGTGCCTTCGGTAGTACGTGCCCAATACTACCGTCCACACCGCATCCATATTCACCTCAAGTCCTCCTCCTAGGATCCCAAGTCTCAACTACTCTACTCTCCTTATGCATAGTCTACTCTCTAGCAGATCTCTCATAAGCTCCTCACTGCTATCCACTTACTCTGATGTATCTCCTAGCAGCAAAACCCCTAAGCTAAGGCATCACAAATCAGGCCACTCTAGTCCTAATAAGAATACCTAGCCTACTCTAGCATGCATATCATATCATAACATATCTCATAACTTATAATGTAAGGGTATTTTGGGAAATCACCTTTCGGGTGCTGGCTGATCGTACACACTGCTCTGCTCTGCTCTTTCAAAAACTTTTTACTCTTTTGAGAAAATCTTGTGATTTTAATTTAAAAATCTCTCAAATCCTCAGTTTGAGTTTAGATACGCCCGAAGGTGCACCCGAATCTGTCAAACCAAGGCTTTGATACCAACTTGTAACACCCAACATTTTCAAATAATTTTTCACATTTTAAAAACACACTTTCATTCATAAATATTATAAAAATGTCATTGTATCACATATCAATCCATAGAAACACAACCCAAGATCATAAAAAACTCCTCATGTGTGTACTGATCATGTCGGCGCCTTCCTACGATCCTCACTGGTACCTGAAACACATAACACAATGCTGTAAGCATAAATGCTTAGTGAGTTCCCCAAAATACCACATACAACATATATTAGCCAGTTGGGGCTATAACTCTGTTTGACCCTCTGGTCAATGTGTCTCAGTGGGACCCTCCAGTCCTATAACTCTGTGGACCCTCTGGTCCTAACTCTGTTGGACCTTTCGGTCCTAACTCTGTAAACTCTAAATCATACATAACACAATCACATTATACAAAAAAAACATACAAGACACTCTGTCACATAACTCTAATTACAACTCTCTGGTAAAGTATAGTGAGAAGACTCACCTCGGGTAACTCGGTAATCTCGAACTCAATAAAAATCTGGTATAGCCTCCGCCTAAGCACATGGAATAAGCACTCTAATTAATACAACTCTTAAGGCAAGACTATTCCCTCTATTAGCACTCTCAGAAGGGTAAAAGACCATTTTACCCTCTCATGGCTCAGGGACCCTAAAGTTGACCGAACCCTAAAAGTCAACAAAAGTCAACTCTCCGGGTTATGTTGCGCGTACCAAACCTATATGTTGGGCGTACCCGGTGACCTCACAGAAACGGGGAACGCGACCCCCTACATCGCGCGTACTGGGATTACGCCCCGTGTAACTCTTAGTTTTAGACTCCTTAGCTCTTGGGGTCTTAAAAAGTTAAGACACACATCCAACTTTCAGATCTGACCATTTCTAAGCCTCTTAATCCATAAAGTTGGTGACTTTAAGCCTTTGCATGGCGGTAAAAGTCACCAAAACCCATAACATTCAATTTCCAACCCTAAACAAGCTCATAGCTCAAGCATGACCTCATAATAACGACCAAGTTGGGATTTTTATGGATCTACAACACAAATATCACTGAAATGGGACAGTTCTAGGTCCATGGAGTCCCTTACACTCATAAAGTCTCCACCTTTGGGACTTTTAACCCTAGAAATGGTCCATGCAACACCAAACCAAAATAAAGATGAAAGTTTTGAGCTTTATACCTCTAGCTGAAGCTCCTCCCTCTGAAGAACTCAGATCCAAAATTACACTTCAAGCCCTAGCCTCCACAAGCTCCTCTCCTTCTTCTTCACTAACACACCAAGGCACTTTTAGCTCAAAACACTCACACACAAGCTTAAGGATGAAAGAAATTCTCTCTTAGGGTTTCACTCTCTGATATGATGGCTGAGGATAAGGTCGTAGCATTCCTTAAATAGTGCTCAATCCAAATATTAGGTTTTGCACCTGGGCCTTCTACACATAGCGTAACCATGGGTCCGCCCAGCGTACCTAGGCGAGTCCGCGTCCAAATTAAGCGCATGAGTACGCGTATCGTACTCCCCAGTACGCCCAGCGTACTTATTTGCTACAATTTCACTCAAGGGCTAAACTTGACAACTTAATAAAAGAGAAGGGTCAAATAGCTTTACCTGAATTTCAGGATGTTACGAACCTAAATCTAAGCGAAGGAATCATCAAGGTGAGAGCTTTATACCTCCCGAGGCTTGCAACTGAAATGAAAACTCTAAATCTTCAAGCGCCAAGCACATTAATCCGCAATGATGAACTTCTTCTTCTTCCATAATGCTCCAAGAATACTGTAAAGGTCCAAAATAAGCTCTCAAGAATTAGGGTTTCGAAATGACATAAAGAAGGAGTGGAGGCTGATGACAAGGGAGGCCGCAAGGACTTAAGTTTTTTAAATAAGGTCTAAACCCTAAAAATTAGTGTTTGGAAACAACGTGAGTACACCCCTTACGTACTCCTTAAGTACATCCACTGTACTCAAAGAAGTCCCTGCCATGCTTTAATGAATCACGCCCAACATACCCATAGGGTACGCCCTGCGTAAGGACTAGATTTACAAATATTTTATACTTTAAGCCATATATGAAAATACCTGTGAACACGGGTGTTACACAAAAGATGGTGCAACTTTCACATCTTATTCTCTACTTGAAAATGGGAATTACACACACTAGAATCGACTCCTATATCTAACTTATATGTGAGAACTATCCAAGAAAATAGGAGAAAGTAACAAATAATCCTAAAATTGTGCAACCTACAACCAACATGGTTTTGACCTGATCAATTAAAATGAAAACAAATGAGTAAACTACCCCTAAGACAATCACGTGATTTGACTCAATTTGGATTAACACCAACATTCTCCCCCCTTAATCCAAACTGTTCCTACCAAACTTCTTTCTTTCTCTTGGTCTCTCTTTCTCAGGCAAACAACTGGCCTTGTTTACTTCCTTCGGTATTCGTTCTTCTCTTGCTACGTCGGTCTTTTGATACAACACACTCATTCGATCTCAATAACCGTTCTTGCTTGCTTTTTTTGAGGGAAAGCATTAGCTAAGATCGCTCTCGGTATTTTAGAGACGACTCATGTGATGTTCGGTACCATTAAGGAGGGGATTATGGAGCTTTCGGATGATTGAATTATGGCTTTTTGTGCATAGACGACGGCTGGTCAGATTAGGGCACATACTCCTTTTTTTTGGGAATTCAAGTCTTACGGAGCCCTAGAGTTCTTCAGGTAGAAGGACCCTATTGCCAGTAAATAATGGAATGCTGACATGGAGTATGATCACTAAACAAAAGTCGTAGAATTCGTTAAACCGAGAGCGTCCATAAAAAGAACGCCCAAATCTGACTTCGTATGAGGAAGTTATGATTTTTCGAAGTTTCGGCTTAACACTGTACAACCCGAAATCCGAATATTAGATCGAGCGGTTTTTAGCTGACACAACCTAAACGAGAACCGAAGATCTCATTAATTGTAGCGTAACGAGAAAAAGATGGATGAAAACGGACGTCAGATGAAGAAGTTATGAGAATTTAACGGACCAATCCTATCCCGGCCTGTTAAAAATATAAAATTTAAAATAAATTCAAAATTAGCCGAAAAAGTCTAAACGAAAGTTGTAGAGTACGTTCATGCCAATGCGTGGATATAAAGAACGTCAAAAATAGAGCTCGTATGCGAAAGATATGAATTTTAGAAGTTAAGTGTGCAATTTGCAAAGCTGATGCATAGAGTGACGACGTGGATCGATCTGGACCGTACATTGCTGATTGGAGGACCCGCTTCGGATGAAGGTCACGTCGCCTTTTGCTACGCCCCGCGTCCAAGGTTGGGTACGCCCAACGTACCTTGGCCTTATCTCTTCCGAGCCACATGCGAGACAGCTGTATGCGAGGTGACACTCTTATCCGGACTACGCCCAGCGTACTTCGGAGTTACGCCCAACGTAATCCGAGGTCTTGGCACTATAAATAGACGTGCGAGGTTGCCTTCTTTCTCACCCAAAAAACTCACTCTCTCTCTAACTTCTTTCTCTCTCTAAAGGTTCCTAACCCCCTAAGCCTAGGTAAACCTCCTAGCACCCGAAGGAAGCCCCGAGGCTCCGAAGTCCCGAGAAAAACAAGGTCTTTTGGTTTGGAAACGCTACTCCAAACGAATCCCGGTTTTCTATAAAACTCGCTGTAAGTGAGCTACGCCTATGCAATTTTTAATATAGCTTTTAAATAATTATAGTAACATTATTAGGACCTTAAAATAATTATTTGGGCTATTATTATGAGTTATATAGAGTGTTGTTTAACACTTATATAATAATAATAATAACTAGACTATTAATTAGTCGCGTTTAACATTAGACTAAACCCTAGTGGTATTGATACTAGGTTTTGTCAAGGGAAAATTGTTTTGAGATAACAAAGTGTTGTCCGAGTTCCGAGTCACCACCTTAACAAGTGAGTGCATGGTCCATTTCATCTTACACATAGATATGAAGTATTTTATATAAATTACGTGTTATGTGTGCATATTATATGTATACTTGCTATATATGCTGGATGAATGATTTTATACAAGTTTTATATGATTTAAATTGTATATGTATTTATATCTACATAATATGTTGGGTAAAACATGGGTAGATTAAATATGAGTTGGTTGATGAGTTAAGAGGTGAAATAGACCATGAGGTGAGGGTGAGAGGTGGACGATGTGAGAAGCCTTTTACCCAAATGCTGTTCCCATCATCTAGTAGAGTATGGATGACAACCACGGACAATTCTAGACAGTCCAGTGGAACACTATAGGCTCGCAACCTGTAGGTGTTGTGAACGATGTCTTCACCGGTGTACTCTAAAAACCCATTGACATGTATTGCGAATGGACTCTCGAAAATGATACTGTCAATAAAACCCTCGCAGATGCGCCTAAAGGACTCTACCGGCAGAAGCGCCTAATAGAGAACCTCGTAACCCCGACAGATGCGCCTAAAGGACTATACGGGCAGATGCGCCTTATAGAGGATGTCACAATTCTAGAAGTTGTGCATGTGACAACCTGATATTTGGAATCAATGTAATGACCTAAAAAGTCAAGAATTGTAACCTCTTTTGATATAATGAAATTATCGTCAAAAATAAAATGTTCAAAAGTTATCTACTGGATTTCATAAATGATAGATATTGTGTCTAGGGTTTCAGAAATATAAAGAACACTAAAACCCGAATTATAATGAAGAATATATGACCAACCTAAGATTCATAGCAAAACCGTCAATACGGTTAAACGTAAAATGCGAAGTTTTAATAAAATACTTTTTAAGCTTAGGTAGTAAAATGAAAGTCGTAGATATCATTAACCCTTAAACAAACATAAAAAACGTCCAAATCTGACTTCGTATGAGGAAGTTATGATTTTTCGAAGTTTCAGATATAGCAGTAGACAGCTAAAAACTCGAAATAGAGATCGAGCGACTTTTAGCCGATGCAACCTAAACGAGAATCAAAGGTCTCATCAATAGTAGTACAACGGTAAAAGGCTGACGAAAACGGAGCTCGTATGAGAAAGTTACGGATTTTACAAGTTCTGGACACAAAACTCGAGGCTGGTCCGGAGGAACGCCCCGCGTTCGTGCTCGTAGACCTGTCCCTTCGCCATCCCATCTGAGGTTCGTAAGCAATGATGTATTTCAGCTTCAGAGCGTGCTGCGTTCAGGGGAACGCCCTACGTAGGGGAAATGCCCCGCATACCTAACAGGAACGCCACACGTTCGCATCTTTTCCAACCCCTATATAAAGGGCGCGGGGATTCCGGGCATAATTGCTCATTTTCTCTCCTTCTCTTGCGTTTTTACCCCATTTTGCATGCAAGGAATATCCCGAAGTCCCTGTTTTCATACCCAAGTCCCGAAGGAAGTTTTACGCTCCCGAGATTCCCGAGAATCCCAAGAAATCCTCTTTCTCCTGTCGAAGTTCTGCTCAGTTTTCGTCTCACCTTCTTCAATCTATCAAGTGAGTTCATACCCTTATAACTACATTTTCAAATGTTTTGTAAATGCTTTTATACACTTTTAAGGGGGGGGGGGGATACAAGTACACACATGGTTATCCTCGTGTGAAAAACATAAATCTTTTGCTTTACTTTTGTTATATAAATATAAAACACTTTATGTATATTTTGAGTATAAATGTTCAATAATGTTATTACAAATGTTATAGTTTACATACACAGTCGACACTACACTAGGGTTTATCATAAAAACGAATCACACATTTGGAAAAACTATAATAGGCATAGTTACTAGATATTCATGAGATTTTACATACTATAAGTACTCTATCAAGGAAATACTTTCATATACAAGAACAAATGGACTTTTCATACGTAAACCTATTTGATACTAAGTTTTGTGAGACATTCAACTTTACGTACTTTCAAGTATGCAGTTAAAGTCCTGTATTATATACCATAATCTCTTGTAGGGAGAGCGTGACACTTGTGTATGGATATATACGGGATTGACAATCCCGCACCTAAACTGTTAGCTACAGTTAGACCGGCAGGTCTGGGGTGACAAACGTCATAACATTCCAACGCCTGAAGAACATTGTTACAGGCAGTCTGGGTCAATAACATGGTTATAAAACTCACATGGAGTATTAAAAACACGTTGATTTACGGGGTTACCAAATTCCTTAGAATATGTAATCAGATTTGGGACAAATATAGCCTGATCAACTATATTTATCCGAGATCGGACTAATGTATGTCGAGTAGTGGTCGTAGTGAGCAACAAGTCAAAACTTACCAAAATAACACTGGTATCAAACATACAAACTTAAATACTATAGGAGTATTTGGTAAATACACTAGTTTAGCTTACATGTTTAGATTTACATGTTTTAATTTCTAGACAATTCTCATATCTCTATTCTCGCACAGACACAATGGATGGATTCTATCCACCCGGGGATCCCTACTACTCGAATCAGGGCAATGGAGGATGGGTATAGGAGGACCCCGAAGAGGATGAGGAACCTATAGAGTTGGAGGAAGGGGAAGACTCCGGGACAGACTTAGAGCCAAAAGTAATCAACCCACCAGTCGCTCAACCTCCTGCATTTAGGGGAAACTTTCAGGGACCAACTCCCATTTGGGGAAGTCACATTAACCATTGGAGCCGACAACAATGATTACATCCTCCCTACGGTATGTGTTGGGACTTTTACAATGCGGGGGGGTGGAGTTTCATCTGACCGAGCACTCCCAGTCATGGTGGGCAAACTAGCCAACCAGTTCTATCAATCCGAGGTTCAAGCAAACCGGATTCGTAAAGTCAACGTGGAAGTACAAGTTCACCTTTCTAACATCCGTCGACTGGACAGGTTGCAGGATGATGCCCAACTCCACACCGACACATTCCAAGAACAACTGATTACGGCCTTCTCTAAGATAAGGGAAATGAGGGAACAACAAGCCGCCTTCGATAGGCATCTTATGGAAGCAAAGCAATTAGACATGGAGTCGAGCTCCGAGCGCAACCTATGTCGCAAGTAGTGCTTGATCGAATCCCAAAAATTTTGTTATAGAATAAGAACACGGCTAAAAGTCTTACTTTTCTTTAACTTCTATATCGGAGACTCATAGAAGGGTCGAAATTTTCTTAACTTCAAAATGTAACTTAACGTATGTTTAATATATATGAAGAAATTCCTTTGTGTGTTAATTCATTAAATACCACTCAGATTCATAAGTTATCTATCACTATACAAACTTTTATTATGAATCAAGCTCTAAAACCTTGGGTAGATCAGTCAAATTCATAAATTGATGAATATAGCAAATTTATTAGCACACGGCTTCCAATCATTAAAGACTTATGGTCTTCATTCTATTTCTTTAGCAGCACGATGCCGCCCCATAGATCTACACGCCGTGTCAACAACACAACACCTCCACCACCAACACCACCTCCATCAACGGATGATGCCGCACAGATGAGTAATAATGGGTCCCGAGGGGGAGTAAATAGCTCTACAAATGGCCAATGTCAGGGTCGTTTAGGGGATTGCACCTTCAAGGACTTCACCAATAGCAAGCCCATATCTTTTAATGGACCCGGAGGGATAATGGCTCTATCATAGTAGATAGAGAAAACAGAAGCGATTTTCGAGATCTGTGCATATCTGGAAGGGAGCAAGGTAAAGTTTGCTGCTTGTACATTCTCTGAGAGAGCTCTGACGTGGTGGAATGGCCATGTCAAGTCACTAACTCTAGTAGTGGCTAATTCTATGGGATGGGAGAATCTAAAGCAAATGTTAATGCAAGAGTACTGTCCAAGGGGCAAAGTACAAAAGATGGAGGAGGAACATTAGGGCCTTACTATGGTAGGATCGGACATCACAACCTATACCAATAGGTTTAGTGATTTGGCAATCCTTTGCCCAGGGATGGTTGCTCTAGAGAGCAAGAAGATCGAAAGGTACATCTGGGGACTGTCACCCCAGATCCAAGGAAGTGTACTGGCTTCCAAACCAGTCACTTTCAATAGTGCTAAACAGTTGGCACAAGCTCTCGTTGACCATGGAGTCTGCTAAGGCTTCGCAACTGTTGTCCTGGAGCGAACCATAGGAAACAACAACAACAACAACATAAGTACCAAAAAAACAAGAAGAAGAAGTTCTGGAACAAGAGGAAGAGTCAGTTTTCACAGGAACCTGCCAAGAATCAACAGATAGTGGAAGTCCATGTCGCTACTACCCCCACTGTTGCTCCTGTTACCCCTACACCAGCAAAGCAATATGCTGGGAACCTACCAAAGTGTAGCAAATGAAATTTCCATCACAAAAAAAATTGTCGGGAGATGCACTGCAACAACTGCAACAGGAAAGGGCACACTGCACATTTCTGTAAGGCACCGACACGACCAATCACCCTAGTACCCGGAGTCGGTGTGGGCCAGGCGTGTTATGGGTGCGGTGAGGCTGGACACTACAAGAGAGACTGCCCTAAGGCAAGGAATGTTGGTGGCATAGGAAGAGTGCTGGCAATAGGGCAAAACGAAGAAATAGCTGATCCCATGGTGGTTACGGGTACGTTTCTCCTCAATAACGCTTATGCATGCATACTCTTTGATTGTGGTGTGGAGAGGAGTTTCGTGAGTCATAAAATCAAATACTTACTAAAACAAAACCCTCAATCACTTAATAAGATGTTTATAGTAGAAATGGCAAACGGTAGAACTGAAAGCACAAACAATATGTACGTAGGCTGCACACTAACTCTAAACGAACATTCATTTCAAATCGATTTAATGCCGATCACTATAAGGAACTTTGATGTCATCATCGGTATGGATTGGTTAAGCCTGCACCATGCCGATATACTTTGTCACGAAAGGGTCGTTCGCTTAAATCTACCAAACGGCAAAACTCTTGTCATTTATGGTGACAAACCCGGTACCAATTTACAAATCATCTCTTGCGTCAAAGCCCAAAAATACCTGTGTAAAGAGTACCATGCCTTCTTAGTCCACGTAGTAAATGAGGAAAAAGAAGTGAAAGACCTCAAAGACATTCCAGAAGTCTGCAATTTTCCCGATGTCTTCCCTGAAGATCTTCCAGGAGTCCCACCAGAACGACAAGTCGAGTTTAGGATCGATTTAATTCCTGGTGCTACCCCAATAGCTAAGTCGCCATATCGTCTAGCGCCAGTTTAGATGCATGAGTTATCCAGCCAGTTAAACAAACTACTCAGTAAAGGATTCATCAGACTGAGTTTCTCACCGTGGGGAGCACCAGTCCTGTTCATAAAGAAGAAGGATAGATCTTTCTGCATGTGCATCGATTACCGGGAACTCAACAAGCTCACTATCAAGAACCGATATCCCCTACCACACATTGACGACTTGTTCGACCAACTCCAAGGATCGAGTTACTTCTCGAAGATTGATTTGAGACCCGGGTATCATCAGCTACGAGTCTTGGAAGAAGATGTTCCCAAAACAGCCTTTCGAACTTGTTATGGTCACTACGAGTTTGTAGTGATGCCCTTTGGATTAACAAATGCATTGGCGGTGTTCATGGACTTAATGAACCGAATATGTCGTTCATTCCTGGATAAATTTGTGATCATGTTCATAGATGATATACTCATTTATTCGAAGAGTAAAAAGGAACATGGTCAACACCTCCGACAAATCTTGGAAACTCTAAGAAAAGAGAAGCTATACGCAAAATTCTCAAAGTGCGAACTTTGGATTCGGAAAATAGATTTCATAGGTCACGTGGTTAGCAAAGACGGGATACACGTGGACCCTTCCAAAATCAAGGCAATCGAGAACTGGTCAGCTCCCAGAACCCCAACGGAAATCTGACAATTCTTGGGCCTTGTTGGCTATTATCGAAGGTTTATACAAAACTTCTCGAAGATTGCTAAACCACTTACCACGTTGACCCAGAAGGGTGTAACTTTCAATTGGGAAGAAAGACAAGACGCTGCATTCCAAACACTGAAGCAAGCACTATGCAACACACCTATATTGTCCTTGCTAGAAGGAACAGAAGACTTTGTGGTCTACTGTGATGCATCTAATCAAGGTCTTGGATGTGTTCTAATGCAACGAGGAAAGGTCATTGCCTACGCCTCGAGACAACTCAATATGCACGAGGTCAACTACACTACACATGACCTCAAACTGGGAGCAGTGGTTTTCGCGCTAAAGATCTAGAGACACTATCTCTATGGCATGAAATGCACAATCTTTAGGGATCATAAGAGCCTTCAACACATCCTCAATCAAAAGGAACTCAACATGAGACAAAGATGATGGGTTGAACTGTTGAATGACTATGAATGTGAAATTCGTTATTATACAGGGAAAGCAAATGTGGTAGTTGATGCTCTTAGTCAAAAGGATAACTCGGACCGCCGAGCGAAATCCTTAACCATGATGATCCATTCACACCTGGCCACACACACCAAGTAAACTCAGAAGGAAGCCTTGAAAACAGAGAATATGACGGATGAAGCCTTAAGGGGAATGGATAAGAATCTTGAAGTCAAGGGTGACGGAGTTCGTTACTTCGTGGATCGGATCTGGACACCGAAGTTTGGTGGATTCAGAGACGTCGTCATGAATGAGGCTCATAGGACTAGATACTCCGTGCATCTAGGTTCAAACAAGATATATCTGGACCTCAAGAAACTGTATTGGTGGCCGAACATAAAAGCAGAGATCGCTACCTATGTGGGCAAGTGTCTAACTTGCGCCAAAGTCAAGGTAGAGTACCAAAAGCCTTCAGGATTACTACAACATCCTGAAATACCTGAGTGGAAGTGGGAGTGGATAACCATGGATTTCATAACCAAATTACCCAAGACAACAGGTGGGCTAGACACCATCTGAGTAATCGTCGATAGATTAACAAAATCCGCACACTTCCTACCAATAAAGGAAACCGACAAGATGGAGAAGCTAGCTCGAACATACATCCGAGAGATTGTACGACTGCATGGTGTACCAATATCCATTATCTCCGATAGAGATAATAGGTTCACCTCGCAATTCTGGCAGTCACTACAAAAGTCTCTAGGGACGAGACTAGACATGAGTACCACTTACCATCCACAAACCGATGGTCAAAGTGAGAGGACCATACAAACCTTGGAAGATATGCTAAGAGCTTGTGTAATCGATTTTGGTAAAGCATGGGATACCCATTTACCACTAGTCGAATTCTCATACAATAATAGCTATCACTCCAGCATTAAAGTTGCTCCATTCGAAGCCCTCTATGGCCACAAGTGCAGATCACAACTGTGTTGGGCTGAAGTGGGTGACACGCAACTAGCCAAGGGATAAGTACCCGACAACGCTCTCACAGGCCAGGAAATTATAAGAGAAACATCTAACATCCTGAAATTCAGGTAAATCTATTTAACCCTTCTCCTTTCCCAAGTTGTCAAGTTAGGTCCTTTAAGTATGTGTTAGACTTGTGAGTACGTTGGGCGTACTGAGGAGTACGCCGCGCATACTCGCGCGCTTATTTTGGATGCGGACTCGCCTGGGTACGCTGGCCGTACCCAAGTTACGCCGGGCGTAATGCGTCCAGATGTAAACCCTAATTTAGGGCTTGAGCACTATAGAAGGAATGCTATAGCTGCACCCTCAGCCTCCATTCCAGAGAGAAAAACCCTTAGAGAGAGTCCCTTTGTTTTGAGCAAGAGTGTTAGTGTTCTAAGCTCCTAATGTTATTTCAAGGTGGTGGAAGGAAAGAAGAGATCATTTTGGAGGCTAGAAGCTTGAAGGAAGGAAAAGATCTGAGCTTTTCAAAGGTTGGAGGTTCTTCCTGAGGTAAAAATCTCAAACCTTGCTTTGTTATTTGACTTATGTGCTTCTTGGACCATTTTCTAGGGTTTTTGGTCCCAAGATGGAGACTTTATGAGCAAATAGTCTCCATTGGCCTAGATCTATCATATTTCTGGTCTATAAGTGTTGTATGTTCATAAAAATGCAAACTTCGACGTAAAGATAGAGCCATGCATGAGATCTAGACCTTTGGAGGGAAAAAGGAAAGAGGTTTGAGGGTTTAGGGACCTTTACAACCATACAAAGGCTTAAAGGTTCCGACTTTATGGATTAAGACTTTGTAAGAGAGTTAAATATGGAAGTTGAAGGAGTGTCTTAATCGTTTAAGACCAAAATTTAAGAAATGGCTGAACTGGGACTTACGTTGGGCGTAACTCCCAGTACGCGTTGCGTAAGGGGTTGAAGCCCCGATTGTGGTTCGCTAGCGTACGCCCCGCGTACAGAGAAGGTACGCGCCGCATACTGCCTTCTGTTGACTTTTAGGGTTTCTGGTCAACCTTTAGACTTTTGGGTTAAGGAGGGGTAAAATGGTCTTTTACCCTTCTGTGGAAGTTATAGAGTGGTTCTGATCTAGCCTTTGAGTGCCATAATTTATGTATGAGTATTGTTATGTGTTTAGGCGAGGGCTAGACTAGTGTGACCGAGTACAAGGCTATCCGAGATACCGAGGTGAGTCTTCTCACTATACTGTACCTGGAAGGGTACCTATGTGCAACCGGAAGGTCTTGTATGATATGAGATGTATGTGTTATATGTTATGTGATATGTATGTGCTATGTATGTTATGTATGGTATGGACCGGAAGGTCAAGATGATATGGACCGGAAGGTCGATACGGGTAGGACCGAAAGGTCTACTGGAGTTCGGGACGGAAGTCCACTGAAACACTCGGATCGGAAGATCCCATAGAGTTATGGCCTGGAAAGGCGTATGTGTGGTATGTGGTATTTTGGGGAACTCACTAAGCATTTATGCTTACAGTTTTGTGTGATGTGTTTTAGGTACTAGTGATGACCGCGGGAAGGCACCAACATGATCTGTACACACACGAGGAGTTTTGCATGTTATGGTCTTGGGATGTAATGTTTTGGGTTGTTATGTGATACAATGATGTTTTTACAACTATTATGAAGGAAAGTATGTTTTTAAAATGTGAAAAATTGTTTCGAAAAGTTATGTCGTTAGAAGTTGGTATCAGAGCCTTGGTTTGAGGGATTCGGGTGCTTCTTTGGATGAATCTGAACTCAAACTGAGGATTTGAGAAAGTTTTCATAAAATAAACAATTTTTCTAAAAGAGTAAAAGGTTTTGAGGAAGACAGAACGGAGCAGTGTGTGTACGATCAACCAACGCCCGAACGATGGTTTCCCAAAATACCCTTACTCTATGTGTTATGAGATATGTTATGATATGTTATGCCTGCTATATTGGCTAGGTATTCATGTTAGGACTAGAGTGGCCTAATTTTATGATGCCTTAGCCTAGGAAGGATTGTGCTGCTATGCGATGCTTAAGAGCGAGTAGGTAGCAGTGAGGGGCTGATAAGAGGTCTACCGAAGGGTAGCCTATGCCAGTGAGATATAGAGTACTTGTGATCTGGGATCCAAGGAGGAGGACTTAGGGTGAATACTGATGCGGTGTAGACGGGTAGTATACGGGCCCGTACTACCAAAGACACTGGAGCAGTGCGCACTCTAAGTAAGGATCCTTTGGGTACTAAGGAACAAGTAGGGTCGAGTTATCGAGTGCGAGTACACTCGAGCAAGTCTTTGATATTATTATGTTATATTTAAGAGATTTTATGGTTGGGACATGCCACAAACTTGAGGCGGGCGGTGTGAGTGATGAGGAGCTTCATCAGATTATCCACGATAAGGTGGCGGCAACGATCAGGGCCGAGATTCCAGAGATGTTTGCGTCTATCAAGACCACACTGATTGAGACTTTCGATGAGCGGTACGCCACGGTGACTGAGGCTACTACTGCTATAGGTACCGCAGTTGTGGCTGCTGCCAAGCCTCAGGGAGGTGACTCGTTGTTGTTTCGGGAGTTCAGCAACACGAAACCACCTAATTTTGATGGGACGTAGGATCCGATCGCTGTAATGAGATGGATTGCTGATATTAAGGGATGCTTTTATACGTGTTCATGTCTGGAGCATCTGAGGGTTCGATTCGCATTGAACCAACTTCGCTTGGGAGCGAAGGACTGGTGGAAGTTCGTGACGAAAAGCTTCACAGTTGTAGAGATTTCAGAGGTGACCTGGGAGAGGTTCACCACCATGTTTAGAGATGAGTATGTTCCCCTGGTGGAGAGGCAACGGTTGGGTCAGGGGTTCTTGACCCTCAAGCAGGGTACTGATTCGGTTACTGTGATTACCAGGAAGTTTCATGAGAGGGCGATGTTCTGCCCTGAGTAGGTGTCTACTGAGCAGGCACGTATGAGCTGGTATTTAGGCGTTCTAAGGAGAGAAATTCAGGAGTTCGTGTCGAACTTGACGTACCGGACATTTGCTGAGCCGAGGAGGAGGCTGGCCTAGTCTTAGAGGGTGGATCGGCGGCCGGCCCAGTCTCAACCGGCGGCCAAGCGGACCAAGTCCGCTGATTCGAGGACTGGAGGCCAGAAGGGCCACACTTGTGGGAAGTTCGACAAGGGAAATAATGGGGTGTGTCGATCGGGTGCTTTCTACAAACGTGGCAAGGAGGGGCATATCACCAAGGATTGCCCCAAGGGATTTATGGTTTGCTTTCATTGCAACCAGACTAGCCATCGGAAGGCCGAGAGTCCGCAGTTACATCAAGGGACAGTGCAGGGATCTGCGCCTGCTGCACATTTTCTCGCCATGCGTGAAATGGCTCCAATAGATAAATACGCACAAGTATACTTGGATGAAATTGTTGCAAGACATGGTGTGCCACTAAAGATCATTTCCGATCACGATACTCGCTTCACTTCTCACTTTTGGGCGAGTATGCAACGCGAATTGGGATCTCGAGTTGCTCTCAGCACCGCTTATCATCCCCAGACAGATGGTCAGACGGAGAGAACAATCCACATAGTAGAAGATATGCTTCGTGCATGTGTTTTGGAGTTCGGTGGTAATTGGGTTAAATACTTACCTCTTGTCGAATTTTCGTATAATAACAGTTACCACACTTCAATCAAAATGCCACCATATGAAGCATTATATGGTCGCAAATGGCCTACATTGTTATGTTGGCGTGATGTAGGACAGAAGATCCTTGGGGGCCCTGAAATGATTCAAGACACCACCGATAAGATTCAAATCATACGAGAAAGAATGAAAGCGGCCCATGATCGACAGAAGTCCTATACGGAAAAGAGAAGACGACCTATAGAATTCCAAGTGGGTGATTTTGTGATGCTGAAGGTATCCCCATGGAAAGGCCTTATGCGATTTGGGAAGAAAGGAAAGTTGAGTCCTAGATTTGTTGGTCCTTTCAAAATCATCCAGAGAATTGGAAAGCAAGCATACCACTTAGAATTGCATGAAGATTTGGCAGGCATTCATGATGTGTTTCATGTAAGTTATCGGCGCAAATTCTTGAGCATCTACGATGAGATAGTTCCATTATCTGAAGTGAAATTGGATAATAAGTTAAGATATGTGGAAGAGCCTGAAGAAATCGTGAATGAAAGAACAACTAAGCTACGCAATAAAGAAGTAGAATTGGTGCTTGTCAAGTGGAAACACCATCGTGGCACAAACTATACTTGGAAGAATAAGAATGAGATAAAAGCAAAATATCCCCATTTATTTTAATTGATGTAATTTCGGGGACGAAATCCTCAAAATGAGGAGGTATTTGTAACATACACGTTTTGAAATCGTGTTTTGTAATGAATAAAATTGTGAAATATTATGTAAAATTGAGTGTTGAGTTCTAACAGATGGTTTTTACTAGAAATGAAGTAAAACTATGTTTAGAGTCACTCAGAAAATATTGGAAATCTTATGAGATTCCAATTAAAAGCCAAATAGTGAAATTTAGCGAAAATATGAAATTTTAAATAAGTAAAATTTTATTATTAGATGTTGTAGAGAATCTCATTAGAAACTTGTAGGCGAAAACCTCGTCAAAATCCGAGATATAACGAAGAAGTTATGACCAACCGAAGATCCGCGACAAAATCGGCACGGCGCCGAATGACGTAAAAAGTGAGTTTTTGATAAACTACTTTTTAGCCTTAGTAATCTAAATGAAAGTTTTAGTATTCGTTAAACCGAGAAATTCGATAAAAAGAACGCCAAAATCTGACTTCGTATGAGGAAGTTATGATTTTTCGAAGTTTCAACTTAGCAGTAGATAGCTAAAAACTCGAATTTTAGATCGATCGATATTTTACCGATACATCCTAAATGAGAATCGAAGGTCTCATCATATGTAGTACAACGGTAAAAAGTCTGACGAAAACGGATGTTGGATGAAGAAGTTATGAATTTTTAATGGATTTTTCTGTCCCAGTCTGTTAAAAATAATAATATTAAAAATAATAATATTTAAAATAAATCAAAATTAACCGACGAAGTCTAAACAAAAGTTGTAGAGCATAATTTTAGCTACGCGTTCATATAAAGAACGTCAAAAACGGAGCTCGTATGCGAAAGTTATGGATTTTAGAAGTTCGGGGCCCGAAAACCGAGAATATTCGCATGAACAGTGTTCGGACACGTCACTCGCACGAAGCAGTAGTGTCACCGGAGACGTGGCCGATCTAAGAAGCTTCACGTCTCGCAAGTTGAGTGGGCCGAGGTGCGAGACAATCCGGATTCGACGCGCGCTTCACATCGCTTTCGCCACCGAGCTGCTTCGCTGCTTGCTTCTGTAAGTCCCCAAAATTGCTTATGTATCAATCAAATCCAATTGATAGTGCGGAATCCCAATCAATTGGATGATGCAGATCAATATAAAAGAGAATTAGAAGAAGAAGAAGATAATGAATCTAATGATGTATTCAATATGAATGATGCTCCTTACAATAGATTCTCTCTCACACACACACTTCTTCTCTCTAGCTTTCTCTCTCTACAAGTTGCTCTCTTCTCTTTCCTTTTTCAACCGTACACTCCCACATGCACTCCTCTATTTATATGGACCTCCATCAATACACATGTATACAGCCGCACACCCTGTGTATGACCGTACACGGGGTGTGCGGCCGTACACACAAACCGTAAACACATACAGTATTAGATAAAAGTATATTTTCCTAGAAAAGAAAAGTATAAATCATATTTTTGACCCAACAATCTCCCCCTTGGTTTATAGCTTTCTTTTCTAATTGACCCAACAAACTCTCCCTACAAAGTAGCTGGTTTTTCTTGTTAATCTTCGTTGGGAGCTTGGCTTCAGCATTAGTCTTCAAATTGATTGGGTGAGGAGGCTTGATGTACTGATTCTTAAAAGATAGCACTTTCAGCTTGAGAATCTTCAGAGAGAACTATCAGAGAGAAATAATCTTCTAGATCACTTCAGTAGGTACAAAGATAGCAACAGACTGATTGAGGAGGATTCAATGCAATCTGTCACATATTCTTCAATTTAAGCTTCACCTTGCTTCTGGGGTTGACGGATGGAATGTCGAAAGAATAATCTTCATTTCTTGCTCCTCCGAATGCGAATTCTTCGATGCTCACAGATGAAGCCTTGGCTCAGAAATCTTCAACACAAACTCCATGAGTCTTATCTATACCTGAAATCACTTTTCAAGACAAAACAAAACTAAAAGAAAAAATAACACACAAAATAAAAATAGAAACAAAAATATTTTTGGATTTTCTGATTTTTTTGAACAAGAAATAACACTATTTTTGGATTTTAATTTTCTGATTTTTTGTTTGATTTTTGAATTATTTTTTATTCTCCCCCTAAAATTTGTGCATAGAGAAAAACTATGAACAAATTTAACAAAAATAAAATGATATCTAATTTTAAGAATGATTTGGGATCAACGTTTTTAGACAACCTTTATCCGCTTGTCAGTACCATCTATCTTCACGTCTTTTTCTGGTCGATCGCCGATATTGTTGTCCACTTAAACACGAAAAATTGTGACAAAATTAGGACATACTATAATTGACAAGTCAATGTGATCCTAAGTTCGTAGATATTATATCTGATCCTAAGTTTCTAGATACTATATCTTAAGGACCATTCGGCTGACGACGACCAGGGATATTGTTGTCCACCTAAATTGAGCAGCAAGATCTATAGACAATCTTTGAGTGTTCAATTTTAATTGTACTGGAACATGTTTCCCACTTCCTGATATGCCCAGTAATCAAAGACTTCTAGAGTACTCCTTACATCGGGTGAGCAGACAATCATTAGGAGAGAAGAGAGATTCAGATTATTATCACGTATAGTTTTAGAGGGATTAAGAAGTAGAAGGTTGCATATGCTGTGTACTAGGTCGAATTGTTAATCACGCAAAGGAGACAACATATGGCTAACAGATAAGAAGAATTTCATAGATATAATATGCAGAGAAATAGATTTGCATATGTTGCTGTCCAGGTCGGATCTCTTCCAATCACGCAGAGGAGGCAACATATGACTAACAGTAAGAAAGAAAGAAAATAATTTTCTACAGACCTAATTCATCGGAATTTACCAGTCGCCCCATCAATACCGGAATTAAGGATAGAATCCACACATCGAGGAAAAGTTAAGCCACGGTTCCAAGTATGGGTTCAATTAATGTGACGAGTAGATTCCCATATATATCTCCCTGCTCAACCTATCCAAGCATCGTATTGTTAGGCTAAACGGAACTATCTAGGTCAAGATTTATTAAGTCTCTAGATTCCTTAAGTTCATCTGCACCTAGTCAAGTCTGTTAAATTCTTCGTGCCTACCGACACATCAAACTAGAGCATAGACCTTTCAACTTTGGGTGCGTTATACAGACTTAGATTGCCTGTTATCACTTAATAATATCACTTCCCAAAACATCTCCCATAAGCACATTCCATAACCAACATATTATTTTTATATTATTTTTTTTAATTTTTTTTCTAATTTTTGTTTTGATTTTATTTCCCCCCCTAAATTTGTGCATAGGAGAGAAACGACAGTAAATGCGCAAATTTAAACTATCCTAAAACAAAAATTTGTATTTAAAGCGAATCAGCTTAAGAAAAACTCAAGAGTATAGAGAAGAAAACTCAAACCGTAAGTCACCGATTGAATTTGCATCCAGAAGGTCTGAGAACAACACGCATAAACTTAGAACGGATCCGAAAATTCTTCACGTCGTTAAGCACAAACCCCATGAGTGACCACTTCCTTTCTTCCCTTCCCGCAAGGACACATACTCTCAAACAATGTTCTAAGTGTTGTACAGTTGAGAGATGCCTCCTATCATGTGCCTGGAGCAACCACTATCAAAAAACCGAAGTCTGATGATATGCCTCCATAGCTGCTCCAGCACAGAGTGGGATCAGTTGGTCTTTGGAACCCAATCCATTTTGAAACTGGGTTGACCTTTGTCATCTTTTCACGATACTCTCTCCCATGACATGTCCTGCTTATCACAAACAGAAGATGTAAAAATATTAGAATCGTTAGAAGATTTGGGAGAGTGAGCCTTTGGAACCCATTTGTAGTTGGGTTTAACCCATTTATTTTTCGAGCGGATGGGTGGCTCAGTACTTGCTTTTGAACTTGATGTCGGCCGTTGAGATGACGTTGATTTTGGCTTCAAGGGAGCATCTCTTGGATTTGGCTTCTTTGCCAACATTCCCTTCTTGTTCTTGGGATTCAGATTCTTGGCCTTGTGGGTTTGATTCTTGGCCTTTTGCGTATTCCAGTCACCATTGTCTGAACGTGACCTAGAGGGGTTTCTTTTGGAAAATCTCCCTCTTGGCCTTTTCTGCCAGCCATGTGCGTAGTAGGGAACGTATGCACGATTTAGACAATTTCTGGCAATGTCTAGGTGTTCCACAGTGAAAACATGTCTTTTTATTCACTGTGGAATTGTTTCTTCCTGCCGCTGGTGGCGTGTCCATGCCTTGTCTCTTGTTGTTCCCACATGCACACTTGCAACAAGAACTCTTTTGCGTTGGAATTGGTGGCCTGTATTTCTCAATGGCAGGTTGATCAGAAGCAGTTGAGTTCGAAGCAACAGATTCAGAGTTCAAGGAGATGTTGGTTTGTTCAATGGTGTTCTCCTTGTTCTCATCCTCTGCTACTTTACCTGCACATAATGTAAAAGCATTAGTATCTTTAGCTTGAATATCTCCTAACAAAAATCCAGCTGGTTTGCCATATCAAAGATGTGTCTCCCTGTCAATTTCGTCCTGTGTCATAGGGATGGATGTGTAGTTATGATTGAAATGTGGAGGAACACTATCATACCCTAGACCCTTGTTTTGATTTTCTTTGAATTTTAATTGGGTTTCATATAAGGACTCGACTGTCTTACTTGATGCAGTGTAATTTTTGAAACTAACATCTGTTTTTCCACACTTAATTTTCAAAGCGTCAAGTTCTTCAGTTACAGCAACAAGTTTTTTCTTAATGTGATCATAATTTTCACACTTGTTGCTGTAATCTTCTTGGAGTTTTCGAAAATCCTTGATTTTGGTTTCTAATTGAGCTTTTAACGATTTCTGTCCTTTTCTAAGAGTATATCCTTCGTATTTGAGGTCCTCATTTTCTCTTTTTAATAAATCGATTTGATCTCGGAGAAATTTAATTGTAGCTTTACAAGATAGAGTACATGAAACTTCATTTACCGGAATTGATGTGGAACTCATTTTTATTTATTTATTTATTTATTTTTAATTAATTTTTTTTTAAAAAAATTTATAATTTATAATTTTTTTAATTGCCCTTTGATTTAAAACCGGGAAAGTCAACCTTAAAAGTCAAATTTAAAAAGTCAAACTTAAAAGTCAAACCGAAAAGCTAAATTTGAAAAATTAAAAGTCAAACGAGAAAGTCAAAGTTCAAAGTCAAAGGTCAAAATAGAAAAGTCAAAGTCAAAATTTAAGTAAAAGGTCAAAATTAAAAGTCAAAAAGTAAAAACTAAAATTTTGGGTTGAAAATTGGAATTAAAAAAAAAAGGAATTAATTTTTGGGCTGATTTTGTCAAATTTCGAAAGTATAAACCGAGAAGGACAAGATATGTATTATATTTCAGAGGACAGACACAAAGAGAAGTTTAGATGAGTTGGTAAGGCGCGCTTGTTAATGACCAGGAGGTCCAGGGTTATATTCCTGGCACCTCAACTTCGTGTCACTTTTTTATGTGGAAGCTGCTTAGCGAGGTTGCTGCTTGCGAGGTGAGCCAAGTGCGAGCCGAAGATGCTGTTGATACGAGAGCTAAGCACAGCTGAGCCGAGAATCTGAGGCGAGACCGAGCCGTACACTCCGAGGCGTACACCGTGATCGCACACGTCCGAGCCACACACACCGAACCGCACACTGCTGAGCGGGACACCGAGGCTGCTGAGCCGCAGACCTTCAGCCAGCCGCACTCGTTCAACCGGTTCTCGAAAAAACAACGTTTTCACCCTTTTTTGCTCTAAAACTCGATCAAAAACTCGTTTTTATGAAATATGCAAAGAAGTAAACCCCCTTATTTTTGCGAGATCTATCCAAAAACGCTATTCTCCTTTAAAAATAAGATCAAATAGGCTCCAGATCTGAAAAAATTGATTGATACAACCAAGCTCTGATATACCAATTGTAAGTCCCCAAAATTGCTTGTGTATCAATCAGATCCAATTGATGGTGCGAAATCCCAATCAATTGGAGTATGTCAGATCAATATAGAAGAGAATGAGAAGAAGAAGATGATGAATCTAATGATGTATTCAATATGAATGATGCTCCTTACAATAGATTCTATCACATACACACTTCTCTCTAGCTTTCTCTCTCTACAAGTTGCTCTCTTCTCTTTCCTTTTTCAACCGTACACTCCCACATGCACTCCTCTATTTATATGGACCTCTAGCCATACACATGTGTACAGCCGCACACCCTGTGTACGGCCGTACACAAGATGTGCGGCCGTACAATCAAACCGCAAACACATACAGTATTACATAAAAGTATATTTTCCTAGAAAAGCAAAGTATAATGTGGCTGTTTCGTCATCATATGCCCAAAATTCCATGTCATCTAGATATCCCTCATGAAAGTGTTGAGGAATAGGAATTTCCTTCTGTTTCTTAGTTGCAGGCCAAAGTATAATCTTCATGGGTTCGCCTGTTTCTCGATCAAGAACATCTTTGTCCTTTTTGTATAGAGCTTTGGCAGTCTTCATTGAAGGAAAGTTCTCTTTGACCTGTCTGTCGAGGAATCTTTTGAAATTTGAGGCATTTGGATCTTCAGAAGGGTTATGGAATGGGGCTGCTGCTAAAGAATTCACTACAATGGTAGCTACAATTATAAATGGAAGATTGTGGATGGGTTCAATGGGGAGATCAGATCTGAGGTTGTTTGAGAAGCCCGCTGAGGAGCCAAAGGAGTAAAGACAAGACTATGCTAGTCTCAAACCAAGGGGGAGACTGAAAGAACATATTTTTGTGGTTTGAGCTAGGCATCATTTTGTATAGATGATAGTGTCTTTTATTTATGTGATTATGTGGTGTAGTGTAATGTGTGCTGCCACACATGTGTGTGCGGCAGCACACATCTGTTTGGATGCACTCTCTTGTGCTGGTGTGAGGGGTACTATATATAACATCCGAGGTGTGTCAGATAGTACTGATTTTTGCTGGTGTAAGAACTTTGCTGCAGTTGTATTTCTCTCAAGATGTACCTGACATTTACTGAATATAAATGTGTGCATGCTTGTTTTTAATTCTTCTTCTTCTACATCTCTCCTTTATTATAATTAACTTCATTGATTACTGAATTGGATCATTAAATTTAGGACTTACAGCTTCCGAGATTGACGCGTGTTCTTCCCTGATTCGCCGAAGCCGAGGTCCAGCAGGAGCGAGACACGCCTCGCCTACCAGCTTCGTATCCGAGCCTCCCCTCTCACGCCACCTGCTTCGCTCCGCTACTGCCACCAAACCCTTCGCTGCTTAAGCCAGCTCCGAACCTCGGCCCTATATAAAGAGGACCTGCGAGATCTTCCGACTAACTTTGGAAATTTGCCACTTTTAGCCCCTCTTTCCATATTTTCACTATTTTAACTTTTTCCGAATCCCCGGTATCAATTTTAGCACCCGAAACACATCCCAAGACCCCCGAGAAGCCCAAAAATTTTATCTTTTCGGTTTTGAAGCCCTACCTTCGCAAATCCCAGTTTTCAATTAAGCTCCCGGTTTTCAACATAGAAAGTTATATTTAAAGCCGATGTGTTGTCCAAATTACTATTTTAACCCCCGGCTAACTTAAGGTGAGTTCAATATATAGGAACAATTGTATGTTATATGTTATATGTGCTATGTGCTTCTCAGTATTATCATTCTAAGTTATTTTCTCGTGTTATTCGCTATGTTTATAGCAATTGTAATACCTTTGACCATGTGATCAGTGAAAGGACTTAGATTCACATTGGTACTGGTACGTAGCCTCTGGCCATGTAGAGCATGTCTCCGTAAGAGAATGACTTCTATTCTATGGCATTGGCAAATGGTTAGACATGACTATAAGCCTGAAGTCTAACAAGATGTTAATCAGAAATTGCATGTCTTCTATGCCATTTGGGCCAAAGTTTATTGATGTATATCAAGAATTGAAAAGAACATATTTGAATAATGTCTTTGATTGATATGAACGCTTGTCACATGATCTCACATACTTCTTGTTGTTCCTCTTTGCTTTTACCACATTGAAGTATATATATGGCATAACATTATATTGTATCTATTTTTGAACTCACTAAGCGTCACCGGTTACCCTATCAATGTTTAACAATTACAGGTGATAAATAACTAGTATGTTTACATACTATTGAAAGATGTAGAATAGTTTGTAATAGTACTTTTGTACTACAATTTATGTTTGTATAAATTACAATATCATGGGTAGTTATGTAATATATATAACACTTTGTAATAGAAGGTTTGTATCCAATAGTTTGTAATTCCCTTTTATCAATGTAAAATATTGCTTTTATAAATATGCAAATAGCATGTTTTGGAGTAATGATATTGTGAAGTACGAAAGTTTGGGTCTTTCAAAAATATGAAGGTTGGGGTCTTTCACATGAGGTGGGAGGTGCCGAGATCGCCCACCAAGATCAGAAGCTTTCTAGGATTGACCAGCTATTATCAGAAATTTATCAGGGATTTCTCCAAGATCGCTATTCCACTCACCAGGTTGACCCGAAAGGGTGTTGCTTTTTCATGGGGTCCGGATCAGCAGAACTCGTTTGAGACACTTCGCCAGAGATTGTGCGAAGCCCCGGTGCTATCCCTCCCGGAAGGGATGGAGGATTTTGTGGTGTATTGTAATGCAACGATATCAGGGTTAGGTGTAGTACTTATGCAGAGGAGGCATGTGATAGCGTATGTGTCGAGGCAGCTGAAGCCTCATGAGACGAGGTATCCTACCCACGATTTGGAGTTGGGGGCTGTGGTGTTCGCCCTCAAGATTTGGCATCACTATTTGTATGGGGTTCGGTGTACCATCTACACGGACCATAAGAGTTTGAAGTATTTGATGGATCAGCCCAATTTGAATATGCGCCATAGGAGGTGGTTGGATCTGGTAAAGGATTATGATTGTGAGATCCTATACCACCCGGTCAAGGCTAATGTCGTAGCTGATGCCCTGAGCTGTAGGGTAGAGAGCACCCCGATTCGTGATATTTGTATGCGGTTGACAGTGATGACTCCGGTGTTGGACACCATTCGGGAGGCCCAGGCGGAGGCTGTGAGACCAGAGAACCGAAAGAGGGAGCGGGTGATTGGGCAGGTGCTGGAGTTCGTTATCGATAGTCGCATGCTGATTACCCTTCAGGGTCGGATATGGGTACCTATGTAGGCGGAGCGCACACCACTTTGATGGAGGAGGCGCATAGATCAATATTTTCTATCCATCCTGGGGCCACTAAGATGTATTTGGATGTGAAGAAGGAGTATTGGTGGCCATGTATGAAAAGAGATGTAGCATGGTTTGTTGAGAGGTGCTTAACCTGTCGCAGGGTTAAAGCCGAGCACCAACGACGACATGGCATGTTGCAGCCACTGGAGATTCCCAGTGGAAGTAGGAATAGATTTCAATTGATTAAATCACCAAGTTTCCAAGAACCGCAAGGGGTGTCGATGCAATTTGGGTGATCATCGACCGGCTGACGAAAAGTGCTCACTTTCTTGCTATCAGTGAGAGCTTTTCTGCTGAGAGGCTAGCAGAGTTGTACGTGAGGGAGGTGGTATCGCGACATGGGGTGCCGATCTTAATTGTATCGGATCGGGATGTACGTTTTACTTCCAGGTTCTGGAAGAAGTTCCACAAGGAGTTGGCACGAGGCTGCATTTCAGTACCGCTTACCACCCACAGATGGACGAACAGAGTGAGCGGACAATTCAGACGCTCGAATACATGCTTCGGGCATGTGTGTTGGACTTCGGAGGGAGTTGGGACACGTATCTGCTTTTGGATGAGTTTTCCTATTACAACAGCCACCATTCGAGCATTGGTATGCCTCCCTGTGAGCTGTTGTATGGGAGGAGGTGTCGGAATCCTATTTGTTGGGGAGAGGTAGGGCAGAGAGTAATAGGAAACACTGAGATAGTGCTTCAGATGACAAAGCAGATACAGCAGGTTAGACATAGATTGCTGGCGACCCAGAGTCGTAAGAAGAGTTACGCGGATAGGCGTCAATCTGAGCTCGAGTTTCAGGTTGGGGATTTTGTTCTTCTGAGAGAATCCCCTTGGAAAGGAGTGATTCGTTTCAGGAAGAGGGGCAAGCTGGGGCCTCGATATATTGGGCCATTTAGGGTGATCGCGAGGGTGGGCAGGGTAGCTTATCGTTTGGAGCTATCTGCGGAGTTGAGCCAGATTCATGATACCTTCCACGTGTCTCAGCTGAGGAAGTGTATACCCAATGAGTCGGTAGTGGTACCATTGGAGGATATCTAGGTGGACGCGAGTCTAAATTATATTGAGAGGCCAATTGAAATCTTGGATCGGAAGATCAAGGTTCTGAGGAACAAGGAAGTGCCCCTGGTTCAGGTCCAGTGGCAACATCGGAAGGGGTCCGAGCTGACTTGGGAGCCGGAGTCGGAGATACGGGAGCAGCATCCGGAGTTATTTTCGGCATGAGACTTCGAGGGTGAAGTCTGGTTCTAGTGGGGGATAATTGTAACATCCCGAAATTCAGGTAAGGCTATTTAACCCTTCTCCTTTCCCAAGTTGTCAATTTAAGTCCTTTAAGTATGTGTTAGGCTTGTGAGTACGTTGGGCGTGTTGAGGAGTATGTTGCGCGTACTCGCGCGCTTATTTTGAACGCAGACTCACCTGGGTACGCTGGGCGTATTGCGTCTAAATGTAAACCCTAATTTGGGGCTTAAGCACTATATAAGGAATGCTATGGCTGCAACCTCAACCTCCATTCCAGAGAGAAAAACCTTTAGAGAGAGATTCCCTTCGTTTTGAGCAAGAGGGTTGGTGTTCTAAGCTCTTAGTGTCATTTGAAGGTGGTGGAAGGAAAGAAGAGATCATTTTGGAGGCTAGAAGCTTGAAGGATGGAATAGATCTGATCTTTTCAGAGGTTAGAGGTTCTTCCTAATTGAGATTTATTGTGGGTTTGGCACAGAGTTAGAGTCCGGTACCTAGCAGCAGTGATTATAGGAGCTGTTCTTCATCCGAGGTGAGTCTTTTCACTATACTTTACCCAGAGTGGTAAATAGAGTTACGTGACAGAGCATTTTGTATGTTATTTATATGATGTGATACACTGCATTATTTCTATGTGATTTATGTTGTGTATGTTCCAGAGTTTACAAAGTTAGAACCAGAAGGTTCCCAGAGTTATAACCAGAGGGTCCACAGAGTTATAGCCTCGAGTGGCTAATATGTGTTATATGTGGTATTTTAGGGAACTCACTGAGCTTTGTGCTTACCGTGTTATGTGTTATGTGTTTCAGGTTTTCTTATTTGGATCACGGGACGACACCGACTTGATTGTATACACCAGAGAAAGAGTTAAAAGGATCATGTATTATCATTTTATTAAACATGGAACTTTGTTTTTTGTGATTTAATAATGATGTTTTGTGAAATATGTACTGAGAATTATAATTTTTCAAAAGAAAAATTGTTTTGAAATTTACGATGTTACATTTGGTCCCAAGATGGAGACTTTATGAGCAAATAGTCTCCATTGGCCTAGATCTATCATATTTCTAGTCTATAAGTGTTGAATGCTCATAAAAATGCAAACTTGGACGTAAAGATGGAGCCATGCATGAGATCTAGACCTTTGGATTGAAAAAGGAAAGAGGTTTGAGGGTTTAGGGATCTTTACAGCCATACAAAGGCTTAAAGGTTCCGACTTTATGGATTAAGACTTTGTAAGAGAGTCAGATATGGAAGTTGAAGGAGTGTCTTAATCGTTTAAGACCAAAATTTAAGAACTGACTGAATTGGGACTTACGTTGGGCGTAACTCCCAGTACGCGCAGCGTAAGGGGTTGAAGCCCCGATTGTGGTTCGCTAGCGTACGCCCCGCGTACATAGAAGTTAGGCACCGCGTACTGCCTTCTGTTGACTTTTAGGGTTTTTGGTCAACCTTTAGACTTTTGGGTTAGGGAGGGGTAAAATGGTCTTTTACCCTTCTGTGGAAGTGATAGCGTGGTTCTGATCTAGCCTCTGAGCGCCATAATTTATGTATGAGTATTGTTATGTGTTTAGGCGAGGGCTAGACTAGTGTGACCGAGTACAAGGCTATCCGAGATACCGAGGTGAGTCTTCTCACTATACTGTACCTGGAAGGGTACCTATGTATGAGGATCTTTGGAATCGGAGTTATATCAAAGAAGCTATGGAAGTTTGAAGATTTGGCAAAATGAGTCCCTAAAGTGGAGAAGTGTGGCAACAAAGTATGTTAGGCATACGTATGCGTACACTTAGCGTACAGATGTGCGTGTTTCTTAAGAAAGAGCCACCTAGTACGTTGGGCATACCAGGGGGTACGCTGGGCGTACTAGGCACAGAAGGAAACCCTAATTTAGTGAAGTGTCCTTATAAAAAGAAAGAGATGGTCTCATTTCTGGCCACCTTCCTCAGTTATTAAACCCTCTCAAACCCTAATATCTATTCTTGAATCTTGTGGTGGCCATGATGAGCTTGTCTGTGTTCTTGTGGATTTTTAAGAGTTAAGAAGGAGCATGGAAGGGAGTAAAGTTGAAGAGCAGGCTGTGGATATGAGCTTTCTTAGGGCTAGAGCACCATTTGAAGGTATAAAGCTCCAAGTTTTCCCTCTCTTTTTGTTTTGTGCATATTAGGGTCCATTTTAGGGTTTTTGGTCCCAAGCTTGAGGCTTTATGAGTTGATGCACTCTGGAGCTTAATAATCTGTCCTTTTAAGTGTTTCTAGTGGTGGAGAACCATAAAAATAAGGTCTTGATCGTGTGAATCTACCCATGCATGAGTTATGAGCATTTTGGGTTAAGAAAGTAAGAGTTTTTATGTGTTGTGACCTTCTCGGCCATGCAAAGGCTTAAAGTCGATAGCTTTATGGAGTAGGAGATGTTATGAAGTCCGGATCCAAGAGATGAGTTAAGGTCTTAACGGGTTAAGACCTAGAAATTGAGTTAAGCAAAACTGAGAGTACGCCCAGTGTAATCCTAGTACGCCCCACGTACTGGGCTGGGGTCCCCGATCAGAATTGTGCATGCTTGAGTACGCTGACCGTACCAAAGGAGGTACGCCCCGCATAACCCCTCTGTGATATTTTGGGCTAAGTGATGTTTTTGGCCTTGAGTGTTGGGCCTGGAGTTTGGGCTTCATGCATAGAGTCTTGGATCAGCAAAGCGTATGTATGTGCTTTGGGTCCCTTGGTTTGGGCTTGCCTTTTTGGTTGGGATTTGGGCCGTATGAGGACCCATTTATTATTGGGCTTTGGTGGGCCCAAAGGGCTTAGGGTATTAATGGATTGTTAGGTGGTCTATATTTAGACCCAATGAGTGAGAGGTTGGACTTAGCTCCTAATTGAGATTTATTGTGGGTTTGGCACAGAGTTAGAGTCCGGTACCTAGCAGCAGTGATTATAGGAGCTATTCTTCATCCGAGGTGAGTCTTTTCACTATACTTTACCTAGAGTGGTAATTAGAGTTATGTGACAAAGCATTTTGTATGTTATTTATATGATGTGATACACTGCATTATTTCTATGTGATTTATGTTGTGTATGTTCCAGAGTTTACAAAGTTAGAACCAGAAGGTTCCCAGAGTTATGACCAGAGGGTCCACAGAGTTATAGCCTTAAGTGGCTAATATGTGTTATATGTGGTATTTTAGGGAACTCATTAAGCTTCGTGCTTACCGTGTTATGTGTTATGTGTTTCAGGTTTTCTTATTTGGATCACGGGACGGCACCGACTTGATTGTATACACCAGAGAAAGAGTTAAAAGGATCATGTATTATCATTTTATTAAACATGGAGCTATGTTTTTTGTGATTTAATAATGATGTTTTGTGAAATATGTACTGAGAATTATAATTTTTCAAAAGAAAATTGTTTTGAAATTTACGGTGTTACATTTGGTCCCAAGATGGAGACTTTATGAGCAAATAGTCTCCATTGGCCTTGATCTATCATATTTCTAGTCTATAAGTGTTGTATGCTCATAAAAATGCAAACTTGGATGTAAAGATGGAGCCATGCATGAGATCTAGACCTTTGGGTTGAAAAAGGAAAGAGGTTTGAGGGTTTAGGGATCTTTACAGCCATACAAAGGCTTAAAGGTTCCGACTTTATGGATTAAGACTTTGTAAGAGAGTCAGATATGGAAGTTGAAGGAGTGTCTTAATCGTTTAAGACCAAAATTTAAGAAATGGCTGAATTGGGACTTACGCTGGGCGTAACTCCCAGTACGCGCAGCGTAAGGGGTTGAAGCCCCGATTGTGGTTCGCTAGCGTACGCCCCGCGTACATAGAAGGTACGCGCCGCATACTGCCTTCTGTTGACGTTTAGGGTTTTTGGTCAACCTTTAGACTTTTGGGTTAGGGAGGGGTAAAATGGTCTTTTACCCTTCTGTGGAAGTTATAGAGTGGTTCTGATCTAGCCTCTGAGCGCCATAATTTATGTATGAGTATTGTTATGTGTTTAGGCGAGGGCTAGACTAGTGTGACCGAGTACAAGGCTATCCGAGATACCGATGTGAGTCTTCTCACTATATTGTACCTGGAAGGGTACCTATGTGCGACCGGAAGGTCTTGTATGATATGAGATGTATGTGTTATATGTTATGTGATATGTATGTGCTATGTATGTTATGTATGGTATAGACCGGAAGGTCAAGAGGGTACGGACCGGAAGGTCTACCGGAGTTCGGGATGGTAGTCCCCTGAAACACTCGGATCGGAAGATCCCATAGAGTTATGGCCTGGAAAGGTGTATGTGTGGTATTTGGTATTTTGGGGAACTCACTAAGCATTTATGCTTACAGTGTTGTGTGATGTGTTTCAGGTACTAGTGACGACCGCAGGAAGGCGCCAGCATGATCTGTACACACATGAGGAGTTTTACATGTTATGGTATTGGGATGTAATGTTTTGGGTTGTTATGTGATACAATGATGTTTTTACAACTATTAAAATGTGAAAAATTGTTTCAAAAAATTATGTCGTTACAAAACAACTGAGAAGATTGTTCAAATTCGGGAACAACTAAAGGCTTCAGGAGACAGGCAAAAGAGTTATGCGGACAAAAGACGAAAGCCCTTAGAATTTTAGGTTGGGGACCGAGTGCTATTAAAGGTCTCGCCCTGGAAAGGGTTAATACATTTCAGAAAACGGGGGAAATTAAACCCAAGGTATATAATACCATTCGAGATCCTTGCAAGGATCGTCCTAGTAGCATACAAACTTCGACTACCGCAGGAACTCAATAACATACATCCTACCTTTCATGTGTCAAACTTGAAGAAATGTTTGTCCGATGAGACCCTCGTCGTCCCTCTAGACGAAATCGAAATCAACAAGAGTCTTTACTTTGTAGAGGAACCAATTGAGGTTATGGATAGGGAAATTAAAAGAACAAAACAAAGTCACATACCCATTGTGAAGGTCCGCTGGAATGCAAAGCAGGGACCTGAATATACATGGGAGTGCAAAGATCAGATGAAACAAAAGTACCCGCATCTCTTTCCTTAATCCACAAATATTTTCCTTACATTTAAGTTCGGGAAGAAATTCCATCTAACGGGGGGATGATGTGACAGCCTGATATTTCGAATCAATGTAATGACCTAAAAAGTCAAGAATTGTAAGATTCACATCATCCCCCTATTAGAGGGAATTTCTTCTACTAGACACGATAAATGATAGATATCGTGTCAAGGGTTTCAGAAATATAAAGAACACTAAATCCAAGTTATAACGAAGAAGATATGACCAACCTAAGATTCACAGCAAAACCGTTAATACGGTTAAACGTAAAACGCGAAGTTTTAATTAAATACCTTTTAACCTTATGTATCTAAATAAAAGTCGTAGATATCATTAAACCTTAAACAAACACAAAAAGAATGTCCAATCTGACATCGTATGAGGAAATTATGATTTTTCGAAGTTTCGGATATAGCAGTAGACAGCTAAAAACTCGAAATAGAGATCGAGCGACTCTTAGCCGATGCAACCTAAATGAGAATCGAAGGTCTCATCAATAGTAGTACAACGGTAAAAAGACTGACAAAAACGGAGCTCATACGAGAAAGTTATGGATTTTACAAGTTCTAGACACAAAACTCGAGGCTGGTCCAAAGGGACACCCTGCGTTCGTGCTCGCAGACCTGTCCTGTAATGACCAAAATTTCAACAAAATTTAAACTTTTCAAAAACATCACAATTCATTAAGTTATTACAAAAAGGTTTTCAATACATTTATTATCATAGTATTCCCAGGTCCATATCATAAAACATAAACACGAGGAGCGGTACGATCACGCCTTCGCCTTGCCACGATCTCCTTAAGAACCTGAAAAACATTTAAACCACAACTGTAAGCCCCAAACCTTAGTGAGATACCCCCAAAATACCAACCACATATACCATACACGTAACATGCCATATCATATCGAATCACAGAACAACCATACATATCGGGTCTACTGTGGGACTGGTCCACCGTATCGGGCCTTCAGTCCACCTGGTCCACCCTCCGAGTCTAGTCATGTCCCTCGAGTCTGCAATGTGGTTGGTCCGCCCGCACCGAGCCTTCAACCCACCTGGTCCACTCTCTGAGTCTACAGTATGACTGGTCCGCCCGCATCGGGCCTTCATTCGGCCTGGTCCACTCTCCGAGCCTCGGCACGTCTGGTCCGCCCTCGTGGGGCCTACAGCCTATCCGGACCGCTCGTTGGGCCTTCAGAACAACCATTCCGCCCTGGGTATCTTGGCCTACAGCACAACGCAGGACTCGCCTCAACCCAACTCCAGTCCAAACAACCATGTGCACATAAACATACAATCACATAAAAATTCATATTCAATCAAACCGATCTAGCAGATCACGTAACATAACATACTCTAAGCAGGATACCGACCTAACCGGTCACTAGCATAGCATCACCCTATATACCAGGATACCGACCTTAACCAGGTATCTAACGAATACCATCCTAACTACCAGGATGGAAACATCTCAAAGCAATAACATAACAACAGATACCCGGATCTCAATCCGATAAAGGGCCGGCCTTGGTGCCTTAGACCCTGTTGATATAGTGAGGATAACTCACCTTGAAACTGCCGGCTGAACGGATAACTCAAGCTGCTCCGACTACTGGTAGGATCTCCACCACTCGCCCACCACAAATACACTGAACTTAAAACAATATTCAACAATAACCAAAATGCCCCTGGAAATCAACTGGTCAACCCTTGGTCAAAGTCAAAGTCAAAGTCTACCCCTGACTGACTCTACTCGCCGAGTCAACCCGATGACTCGCCGAGTCCCCATACACAGAACCTCCTTCAATACGCGACCCAACTCGCCGAGTCATCCCTTAACTCACCGAGTCACAGCCTTTCCCAAAAGAAACTTGGACCCTACGACCAGATTCGCCGAGTCCAAGAACAGACTCGCCGAGTCTACGACTATCTTCAACCTACTCGCCGAGTTGTTCTTACAACTCGTCGAGTTCCAGGCCATCTTCAACCAACTCGCCGAGTTATTCTTCGAACTCGCCGAGTTCCAGCCTTTCTTCAAGCAACTCGCCGAGTCCACCCATGTGACTCGTTGAGTACCACCGGGTCTGAATCCATACAGAGGCTTTCCAAGCCATGCATATGATCCAAACCATAGATCTACCCCTCCTAAGGCCATCCATCACGTAAAGTGGCAATCTTTACGTGAATCCAAGAAGATCTAGGCATTTTCACTCTAGGGTGTGGGTTTGGGACAAGATAGCTCCATCAATCACTCAAAAACAGGGACCTTTATGCATTCTAACCCTTCTCCATTCCAGATCTGAGTTAGCGATCTCAGATCTAACCTCTAAACTCCAATACATCAAAAGATATGATCTCTAACACCTCCAAAAATGATGAATCTAGATAATAGCAGCTCAAATAATGAAATAATACCTCAAAAGGAAGCTCCAAGAGAAGATTAACCCGAATCCTTGCAAAGCCCTTTGATCTAAGTCTCTTCTCCTTCAAGATTTCTTCAACAATCACTTCCCCAAGCTCCAAATGCACTCAAATCCTCCACAATCACGTATCTAGGGTTTCTGGACATCAAGGGAGATCAAAGAGGCTGGAGAGGGTATAATGTCCTTTAAATAGGGCTCATCCTCCGGATTTAGGGTTTTCTCCACTCAGCGCCTACTCGTCGAGTCCAGCTTTGGACTCGCCGAGATGGCCACTTAACACGCGACCTGAGTCGCGATCCTACTCGCCGAGTCCACCCATGGACTCGCCGAGTTGCCCTTATACATTTTCACTTTTAGCCATTCAACTCTACTCTTGATATTTCAGGATGTTACAATTCTCCCCGACTTAAATTAGGCTTCGTCCTCGAAGCCTGTGGGAACTCAACTCTAGAAATTCTCTCGCATTACAACTCCTGGCATTAACCCAACCAGGTTCCTCAAAGCACAACCATAGAAACCAGAAACTCACTTTATTCTTTCTTGCGGTGTCCTGACCATCGTCACAAGCCGACCACTGGCTTTACCCCTTGATAACCACACCTAATAACTGAGTACCACTCATGATGCAACACTGCTCCTAATCACAACCATCCTTCGACCCATATGAGCTAGAAATAACCATGCACCACCGGATTCCCGATCCGAGTCCAACTCTATCCATTCCATGCTGACAAAAAAACACATTCTTTAGAGCAACTCCCATGAGTTCTCCTCTTGCAATCACATGCACATGCTGAACTAGCTCTAGCACCCTCGGGTTAGGAAAACCCATCACACTGACGACCCTCAAAACATCCCTCAGGATGAACCAGTACTACATACACAATTCCTTGATCAGAATCATACTGGGAGTCCAAGACTCCATCCCTGCATCCCTTCCGGGCCTCTCGGTTCTGCACCCGCGGAATTCCTTCCGCGACCTCAACAAACATCCCATCTGGATGTGTTTCCACATCACCGCCGCACACATTGCGCAATAACCACAATGAAAACAATTCAGTCATAACTTCGCACTACTGATTTGACTTCCGTGACTTACACTCCCTCTCGGAGCTACATCCCCTTCCTTTTTCCTTACCAAGGAGATCCACTTGGCAGTCTTGACACTACCACAAGCACCGCGGTGCTCACCCAACACTACACCATTTTCCTTATGACATAGTCGGTATCCCATGCACCATACATACCCTGAATCCACTCGCGAAGACTCTCAAGTCCATGCACTACCTCCACTAATCGTGATCAATACTCGGGGCCAGACCTTACAACGCTAACATATCGCGACACACTCAATGCATTTTCTCGCACCGATACTTCCCACTATCCCGGGGACCAACTCTCAACCCAACCCTAGAGGTCATGGTTTCCCTGATACGCGTATGGGTCCTGTGCTTTCAGTAGTACGGGCCCATACTAGCTTCCACACCTACCTATATTTGTATGAAGTACTACCACAACACCCTTGTGACAAATATAGATAGCAAGCGCTCAATCCTCACTCCTAGAGGAACACTTGAAATCTCTCACAAGGAAACCTAGGCTAACAGGCATCATAAATCAGGCAACACATCATGAATCATGAAGATCCCTAGCCTAGCACTAGCATGTTGTTCTATCAAAGCTCAAGAAAAACAAATATCATGTATGGTATTTTGGGGTTACTTACTGGCTCCGGCTGATCGTACCTCCGCGTCCTCTAGGAGGCATGTTAGTTTAACCAATTGATCATTGTTTGAATTGACTTGTTTGCTAAAGGATTAGTTATAGTAAACGCCAATCTAATCATTTTAGGAATCGGTGAACATGAATAAATGACTTTGTGTATGCAATTGTCTATGTTTTTAAGGTGTAACTTGTCTAAACCAAAGTACATGAAGAGATTTGTTTTCCTGTTAGTTTATCGAGAGTTGCTAATTAATTATTAGTTTAAACTACTTCTTTATCCTTTCCGTGTGACCTGTAACCTATAATTAAATATTTTAAATTAATTCACCACCGTTCCCTGTGATCGACACCCGACTTACCTAAGCTATACTCTAATCTGACTAGGTACACTGCCTATAAGTGCATAGTTAGTCTAAGTTTGTTAGGTTATAAATATTAAAATTAGTTGGTACTTTTGTGCACATCACTCACCGAGTCACAGCCTTTCCCAAAAGAAACTTGGACCCTACGACCAGACTCGCCGATTCCAATAACAGACTCGCCGAGTCTACGACTATCTTCAACCTACTCGCTGAGTTGTTCTTACAACTCGCCGAGTTCCAGGCCATCTTCATCCAACTCTCCGAGTTGTTCTTCCAATTCGCCGAGTTCCAGCCTTTCTTCAAGCAACTCGCCGAGTCCACCCATGTAACTCGCCGAGTACCACCGGGTCTGAATCCATACAGAGGCTATCCAAGCCATGCATATGATCCAAACCATAGATCTACCCCTCCTAAGTCCATCCATCACGTAAAGTGGCAATCTTTACGTGAATCCAAGAAGATCTACGCATTTTCACTCTAGGGTTTGCGTTTGGGACAAGATAGCTCCATCAATCACTCAAAAACAGGGACCTTTATGCATTCTAACCCCTCTCCATTCCAGATCTGAGTTAGCGATCTCAGATCTAACCTCTAAACTCCAATACATCAAAAGATATGATCTCTAACACCTCCAAAAATGATGAATCTAGATAATAGCAGCTCAAACAATGAAATAATACCTCAAAAGGAAGCTCCAAAAGAAGATTAACCCGAATCCTTGCAAAGCCCTGTGATCCAAGTTTCTTCTCCTTCAAGATTTCTTCAACAATCACTTCCCCAAACTCTAAATGCACTCAAATCCTCCACAATCACGTATCTAGGGTTTCTAGACTTCAAGGGAGATCAAAGAGGCTGGGGAGAGGGTATAATGTCCTTTAAATAGGGCTCATCCTCCGGATTTATGGTTTTCTCCACTCAGCGCCTACTCGTCGAGTCCAACTTTGGACTCGCCGAGATGGCCACTTAACACGCGACCTGAGTCGCGATCCTACTCGCCGAGTCCACCCATGGACTCGTCGAGTTGCCCTTATACATTTTCACTTTTAGCCCTTCAACTCTACTCTTGATATTCCGGGATGTTACAATTCTCCCCCACTTAAATTAGGCTTCGTCCTCGAAGCCTGTGGGAACTCAACTCTAGAAATTCTCTCGCATTACAACTCCTGGCATTAACCCAACCAGGTTCCTCAAAGCACAACCATAGAAACCAGAAACTCACTTTATCCTTTCTTGCGGTGTCCTGACCATCGTCACAAGCCGACCACTGGCTTTACCCCTTGATAACCACACCTAATAACTGAGTACCACTCATGATGCAACACTGCTCCTAATCACAACCATCCTTCGACCCATATGAGCTAGAAATAACCATGCACCACCGGATTCCCGATCCGAGTCCAACTCTATCCATTCCATGCTGACAGAAAGACACATTCTTCAGAGCAACTCCCATGAGTTCTCCTCTTGCAATCACATGCACATGCTGAACTAGCTCTAGCACCCTCGGGTTAGGAAAACCCATCACACTGACGACCCTCAAAACATCCCTCAGGATGAACCAGTACTACATACACAATTCCTTGATCAGAATCATACTGGGAGTCCAAGACTCCATCCCTGTATCCCTTCCGGGCCTCTCGAGACTGCACCCGCGGAATTCCTTCCGCGACCTCAACAAACATCCCATCTGGATGTGTTTCCTCATCACCGCCGCACACATTGCGCAATAACCACAATGAAAACACTTCAGTCATAACTTCGCACTACTGATTTGACTTCCGTGACTTACACTCCCTCTCGGAGCTACATCCCCTTCCTTTTTCCTTACCAAGGAGATCCACTTGGCAGTCTTGACACTACCACAAGCATCGCGGTGCTCACCCAACACTACACCATTTTCCTTATGACATAGCCGGTATCCCATGCACCATACATACCCTGAATCCACTCGCGAAGACTCTCAAGTCCATGCACTACCTCCACTAATCGTGATCAATACTCGGGGCCAGACCTTACAACGCTAACATATCGCGACATACTCAATGCATTTTCTCGCACCGATACTTCCCACTATCCCGGGGACCAACTCTCAACCCAACCCTAGAGGTCATGGTTTCCCTGATACGCGTATGGGTCCTGTGCTTTCAGTAGTACGGGCCCATACTAGCTTCCACACCTACCTATATTTGTATGAAGTACTACCACAACACCCTTGTGACAAATATAGATAGCAAGCGCTCAATCCTCACTCCTAGAGGAACACTTGAAATCTCTCACAAGGAAACCTAGGCTAACAGGCATCATAAATCAGGCAACACATCATGAATCCTGAAGATCTCTAGCCTAGCACTAGCATGTTGTTCTATCAAAGCTCAATAAAAACAAATATCATGTATGGTATTTTGGGGTTACTTACTAGCTCTGGCTGATCGTACCTCCTGATAGCTTCATTTTATTTACTTATTCTTATAGTTTATTTTAGTACATTTCATTCGCATTTTAGTTAACTTTCATGCATATTTTCCCTTTTGTTATTTTTATGACCATTTCGGGGTACTTTCTAGTTTCTTGAGCATTATTGCAGATTTTCTTGGAAACTAGCGGGGCGGCACTCTTGCGAGGCGATTGGGCTTGAAGGGAATTGGAGATTTCATGCTTGATGGCTATGAAGGTGATTCATGGGGTGGACTTGTCAATTGCTTGAAGGCTTGGAAGAATTGAGCTTTAAATTTGAAAGATGCGGGGGAACATTCAAGCGTATGAAAATTATTAATCGGCGAGTTCACGAGCTTTGGAGGATTTAGAGAGGTCAAATTGGGCTTTAAATGAAGAAAAACTTGAAGAAAATGGGCTAGGAGGTGATTGGATTCGATCTGGGCTAGTGGGATATGCTTTAGAGGCCCAAAATCTCAAAGGAGCCCATGTCAGGTACCACCCGCGCAACCCACCCGCGCAGCAGCACGCGGGTCGCGCAAGGCCCTGCAGGGGCAATTTCGGAAATCCTTCTTTTGAGCTATTTGAGGAAGGTTGGTGCCCATCTTTTGCATACACTTGCACGTCCGATTTTTGAAGATTCTCTCTGGAGTTTTGGAGACTTTTGAAGGCCAAGAACCCTTGAAGAACATCATATTTTTACCTCTTGATTCTTGCTTAATGTTTGGTACAAATTTCTCTAACTTTGTTTCTTTGTGTTTAGCCATGCTTGGCTAAACTAATCTTGGTTGACTTTTGTTTAATCCTTTGAACTTTTGTTGAATGTTGAAGAATCCATGAACATGTTCTTGAATCTTTATGGAAATGTTTTGTGTTTTAACATCTTATCATTACTTGTATGTTTTAGTTCATGAGTTTAAATGTGTTTGTGGTGATTAGTTGGCTAATTTCTTGATTAAGTAAAGGATCCTCAAATTAGCAAGCAACAAATGATTTTTGTGTTGTTTTTACTTCACACAATCATAAAAACATTTCCTCCAACATGGTGGTGAAAGCATTTGACCCCTCTTGGATTTGGTGACTTTTTGGTTCTTAATGCTAGTTGACTTTCACTAATTACATGCTATTTGGAATTAGTGACTTTGACTAAGGAAATTGTTATGAGCTTCTCTAGCCATTTCAACAATTAAGAAAAGTCTAGGTAATCTCAAGCTCCTTGGATTACTATAGCCAAATTGAGGATTTAAAACAAGTATTGCACCATTGAATTCTAATGATATGTTCATCAAAAGTCAAAGTGAGAAAACTTTAAGTCAACCATCTTTCCCTTATTGATTTTACATCAAATTCTTATTTTTGTTGCAATTGTCTATTTAAATCATAGTTAATTCTAGTTAGCTTCAAGTATTTCAAAACACCAAAACCCCCCATTTTATTTTTATTGTTATTTTACAAGTATTTTTACAAAGAGATTTTTCATAGAGTTAGAAATTGAACCAATCTCCGTGGATTCGATCCCTTTACCACTATACACCATTTTAGTGTGTAACATTTAGGGTTATTATTTGTGTTGGCCTCGACAACCACCACCTCCGCGTCCTCCTTTACTTATTTTGAAACCCTTTAAAATTCTCTTTTGAAAACCCTCCTCGATTTGAGACTGAAGTCACACGAGTGTTCCTCCAATTCACTCAAACCAAGGCTCTGATACCAACTTGTAACGACCAAAATTTCAACAAAATTTAAACTTTTCAAAAACATCCCAATTCATTAAGTTATTACAAAAAGGTTTTCAATACATTTATTATCAGAGTATTCCCAGGTCCATATCATAAAACATAAACACGAGGAGCGGTACGATCACGCCTTCGCCTTGCCACGGTCTCCTTAAGAACCTGAAAAACATTTAAACCACAACTGTAATCCCGAAAGCTTAGTGAGATACCCCCAAAATACCAACCACATATACCATACACGTAACATGCCATATCATATCGAATCACAGAACAACCATACATATTGGGTCTACTGTGGGATTGGTCCGCTGTGTCGGGCCTTCCGTTCACCTGGTCCACCCTCCGAGTCCAGTCATGTCCCTCGATTCTGCAGTGTGGTTGGTCCGCCCGTACCGGGCCTTCAACCCACCTGGTCCACTCTCTGAGTCTACAGTATGACTGGTCCGCCCGCATCGGGACTTCAGTCAGCCTGGTCCACTCTCCGAGCATCGGCACATCTGGTCCGCCCTCGTGGGGCCTACACCCTATTTGGACCGCTCACTGGGCCTTCGGAACAACCGGTCCGCCCTGGGTATCTTGGCCTACAACACAAAGCATGACCCGCCTCACCCCAACTCCAGTCCAAACAACCATGTGCACATAAACATACAATCACATAAAAATTCATATTCAATCAAACCGATCTAGCAGATCACGTAACATAACATACTCTAAGCAGGATACCGACCTAACCGGTCACTAGCATAGCATCACCCTATATACCAGGATACCGACTTTAACCAGGTCTCTAACGAATACCACCCTAACTACCAGGATGCAAACATATCAAAGCAATAACATAACAACAGATACCCGGATCTCAATCCGATAAAGGCTGACCTTGGTGCCTTAGACCCTGTTGATATAGTGAGGATAACTCACCTTGAAACTGCCGGCTGAACGGATAACTCAAGCTGCTCCGACTACTGGTAGGATCTCCACCACTCGCCCACCACCAATACACTGAACTTAAAACAATATTCAACAATTACCAAAATGCCCCTGGAAATCAACTCGTCAAACCTTGGTCAAAGTCAAAGTCAAAGTCTACCCCTGACTGACTCTACTCGCCGAGTTAACCCGATGACTCGTCGAGTCCCCATACACAGAACCTCCTTCAATTCGCGACCCAACTCGCCGAGTCACAGCCTTTCCCAAAAGAAACTTGTCCCTACGACCAGACTCGCCGAGTCCAAGAACAGTCTCGCCGAGTCTACGACTATCTTCAACCTACTCGCCGAGTTCCAGGCCATCTTCATCCAACTCGCCGAGTTCCAGCCTTTCTTCAAGCAACTCGCTGAGTCCACCCATGTGACTTGCCGAGTACCACCAGGTCTGAATCCATACAGAGGCTTTCCAAGCCATGCAGATGATCCAAACCATAGATCTACCCCTCCTAAGGCCATCCATCACGTAAAGTGGCAATCTTTACGTGAATCAAAGAAGATCTAGGCATTTTCACTTTAGGGTTTGGGTTTGGGACAAGATAGCTCCATCAATCACTCAAAAACAGGGACCTTTATGCATTCTAACCCTTCTCCATTCCAGATCTGAGTTAGCAATCTCAGATCTAACCTCTAAACTCCAATACATCAAAAGATATGATCTTTAACACCTCCAAAAATGATGAATCCAGATAATAGCAGCTCAAACAATGAAATAATACCTCAAAAGGAAGCTCCAAGAGAAGATTAACCCGAATCCTTGCAAATCCCTTTGATCCAAGTCTCTTCTCCTTCAAGATTTCATCAACAATCACTTCCCCAAGCTCCAAATGCACTCAAATCCTCCACAATCACGTATCTAGGGTTTCTGAACTTCAAGTGAGATCAAATAGGCTGGGAGAGGGTATAATGTCCTTTAAATAGGGTCCATCCTTCGGATTTAGGGTTTTCTCCACTTAGCGCCTACTCGCCGAGTCCAGCTTTGGATTCACCGAGTTGGCCACTTAACACGCGACCTAAGTCGCGATCCTACTTGCTGAGTCCACCCATGGACTCGCCGAGTTTCCCTTATACATTTTCACTTTTAGCCCTTCAACTCTACTCTTGATATTCCGGGATGTTACATGTCCCTTCGCCATCCCATCTGAGGTTCGTAAGCAATGACATATTTCAACATCGGAGCGCGCTGCGTTCAGGGGAACACCCTGCGTAGGGGAAACGCCCCGCGTACCCAGTAGGAACGCCCCACGTTCGCATCTTTTCCAGCCCTTATATAAAGGGTGCGAGGGTTTCGGGCATAATTGCTCATTTTCTCTCCTTCTATTGCGTTTTTACCCTGTTTTACATGCAAGGAATATCCCGAAGTCCCGGTTTTCATACCCAAGTCCCGAAGGAAGTTTTACGCTCCCGAGAATCCAGAGAAATCCGCTTTCTCCTGTCGAAGTTCTGCTCGGTTTTCGTCTCACCTTATTCAATCTATCAAGTGAGTTCATACCCTTATAACTTCGTTTTCAAATGTTTTGTAAATGCTTTTATACACTTTTAAGGGGAGGGGGGATACAAGTACACACATGGTTATCCTCGTGTGAAAAACATAAATCTTTTGCTATACTTTTGTTATATAAATATCAAACACTTTATGTATATTTTGTCACACCGACAAACCAAAATGGCGGAAACATTCGGGGGTGGGTGACTTCACGTAGTACCACAACAATTGAATATTGTAAAGAAAGTAACAGAACCATCATAAATATAATAAAAGTTTACATTGTTGCGTAATACATGTTTCAAAAGAATGTTCAATAATGTTATTACACATGTTATACTTTACATACAAAGTCGACACTACACTAGGGTTTATCATAAAAACGAATCACACATTGGAAAAACTATAATAGGTATAGTTACTAGATATTCATGAGATTTTACATACTATAAGTACTCTATCAAGGAAATACTTTCATATACAAGAACAAATGGACTTTTCATACGTAAACTTATTTGATACTAAGTTTTGTGAGACATTCAACTTTACGTACTTTCAAGTATGCAGTTAAAGTCCTGTATTATATACCATAATCTCTTGTAAGGAGAGCGTGACACTTGTGTATGGATCTATATGGGATTGACAGTCACGCACCTAAACTGTTAGTTACAGTTAGACCGTCAGGTCTGGGGTGACAAACATCATAACATTCCAACGTCTGAAGAACGTTGATACAGGCAGTCTGGGTCAATAGCATGGTTATAAAACTCACATGGAGTATTAAAAACACATTGATTTACGGGGTTATCAAATGCCTTAGTGATTTTATACATACATAAATCTACTATCCTAGGCATGAAAAACACTATTGCATTACAGTTTTGAAACTTTTAAACTACCACACACTTATGGAAAAATATTGGATTTCTAGAAGCAAACATTCAAACAGTCGGGTCTTGGTAGGAGACTACTTTTATACTAGTAGGAAATATGGGATTTTCTAGGAGTTTTCAAACATCTACAAACAATTTCATTCAAATTTATACAAACATTAACATTAAATACTCATGAACTTACCAGCTTAAATGTTGATCTACTCTTTCAAATTTACTTGTATTTTTCAGGGATTCAGTAATGCAGGTAAACTTCAGCTTTTGGAGAAGTGACGCTAAGACGTCATTTTAAAACTCATTTTGTCATCATATTGTAATTTGTTTTGAAACAAGTATCATTCAACAATGTACCTTTTAAATTATATATATGATGGTTGTTTTACTTTCTTTACTATGTATTCAATTGTTACGATACTACATGAAGTCATCCGCCCTCGAACGATTCCACCGTTCTGGTTTGGGGGTGTGACAACGCCTAAGTGATAGAACTAGCAGATGTGCTTGACAGCTGTGTCATAGGAAACGATGGACTTCGTACCTATTCCTTAGGAAAAATCTTTAGGAAGAAATAGCTGATTCTTAGGGTAGACCCTTAATATTAAAGACGATAATGTGGATGGATGATTTGTTTAACTGTTTGATGATTAAACATAATAATTATATTATTGTGCATTGAAAACCCTATGTACTCACCAGGTTTCCCAACCTGACCCACTCAGTTTATTTATATCACAGGTGTTGATATGAAGTCGCATTACACTAAGAGATTAAGGAGATATAGATCACTAGTGATAATGAATGTAAGTTCTGTTTATGCTTATGTTTTTGTATTGACGATGACATCCCAAACACTTTAAAATGAATAAAAATACTTTTCTTCCGAAATGCTTTCATAACGTATTTATCATGTTTTACTGGGAAAAAATTCTGCAACATTTATATTAAAAGATGTACTCTGATTTTCATAAAAAATAAACAAAATCAGTCTTTTCTGGCCGTGAAAATGGGGATGTCACATTTGGAGATGCAGATGGGAAAGAGGAAGTAGACTCATGACCCGACTTTACCAACAAAGAAGCTTGATGTTGATGTGCCAAGTACTCGAGACCAGAGGGACCATAACATTTACGTTAAGGGTGGAAGACCCACGAGCATGTACGATGCAAGTTCAAATGCAGCAGGTGCGGACGGAAGAACCATCTTCGCTAAGATTGCACCCTGTAGGTAGAGTTATGTCATCGTTGTCATCAGCATGTTCACATTAGGGCAAATTGCATACATTTAGCGGTTGGGGCGACTTATACCCCATCATCCGTGGTTTTTTCAGGATGCAATGTCATGATCTCAAGACCTCATGGGTATGTATACATTCATGCTTTTATTTTTTATACTTATGTAATTATTAGGTATGAGATGTTGTGTTCAGAATATTTAAGTCTCCACCACAGATCGAAGTTTCTTTATGTTTGCATGGTTATTATATTTGAAGGAATTGTCATATTCCATTTTTTGCATACCGAGAATCATGTGTAGAAGGCATCTGGATGAGCTGGTTTTAGGCTTCGATGTTGGAGATGTTGTCAAATGATAGAGTGAGCCATAAGTAGACAAGAACGGTGTATTTAGCTTGGAGGATCAACAAAAGGATTAATTTTGTTGGTTTCAGCACAATGGGTCCGAGTAAGTTGCAGTGTATGCTAATCGATTTTTGTTATTCGAAATTGTAGAGATCTTTCATGTTTGCGAGGTATAAGGGATTGGTGAGAAGGCGAGTGCAGAGTTAGTTGTTTTCAAGTTCATGCCTTCAAGGATGTGCAGGTGGTCCTCGCATCGGAAGCTCCTAGGCAAATAGTTCGTCGGTGCCTGTGCCACTCAGGAGAAGTGTTAGTAGAAGGATTGGCTAGCTTGTTGATCCGATCGTTGTATTTCATCGGGGAAGAGTTGTAGTTGATCTATCAACCAACTTCGGGTTGGGGTTGGTGTGTTTTGCATGGGTTTGTTTAGAAGTAAGTGGATCCTTGGATTGATTATTTAACCAATTTTGATAGTTGGTTATTTCTTTCTTTGTTATCGGTGGTGTATGTTCGAGGATATTAGAGTTATATCAGGGGATAGTGCTTTGGATGCGTCAATCGTTCGTTGAGTTTTGCAAAAGTATATATATATATATATATATATATGTGTGTGTGTGTGTGTGTGTGTATATATATATATATATATATATATGTATATAAATTCTGGTTTGAGAGTATGTGTACCCTAGACTGTTTGGCCATGAAATCTTAGTTCTTGTAAGCTCAGGATGGTGGTAGTTTTGAGTAGTGAGGTTATACGATGGCTTGGAGACTCGAATGGTTATGAAGTTGTTAGAGTGTAGTTGATTGTAAGTGGGGGAGAATCACTTGGGGTTAATGGAAATATTTCCAAATGTGGGTCAACTTGGAGTCTTATATGCAAGGATAAGTGGATATCTAGTTCTAGTTGTGGTATGAGTCGAGGCTTTTGTAAGGAATAATGTTCATTGGTCAATTGTAATCAGGGAAGCAAATGTTAAGGATCTAGGTTATCTCTTCCTAGGGCGTGAAGCGTCGGCAATGGCGCATTTTAGGTTCGTGACTAGGTCAGGTTGATGGTTGTGTTAGGATCTCTCTACATGTTATTGTCTGATTAAAGCTTTAGGGTTCAAAGCACGGACCGAATGCCTGATAGGGCCCAACACTTGGGGTTCGAATCGTATTGATTTGGCTAGGTATTCTTGTGGATAGTTAGCAAGACCATGGGTTGGGCCCATGGAAGTTGTGAAAGTTTTGTAAGACTGTGAGGTAGCACATAACATTCACTAGGTTGGTAGGTAGTTATGGAGGTGTTGTAAGACTGTGGGGTGGGCCATAACATTCACTAGGTTGATATTCAGTTGTGGAAGTGTTGTAAGACGATGGAAGGATCATAACATTCACTTTGGGTTGAGTCAGACTCGTTATTGTTGTTAGGTTGCTTCGTGTTAAGACATGAGGGCGGTTAGAGATGTGGCAACGTTTAGGCTTGTGTAGCTCTTGATTGTAGGCGAGGCCTGTTTGGTTATGTTAGCTTGGGTGAGACTCATGGACGAGGCCCGTATGGTTATGATATCTTAAGTGAGCGGACAATTCCGAAATTCGAGGATATGTTCAAGCATGTGATGTTAGTCATGAGTCTCCAAGCCAGTGATAGAATGATGGCAAGATCAGCGTGCTCTATGATCTTAACTTCCTAGTGGATTAGATGGTGTCACAGTGAATCGTGAATAAGTGAGTATATGACTCATGTAGGTGGGACCCGATAGTTATGTAATTGAGACTCTTTGGTTTCAGATCATTATTATTTGGCATGGTTGGGTGTGAGAGAATTTTGAGGGTCGGGAGGCTCAATAACCAGTTGGTTAGGTATGGATGTTAAAACTTCGGACTGGAAGTTCGATGTAAATGTCTTAAAGGATTTTTTGGTGGTTGTTCACCTGGGTTGGCGCGAGATTCTTGGATTGACCAATGTTAAGCTTATGAGAGTAGTAGGCGAATGATGACTTTGCAGAAAGGAAAGTGCATACGTGAAGTCTTTTAGGCAAGAATTCTGTATAAACATTTGTTGGAATCCATGATCGGATGTTATGTGAATTCTTTCTACATGTTTTGGCGGTGATCTTAGTCAGGGACTAGGGGTAAGTATGTTAAGGGGATGATCCTCGATTTTATGGCATGATTTCTATAGTTTGACTGATGGGGTGCCTAGGTTGCAAAATATATCGTTAGAGCCATGATGAGGTCAGGTTAGGATAGCCTTTTTCATATAGAATCTTGGTTGGAGCATCGTGGGAAACTATGTGTGAAGGTGATAGCTTCAGTATTTGGACATGATTTATGCATTCCAATCTTTTAGTAGGTAAGTGTGGAACCAGAGAGATCTCGGATAGATTGAAAATGCGATTTTTTTGTTTAGCAGGATGTGTATGGCACCAATGGTTGAGACTTTTGTTGGGAGTCACTTTTGTATTTAGAAGCTAGGTTTTCAGCATTGATGATTGGTCAGGGATTCTGTTTTCCAGTTATCAGTGAGATAATTCAGGATCGAATGGGCTTTGGTGAGTTCGGGTTGTGGATTGGAGTCATTATGGATATGGTTTGAATGGTTCTGCATGTCTGGAAGTCAGGCATGAAATAAAGTTTTCAAATTTAGGGTAGAGTAGTTGGATTTTCTCTTTGTTGGCTATGGGTGGCGTGTTAAGGTTCGTTTCTTCGCCAGGGTATGTGATTTCTGCTAAGATTGGGTTTCGATAGCAGTGTTGGAAGGCATTCGTCAGTGTGTGATGATTTCTCGATTATATTTTGAATTTAGGAAAATTCGGATGGGGTTGGCTGATGTAGTAGAGTAACTTGTAAGGAATTATTTCGATGTAAAAATGTAATTTAAGCAAGCCCGACCCAAGAGTGTGGGTAAGCTGGACGACCGCACCAGACCTCACCACGATTGGGGGCCCCAAAATTAATCCTATCGGGTATTTTAATATATGTTAGTTGTATTTTAAAATAGTAAACAAACTTTCATTTAGATGAGATGGAAACGTGCCTGATATTTGTTTGGTTTGAGTTCAATTTCTTTTATGCTCAACTTTTTAAATACCTTAAAATTTTATTTTAGCAGTAATTAATGAACATTCTCATTAATATAATAATTAATAAAATATAATACTTTTAAGATCATGTATAATAGTAACAAAAGGTTTTCATTTAATATAATAATTATATAAAAATAATACTATTAAAATGTCATTGTAGTCAACAAACTAATAAAGTTCATAAACATTTTATTGCGTTGAATTCACAAATGTGAGACTTTCTTTCTTTCTTTTTTTTAGTTATTATTTTTAAATGCAAATTGTTTATATTTGTTTTTTCACTTTTATTGTTAAAAAATAAACCTTACTTTTTTTAAGAGTCTTCTTTAACGTCTTTATCTTTTTTTTTAAACAACATAATCAATGATTTCATATATGTTAAATTTGGTACACTAATCAATAAAAATATATGTAAACGAAAAACATATTGAAAGATTTTTAATAGTTAAGAAATTAATTGGAGATTTATTTCAATGGGATTTTCATAATATGTTGTTTAACCGGTAGAGACAAAAAGTAACTATTTGCATAATGTTATACATAAGTTCTTGTAAAAAATTATTTTAAACAAGAAGAACACGAGAAAAATAACCATAAAACAACATAAATGTTACTAAATATACACGACTTTTGAACATGAACACAAACACGACACAAATACGACATTACATGCTATTATCGTGTCGAATTTCTAACACAAACACGACACGACAACATATATGTTTGGACTGGTGACCTAAGGGACCCTTTTTGTTTTGTTTTTTTGCCTGAGGCCTCATATATTCTTGGACCGGCCCTGAATTTAAGTGTGGGAGAGTTGTAGCATCTGTTTTCTAGATTGAATCAGTGTAGGGCATAAATGAGTTAAATGCATGATTTTTGAGAAAAATCATGTGTCACGATGTGACCATAGTTTGGGCACGACATGACAAGCCAAAATGAAAACACGTAAACTATAGGTACATGTGTCTAACGTGGTAAGTCGTTTGCATTGGTGGAGGAGAGGTACATGTTCGAAACTCCCTCCCCTTGTTCTCTAAAAAAATGATCCGTCTAGTTGACATGCCTTGTGCCATATATTACATTATGAAAAGGTAAAAATGGGCTAACTTGAAGAAATTTGTAGGTTTCTTGAGTTTTTCTATCCAAAAAATAAAATAAAATTTGGGACGTAATCGTTATTTTTCCCAAAATAATGAGAATTTTCTAGAGATTTCTCTTACGCTAGCAACTTGCTACTTTTATGATGTATTTAATATAGTCTTTTCCGTTCAATAAAGAAAATACACAATGACTTTTCTAAACGATGTCTATTTTTGGGATGAAAAACAACTATAATTTCTCAAAATCTTGAATCATACGGTAATTATATAATTTTCTGAATATGCCAATTTGAGATATCGTTACATTTACGTATACTTTCAACAACTTTTAAAATCTTCCAATCCGCTTTCTCTTTACCTAAACTTACCTATATCCATTAGGTTGTAAGGTATACTTGCGACGCCCTCACACAACACCTTTAGCTACATCAGCAACCTTCATACAACACAATAGGGGTTGGTCATCACACATAAAAGAGAAGGAAGAAGAAGAGAAAGAGGGTGATGAGAAGAGACGAGAGAGAAATGTTGTGTGAGAGAGATTTCTTGTGTTATAGCCGGTGGCAATGGCCACGACTCATCACGCCATGGAACGCACAGGTGGTGTTTGCGATTTACAACATAACATCCGAGGTTTCGAGATAAACACAACCTTAGAAAATATAGATCAAATCCATCAATTTTTTCATACACGAGTTGAAATTACCTAATTTGCCAATGAGATTTTTCTTGTTTAACCTATCATTAATAGCAGTTTATTAATGAATGGAGTTGATACCTACAAGATCAAAAAGATCAAAATACTGGCTAAGTATATAGGCTTATCTATCATAATTACAGTAAAAACCGAGATAAATTTGTCCCTTAGTATATTATACTATACATCATAATTCAATACACAAATATCAAAATACATTGAATTTAATTGTTATTAGAACCAAAAAAAGTCCCAACGTTTATTGTAATATAGTCAGAATTCAATCTTTGTTACGTGGACTCGGGCTATGTTGACTATGGGGACTCTGGCTATGGGGAGTTTGGTTAATTTGATTTATCCTTGCAGCCGCCGCTAGCGACGCCGCAACGCCACCAGGACGGGTGGTTAGATTCGGATCGTTTCTCAACTCGGCTCCGATGACTCCCTCCGCATCTCTTCGTGTCACCGGTTTATCCGCCGGTAGCTTCGAAGTTGCTTCCTGTTTTACGTCAAAAATGAAAACCCTAGATTTTCATTCGAATTCAAAAGGTTTTCTTCTAGTAGTTGGAAACGATAAATACAAAATGTAGTTGGAAAAGGAGAGTGATTTATGTTTACCGCTAGAATCTCGCTCAATTTCGTTTTGTCATCGTCTCGTGCGACGCGAGCGTTTCGGGTGGCTGCTGATTGAGCTGCCGCAGCAACGCCGCCGGGAACGATATTGGTGCGACCAGTGGCTCTTACTTCCGCTGCTTGTATGGCGGCAGCATCACTGTAATCCACCGGCCTGCTGCCTGCTGTTAAAGCTGTGGCTTCTAGTGCTTCTCCAATGGTGATGTTTCCTCGTTCAAATATGGCTTCTGCTGCTAGTGGTGATGCTTGCTGACTGCTTTTACCTCCGACCTTCAATCATATTCAGTTTTGGCAAACTGTTAACTTAAAATCTCACCCAATTCGTTCACATACGACATGAACTTTAAAGATCTTGGGTCGTGATGCATTTGATATATTATTGTTTCATAGATCAAAATAGATGATGAATGGATCAAACATGTTGGTTGAAAGTCATCAAAAATATATTCAAATTCATATAACCTTTTAAATTACCTTCTTCCAAAAATATTATTATGGTAATAACTAATAATTTACATCTCTTGTAATCATATTTAACATATTGTATATTAACAAAATAGGTGTTTACCGATCCAATATATTTTCATTCTATTTTTGAAAAAAAAAACAACTCAATTATTTGTATTGCACTAAATTTTTTATATTTTCTGAAATTGTTTAATTTGAAGTTTTGAAATTGGTAAAGCCTAGACAACCACAAATGATTGATAGTAACCGGCTTTTAAGAGTTTGTCGTATAAAATCGCTTAGAGTATAAAATTCCAGAAAATATATAGGTTTTAACACAATAAAAAAAAATATAATGATTTTTTTAATGGTTGAATAAAAATAGGTTGAGTTACTATGAGTTTATAAAGACTTAAATTAGACTCTCAAAAAAATAAATAGGTTTTAATACATTAAAAAATACTCCATAATAAGTTTTTTTAATAGATGAAAATATGTTTATCATAACAAGATTTCCAAAATATAACTACCAACCCGACCTATTTTGACCAACACAAAAAAATTTAGCTTTTTGGACAACCTTTCTATTTTGTTACCTCAAATTGATCATAGTTGAAAAGCCAAGGTGAATGCAATAAAATTTGACTCCTAATATGGTTTCCTAGGTCTTTCTAAAACAATAATAACAATCTTATTTTTTGCATGACATGCATGCAAGATTTTTAAAGAAAAACATAACATAAACCAATGTGTATCTAATTGTATTCACCTGTCCACCATTGCTCGGTTCATTGGTTGCTGCACGTCTGGCGGACACACTAGTCTCGATATTATCCATTGCTTTAATACTAAGATCTTTATGTTCTTGAATATGTGTGGTGGCATTATTATGGTGTTCTTGAGCTTCTTCCCCCATTTGGGGTTTCATAGGTTGTTCTTGGCTCATTGATCTCTTTGTGTTTTGCGTAATCTACTATGAACACTTCCCAAATTAAGAACTAATTTCTTACCTCCAGATTTGAAAAACTTTTGCATAATATATGCATATACAAAAAGGATTGAAGGAATGAAGGGTATATAACAAATAGGGTCAAAAGTTTGTGCATGAATTGTAACAAGGTGTTGACAGGTGGTGGGTTCGTTTACCACACATATGGGTGAGACTTGGTCTTTTGTTTTTGTTAATGAAATTGTGTATGTTTGCAATGTTTCTACGATTTGCTGGTTGTAGGGTTGGTATGCCGTGATTTTCGGAGAAGAAATGTTACGTACAAAGGCTTTTATTTTTGGCTTTTATGAAAGGGTTCAGCTATTTGAAAATGTCTTTTGAGTTACGTCTTATTGTGGTTTTGGGGGTTTATTTATTTATTTATTTTTCCTTTCTGCCTATTTAGTCTAGACATTATTTACCGGACTTCGTGTGTATATATATATAAGTAAAAACATAGATATTACCAAAGGACTTATAGGGTAGTGGTATAGGAGTTGACGAAAAAATGCCCCTCAACCTTGTGTAGATTTAGGAGTATGATGGTGAGGGTGCGTGTATAGCCGATTCTTAAAAAACATAGTATATCCATGAGATGAGATTCATAATATAACATATTCTACTCTATAACACTACAAAAAATAAAAGTATTATTCTCGACAATTGTCGGCTTGTCGCCACTAAACACCCCCAAGCAAAAGCAAAAGGTATTGGCCGCGATATATCGTCGCAATTGACCGTCGACACTAAAGCATTTTTTTAACATTGCAGCTAATCTATAAAAGCAGTATTTAAATGACTATTATAATCTATAGAAACAATATTTAAGTTGCAGAAACATAGAATCCACATCATCATACAAAAATCTTAATATAAAATCTACAACATATTAAAGTCGTTGACAAACGTACGATATTGATATTAACAAAATTATAAAACAAAACATAAACTAGTCATCATCACCATCTTCAAGCTCCTCATCATCAGCCCCGGTATCATCTTGTTGCGACAACGATCGAAACCAATTTGCAAGTTTCATGATCGTCCTCCTACAAAATAAATATGTACATTAATATAAATATCAACAAAATAGCATCTAAGCTATCTATAACAACCCGAAATTTCTATCTTATTCAAACGTGCAATTCAATCAAAGTCAGACTCGTTTCTGCTATCTTTTAGCATTGTTTAGAGTCAATTTGAGTGTTCCAAGCCTAGTACCTTCAAACTTAGGGTTTAGAAATGGGTTCCATAAGTTCACCACTTTTCAAAATGGCCAAACACTCCTTCATGAGGAGTGTACGGCCGTCCACTTGGGTGTGCGGCAGTACACCCCCTCCTGGCCGTACACTCTCACGTATATATGTGAGACTTAGCCTTCATTCAGCTCTTTTCACACTCCTAGGCCAAGAAATTGATTCTCTCTCAACTATCATTGCATTTTTTTCACCTAGATCTTCAATATGTAAGTGTTACCTCCTTTGATTCGTTGATTCATTACACTATCTAGTGAAGATCCATGATTTCATCCATGAAATTACTTCTTTTGGTTAGATCTTCAAGTGTTCTTCATTTTCACCAAGAACACCAAGAACACCTACTAAGTTCTTTGACCTCAAACACCCCTAAAGGCTTCTAATCGTAAGTACTTCTTCCTATGCTTGTTACTTACTAGATGTTCACCTTAAAAGTCATCTAACGCATGATCTTCAAGGAGTGTACGGCTGTACACACCTCATGGGGCCGTACACCCCCTTGTTTAGTGCATTTTGGCCTCAAACTCATGTTATACTCCAACACAAAGTCATGGACGCTTAGGGGATGCAAGATAGAGCCTTGGACCACAATTTTGACCATTTCTTCAAGGAGTGTATGGTCGTACACTCCATGGCCGTACACACCTAGCGGTACACACAAGTGGCCGTATACACACTTGGGAGGCCGTACACCCATTATAGGCAATCCTTTGTACTTCTAACACTTCAATCTAAGTGTTTCATAAGTCCTAAGTGATGGGTTTTTAGCCATAAGAACTTTCCTATGTGCGCATGCAAAACCCTAATGCTCGGATCTAGGCTTTCTAATTAAACATGCTTTGAATCCAAGACTTCTAATGGCTAATTAGGTTAAATAACAACATTGAAATAGATCTAGAACCATACCTTTGAATTCCTTGTTGATCTTGTTGTCTTGGAGCTTCTAGAGTCACAAATGTCACTCCTCTAATGGCTTACAAACACCAATAGCAAGAAAGATGATTTAGGAGAGAGGAGAGGGGAGGAATTCGGCCAGAGTATCTCTACTTTAGGTGGTGTGTCGAATTCCCTCACCCCTAGGGTCTATTTATACTTGTAGACTCCTTAAGGATTACAGCTTTAACCCTAATTGGATAACTTAGACTTTAAGTTAATCCATATCCTTTCCTTGATAACCCTATGGACGATTTTGGCTTATCCAAGCCCTAAAAATCGTCCATCCTATCTTGGATAAGGATTTATAGTCTAAAGTGCAACTATCAAACAATTGACAGTTTATACCCTCTTATTTAATTAATCTCTTTAAGTCACCAAATTAATTCCAATTAATCTATGACTTATATTAATTAAATAACCATATATATTATTCCTTATAATATTTACTCTCTCTTAACAAATCATCCATCAAGTTGCTATGGTGAAGGCAACCCAAAAGGACCATGCACAACCGGATCAAATACTTGCCTAATATAGTTGCAGCCTTAGACACTATTCCAACAGTCTCCCACTTGGATAAGTCTAGTAACTATACAAGTACAATTCGGTTTGCAATCGTAGCTCTCAAAGACGCTGTCAAACTCTGATCTAATCAATCTTGTCCTTTAGATAAGGGATCGTACAGTCCTCTGTTAGATATCATGTTGACAATCCTATGGAATGGTTAGTCTAGCATTTTATTTCTCGATCTCCGATTTATTCGACATAGAACTTAATCAAACACATCAATTCAGTTCTGACCGGGCCCGGCACATAAGTCAAATCAAATCATCGAGTGGCCAAGATATCTCTTCTACCCTCTTAGGATAAAATTTACAGATAAACTTCGAATTATATGCATTTACTTATTCATTAACCAACTATACACAACAATGTGTTTTATAACACCAAGTTACTGATGCGTTTTTGCATTATCAACGTACAATCAATTAACAAATAATAAACCATATATCTAGGTTTTAAGACTATATGATATTATCGTCTTGCGATCACCTTTTATTTCGTATTCCATAAAGTGATTCCAGCAAGCGCGGGTTTGTTCCAATGCTCAAAACCAGTTCATAAGCACTCATGAACGTTGCAGCAACCCTTGCTATGTCTAACACCATTTAGACAATCTACACACCAATTCATGACAATCTTCATTCATATCTACTTCCAACATATGAACGATTGTAGACAATTTGAATAATTCGATTATTCCTAATAAACTCAATTATTCTGGAAGTCAAAACATGCAAAGTGAAACAATAGTTAAACAATTAACATATGACAGTAACTTTACTTATAAATAAAACTCCTTTATTTAATCATCAAATGTTAATTACATTTATCTATTATACGTTTCTAATACTATCTAATCTATACTAATATCATCCTTCAGCCCAATACTCCTAGCATGCTGCAAGTTCTTAACCCTACTCAGTCCCTTCGTAAGCGGATCTGCTGGGTTATCTTCTGATGATATCCTCTTAACTATGAGTTGTCCTTGTTCTACACGATGTCTAATGAAGTGATATTTTCTGTCGATATGTCTTGATCTACCATGATCCCTCGGTTCCTTGGTCAAGGCAACCGCACCTTTGTTATCACAGAAAATCTCCATGGGCTCCTTTATGGCAGGCACAACTCTAAGATCACCAATGAAGTTCTTTAGCCATATTGCCTCCTTCGACGCTTCGCTCGCTGCGATGTACTCTGATTCGCACGTTGAATCAGCTACGGTTTCTTGCTTGGAACTCTTCCAAGTTACTGCTCCTCCATTTAGGGTAAAGACCCAGCCCGACTGCGAACGGTAGTTGTCCCTATCGGTCTGAAAACTGGCATCACTATACCCTCGCACCTTCAAGTCATCACTCCCTCCAAAGACTAAGAACCATTCTTTCGTCCTCCGAAGGTACTTAAGGATGTTCTTTACCGCAATCCAATGTGCTTTGCCAGAGTTCCCTTGATATCTGCTAACCATGCTCAAAGCGAAGGCTACATCAGGGCGAGTACAAGTCATAGCGTACATGATTGAGCCAACTGCGGAAGCGTACGGTACTCGACTCATTTGTGCTATTTCAGCTTCAGTACTCGGACTTTGAGTCTTACTCAACTTGGCATTTCCTTGTATCGGTAGTTCTCCCTTCTTTGAGTTTTCCATACTAAAACGTTTTAGTACCTTCTCTAAGTAAGTATTCTAACTAAGTCCAATTAGTCTCTTACTTCTTTCTCTTACTATCCTTATTCCCAAAATGTAAGAAGCCTCTCCGAGGTCCTTCATAGCGAAACACTTCCCGAGCCAGGACTTGACTTCCTGCTTAGTCGGGATGTCGTTTCCTATGAGTAATATGTCATCGACATATAGAACGAGGAAGCTTACTATACTCCCACTGGCTTTGACATATACACAAGATTCGTCTTCGCTTCGTACAAATCCAAACTCTTTGACTTTCTCATCAAAGCAAAGATTCCATCTGCGAGACGCTTGCTTAAGTCCATAAATGGACTTCTCAATCTTACACACTCTATTTGGATGCTTCGGATTCACAAACCCCTCTGGCTGAGCCATGTAAACATCCTCAGCTAACTTTCCGTTAAGGAAGGCGGTCTTGACATCCATTTGCCAAATTTCATAATCATGAAATGCGGCAATTGCTAGCATCACTCTAATAGATTTAATCTTCGCAACTGGTGAGAAGGTCTCATCATAGTCAACTCCTGGAGTTTGAGTAAAGCCCTTCGCAACCAATCACGCTTTATACGTGTGCACGTTCCCATCCACGTCGGTCTTCTTCTTGAAGATCCATTTGCACCCAACGGTCTTACGTCCGGGCACATAATCAACCAAATTCCAAACTTGGTTATCGTACATGGATTGGATCTCGCTATCCATTGCCTCTTTCCATTTCACAGACTCCGGGCCTGCCATGGCTTCCTTATAACTATTAGGTTCATCAAGATTTACTAGTGTACCATCACTAATATACGTGTCCCCTTCGGTAGTAATATGAAAACCATAAAACTGGGGATGAACTCTAACTCTATCGGAACGTCTAAGAGGTAAGGACTCGTCAATCGGTTCAACCGGAGTTTCCTCCTCGGGTTGAATGCCAGCGGTAAAGGTTCCTTCATCTATCGACTCTTGAATCTCTTCAAGTTCGATTTGCCTCCCACTGTCTCCTTGGCTTATGAGTTCTCGCTCTCGGAAAACTCCTATCCTCGCAACAAAGACAACGTTGTCCTTCGGTCTATAGAAGAGATATCCAAAGGATGTCTGCGGGTAACCGATGAAAATACATCGCTCACTTCGAGGTTCAAGCTTGTCGTGAGTATCTCGTCTTACGAAAGCCTCGCAACCCCAAACCTTGATGTGTGCCAACAAGGGAGCTTTCCCCGTCCACATCTCGTGAGGTGTTTTGGCAACCTTCTTAGTAGGGACTCGGTTAAGGATATGGGCGGCAGTCTCTAAGGCATACCCCCAAAAGAAGATAGGTAGTGAAGCACGACTCATCATAGAGCGAACCATATCCAATAAGGTTCGATTACGCCTTTCTGCCATACCATTCAACTGCGGTGTCCTAGGAGGCGTCAATTGCGAAACTATTCCACACTCCTTGAGATAATCGTGGAATTCAAGACTTAGGTACTCTCCTCCTCGATCGGATCGAAGCATCTTGATTTTCCTGCCCAATTGATTCTCCACTTCATTCTTGAACTCTTTGAACTTTTCAAAGGTTTCTGACTTTTGCTTGATTAAATAGATATACCCATATCTACTATAATCATCGGTAAAAGTCACATAGAAGCGGTTCCCATCCTTCGTGGTTGATCTAAAGGGTCCACATACATCGGTATGTATTAGGTCCAATAGCCCCTCACCCCTTTCACAAGTATTCGTGAAGGGTGACTTAGTCATCTTTCCAAGTAAACAAGACTCGCATGTGTCATCTTCCCTAAGGTCGAATGACTCCAACACTCCATCCTTTTGGAGTTGGGCTATGCGTTTCTTGTTGACATGTCCAAGACGGCAATGCCACAAGGATGCTTTATCCATACTAGTGGAAGAATCAATATTCAAAACATCATTTCCTAAGTTATCAACAATCATAACAGTTTCATATATTCCATTACACGGTATAGCTTCAAAGTAAAAGACACTATTTAGATAAGCCATAATAGAACCATTCTCATTATTAAAAGAAAATCTAAATCCTTGTCTATATAAACCATGAAATGAAATGATGTTTCTAGCCATTTCTGGCGAATAGCAACAATAGTTCAAATCTAAACATAAATTATTCCTAAGCACTAAAGAATACACTCCAATCTTGGTAACAGGCGACGATCTTCTGTTCCCCATGATTAGATTGATCCTTCCTTGCTCCACATCCCTACTTCTTCTTAGTCCCTGCACATTTGAACAAATGTGATAACCACAACCGGTGTCAAGAACCCAAGAAATAGCATGATTAGAATTGTTAGATTTAATTGTGTATATACCTGCGAAAGATGGCTTGATCTTTCCTTCTTTGATTGCTTGCAGGTATTCAGGGCAGCTTCTCTTCCAATGTCCTATCTTGTGGCAGTGGTGGCACTCTGCCTCCTTCGGGTTAGGATAGAGCTTAGAGGGATCAACTTTGGTCCCACTAGAAGAGGCACCATCTCGGGCTTTAACCTTGCGATAGTTCTTTGATGAAGCCTTCCTCTTCTTTCCCTTTCCTTGACCAATTGCCAAGACAGGAGCAACAGACGGATTGGGAGTAGGTGCAACAGACTTGTCTTTGAAGTTGCTCTCAGCGACTCTCAAAAGACCTTGGAGTTTGCTTAGGGTGACCTCCTCTTTGTTCATGTGATAGGTCATCCTAAATTGGTTGTACATCGGAGGCAAAGAGTGAAGCACCATGTCGATCGCTAAGTCTTCCCCAAAGTCAACATTTAACTTGCGAAGGCGATCGACATACCTTTGCATCTTTTGCAGGTGCACGGTAAGAGATTCTCCATGACCCATCTTAGTGGAGATCATGTTAGTGAAAATCTCATAACGCTCTTGTCTCGCGTTTTGGTGGTATCTCTCCAACAAGTCTTGATGCATCTCGTATGGATACATGTCCTCGTAGGACTTTTGGAATTCGGAGTTCATGGTGGCAATCATGATGCAATGTACCTTCGTTGCATCTCGCTCATGAGTCTCAAAAGCGGTGATTTCAACCGGAGTAGCGATTTCGGGGTTGATCTTCTCAAGCTTTTCATCGAGGACATACTCCTTATCCTCGTAGCGAGAAATGGTGCGAATGTATCTTATCCATTCGCTAAAGTTCGTTCCATCGAAGGTGACCTTTTGGCAAAGGCTCATCAACGTGAAAGAACTCGCAGCAGCGTTGTTTGTGTTCGACATCTATAGAAAGGACAAAGATAGATTAGAATAAGAATCCCTAATTATCACCCAATAAGAAAAATTAGGGTTAGGATCCAACAATAACATTTACATATTAGAAAAGGGATGCCGTAATCTAACATCAAAATAAATTGAAGGTAAGTGAATGACGATTCACTAATTCTCCATAACAAAACCTAGACTATTAGTCCTAAGTGTATTGAGAATTCCTAGGTTCGGATGAGATTCATTGAAACTATTCAATGGCATGTTTAAATCTCGATATGCCCCTCTTGTTTGTGACTGGGATGCCGAGGATCACAAAGCGGGTGTGAATTACCATGCAAATTCACATGGTGCCTTCATTGTAACGATCACCTATTCGATGTGCCGGTAAACCATACACGCTCCATCGAACTATGATAAACAATGAATCACCCTTTGCCACCTTTGCCTAGAACCAATTAGTGTGCCGGTAAACCACACACGCTCCACTAACTTCTTAGCAAGGGTGCAAAGTGTAATTTCATGGGATTGCATCAATTCACTTTTCCTAAAGTAACTAAGATTGGGAATTTTTAAAACGTGTAGTTACTTTGTATTACTTATTTTACTTTTAATGAGAGGATGAGGTTGCCCTATCCTACCCGTTCGGCTAACGACCCTCCACCAATCAAGCAAGCGGTGGGTGTGAGTGTACACCCATTAAGCGCCATTTTATAGGCCGCAACCTTATACCCACCTTATAGATCGGCTTCGTGAATGAGGCCTACTAACGGTAAGACTAGCATTTAGTTATACATATATATATTATTCTAGTAATATCATATTAGTATAAGGTTGTGTTTTAAACCTTTTAAAACGTAGGGTTTGAAATTTAAGTTGTCTAAATTAAAAAATTTTAATCACAAATATAAATTTCAAAACTTGAGAGCAAGTTTTAAACATTTAAAACATGGAGGATCAAATAACAAATAATTCAAATTAACAATTAATATCTTAATTATCTATATTTGATTTATCCAAGATTTCTTTTAAGATAATTATCAAAATAATTAATCATTTATCATATAAGGAAATTAAATATTTTATTAGATGATAAATATCTTTAATTAGATCAAGATTATAGTCATATATATCAAAAAAATCGGATTAGGGTTGATCTAATATGATTAAGGTAAGTTTCCATAAGATAAACATGAAAAAATCCCGGTTTTGCCTAATCCTGACGCCCGGACTCGCCGAGTACACAAAGGGACTCGCCGAGTCAGGCCTACTCGTCGAGTCCACTTTGGAACTCGCCGAGTCCATGACTCAGAAACCTAAAAATCGAATTTTGCAGGTTTGTTTCAGTTAATCAAGCAACAATTTAAAGAAAACCAAGCTAGGCTCTGATACCACTAATGGGTTTTAGCCATAAGAACTTTCCTATGTGCGCATGCAAAACCCTAATGCTCGGATCTAGGCTTTCTAATTAAACATGCTTTGAATCCAAGACTTCTAACGGCTAATTAGGTTAAATAACAACATTGAAATAGATCTAGAACCATACCTTTGAATTCCTTGTTGATCTTGTTGTCTTGGAGCTTTTAGAGTCACAAATGTCACTCCTCTAATGGCTTACAAACACCAATAGCAAGAAAGATGATTTAGGAGAGAGGAGAGGGGAGGAATTCAGCCAGAGTATCTCTACTTTAGGTGGTGTGTCGAATTCCCTCACCCCTAGGGTCTATTTATACTTGTAGACTCCTTAAGGATTACAGCTTTAACCCTAATTGGATAAATTAGACTTTAAGTTAATCCATATCCTTTCCTTGATAACCCTATGGACGATTTTGGCTTATCCAAGCCCTAGAAATCGTCCATCCTATCTTGGATAAGGATTTATAGTCTAAAGTGCAACTATCAAACAATTGACAGTTTATATCCTCTTATTTAATTAATCTCTTTAAGTCACCAAATTAATTTCAATTAATTTATGACTTATATTAATCAAATAACCATATATATATTATTCCTTATAATATTTACTCTCTCTTAACAAATCATCCATCAAGTTGCTATGGTGAAGGCAAACCAAAAGGACCATGCACAACCAGATCAAATACTTGCCTAATATAGTTGCAGCCTTAGACACTATTCCAACACTAAGGTGTTTTCCTTACATGATTAGTTGTATAAACACTAATTATATGCATATATGTGTCATTATATGCTTATTAGGATCCGTTGTGCTCAAGTCTTCACTTGACACTTAGCATCCTACAAACCGATCTTTCATTCGTGTCACTCACTGCAGGTGAGTTCATACCCCTTAACTTATCTTTTGAATGATTTTAAATGCTTTTAATGGGGGAGAATACAAGTAGAAATAGTATAGTTGTTATATCAATCATATGTGATTAATAACTATCAAACATATAGATTTCTTATACTTCAAACTGTGTCTTCAAACAAATTGCTCAAATCATTTTATCAAACTCTTTTAGACTTATACTTTGTCAAATCATGTCTATATGGATATAGTTATATAAGTAGGATTGAAAGGACTTAGGACTGATAACTCGCCTTATTTTCTGTTCCTTGTTTGGTTGTGGACTTAGGGTATCGGTTGTTTGTCCGAAGGTCGTTTGAATCTTAGTTATATATATATATATATATATATATATATATATATATATATATATATATATATATATATATATATATATATATATATATATATAAGTTCTTCATTCAGTTCAATACCTTTGGGTAACAATGGTGTACAAACATGTTCATGTATACAAACAACATTCTAGTAAACTATAATAGGTATAGTTTAGGAAGTCACTAATACTATTTCTAGAATAATGAAACATACAAGAGTCAGTTTATACACGAGTCTATTGAAACATACTATAAACGAGAAACAATACATACTATACACTATACACTAGAGAACATACTATAACGAGAGACAATACTCACCATAAAGAGAAACAAATAAAACATAATACACACTAGACAGTGAGAACATTCACTACACTAGAACATACTATACAAATACAAGGATACTATAACAATAATGTGAGATACTACTTCCCCAAGATACCCATACATGTGATTATACGATATGATTATGAGAACTGCATGCTAGATTAGGGTTGAGGATCTAGAAAGGATGCCTTATATGCCTACTGTATGTGAATGAGAACTGCATGCTAGATTAGGGATAAGGATCTAGGAATATGCCTTATGTGCCTGCTATATGTGCTTAATGAATTACATGCTATAACTGATTATTCAGTGGTATGATGGCTTGATTAGAATATGCTTGGTTTTGTTAATCAAATCTCGAATGCTGCTTTCTTTGTGCTTTTAGGAGTTCTAGTTATCTTTAACTAATTAGCAAACAGATACATTAAGTTACATATTACGGGGACTAAATAATTCCAGAAGGTTAGGTCTTGCCCTATTTCGCAGCTCTTGGCTGAGCCCAACCATTGTAGGGTAGGACCTCCCATTCGAAGAATTATCTGGTCTTAGGGATATGTAATGGTATTCACGAGCTAGTTAGGTAAAGGTAGCAGGGATTTCTTATGCAGCTGATGACGGAGAGTAGGTTGGAGAGTTACTCTAGGGTAAGCCTAGGATGAGATTAGTGCAACAAGTAGTAGTAGTGAAAAGGACTTGGTGAAGTCAAGGAAATCCTTGAGGAAAGTACATATATATGTGGAAGGTAGTATAGGCCCGTACTACTGAAAGTAGAGGATCCGTACTCGAGTCAAGGAGGGCTGAGACAGAACCAGGGAACTTGTAGAGTGTGAGACCTATCGAGGTTATGTATGACCCTGATGATTATGTGTTTTGTTTCAGAATGGTGGTGAAACATAATGGAGTAAAAGGTTTAAGGTTTGGGTCAGGTTCAGGTTCGGGTTCGGGTACAGGTTCCGAGTCGGTTAATGAAGGATTACACGAGTTCCTCGCGTCTGAGATTATGAGAGGCATCCTTGAGGCAACCCCGGTGATTTTCGGGTCGATCAAGTAAGGGATTATTGAGCTGATGGAGGATCGCCTTAGGGGATTCCGGAGTGACATGGCATCTAGCCAGTCAGGGATGTGCATGCTCTCCTTCAAGGATTCTAGGGGATGTGTTGCACCAAACTTTCACACGGTGAAGGAACCCATTGTGGCCAAGAGATGGATTGCATACATCGAGTCTGCATAGTTGACAAGCTTCTGACCTGAGGGGTCGAAGGTCTGGTATGTTGCGGGATGTTTGAGAGACAGAGCTAGAGATTGGTGGGAGGCAGTCAGTGATTCGTTGGGAGCCCCAGCTATCGAGGCTATGACCTGGTCGGACATTGTGACCAGGTTTAGGGCTGATTTTGCGCCATCTATGGAGATTCAACAACTAGCCAGGGAGTTTCTTGATATGAGACAAACGATTGAGTCAGTGGCGAAGATTACCACCAAGTCCAGGAAGAGGGCCTTACTGGTGCCTCATTATGCGGGTGACAAGGAGATGAGGAAGACCCAGTACCATGACATGTTAAGAGCTGACATTCGGAAACATGTCAGCTATTCAGCATGTCCGATATTGGAGGATATGATAGCCAGAGCGAGGGGGAGGGAGATTGACGTAGAGCACCTCAAGAAGAGGAAAGCGGAGACTTGGCAAACGAATGGGGTTTCTGGGAGATGAGGAAGACCCAGTACCATGACATGTTAAGAGCTGACATTCGGAAACATGTCAGCTATTCAGCATGTCCGATATTGGAGGATATGATAGCCAGAGCGAGGGGGAGGGAGATTGACGTAGAGCACCTCAAGAAGAGGAAAGCGGAGACTTGGCAAACGAATGGGGTTTCTGGGAAGAAACCCAAGGGATTCAACTCGAGGTCGAAGAGCCAGTAGGGCCGGAGCCGCGGTGGGAAATGCAACATGCGACATGGGGGAGTGTGCAGGGCTGGGGGATCGGGTTGCTACAAGTGCGGTAAGACCGGACACTTTAGCAAGGATTGTACAGCCCCTACCCGTTCAGACATTAGACTTGAATTGCTGTAACACCCCATTTATTTAATAAATAAATAAACAAATTAATGAATGAATAATTGCCTTATAATTTATAGTTATATAGTAAGGTGTGGGTCTCGAGGAGTTAACTGTCATAATTTTAAAAGGCGAGGATTAAAGTGTAAAATCCGGACTTAATTAGTAAGTAATATTGAAGTCAGGGGTCGCTTGGTAACAATTAGGACTCGATATGAAAGGAATTATGAAAACAAGGGCTAAAGAGTTAATTAAGGACCTCATTTAAAAATAATTATAGAGGGTGGGGCCACTTAGTAAAATATGGGACTTATTTTGTAAAGGAGTTACATGGATGTGGTTAAAAAGGTAAATTTCGGATTTATTTTGGAAAAGACAAGGGAAGGAGGGACCAATCTTGTCAAAATCGGATAGAAGATATAGTAGAGACGGGTTTAAACCCGTCACTAGCCTCCCCTCCCATAAACATGAAACCCCAACCCTAATATTCAACTTATTCTCCAGCCGCCAACCTCGTGTCCAGCCGTCACCGTTCCGCTACCGACGAGGGAGAGAAGTCGATGACCGTTGTCGCCGCACCTCTACCTTTCTTCTTCTCCTCATGTTCTGTCTCCGTTCGTAGTCGTTCATGATGGTCGCCGTCGTCTCAATTGCCCTTGCTCCTGACGTGACTTCGCAGCAGCCGGTCGCCGCCGCTTCCGCTGCCGTTCCATGCGGTGGTTTCTGCTATGTTTTGGGTGTCATCGCCACAGCGAGGATAACTCAGTCGGGTGGCTTCTTCGTATTGCATCTCGTGTAGTGCGTGTATCGACTTCAAGCCGTGTGTGGGAGATATTGGCTGGAAAACACATGAAGACCACCATGGCAGCCAACCATGGTGGCTGCCGCCATCAACACCGTCGTTTATTGCTGTTGGCGCTGCCGTGTGCCACCGGGTGGATGGCTGGGGTCGTGTTGTGGACAAATAGTGTGCATTGTGGGTGTTTGTCAAGCCGGAAAGTCGAGTACGGTCACCACCACTACCGTGAGGTGGTGCCTGCCACAACTTACCACCACCGGCCACCACAAGGGTGGCTATGTGTGTGGGTGTGTGTTATTAGTGTGTGTATTATCGAGTTGTACATTGTAATGGTGCCAAAATAATAATAGAAATCTCAAACCACCACCGTGGGGTGGTGGCTGCCGCCTCCTACTGCCACCGGTCGCCGTGTCGGGTGGTCATATGCTTAGTTGTGTTGGGATTGCTTGTTGGATGTTTGGACAAAGGACTAAAACCCTAATGAGCCTATTAAACCCTAATGGGCCCAATGAAACCCTAATGGACCTAAAAGCCCAAACATGTGACTAATGGGTGTAAAAACCCTAATTGATCTAAGGAAAACCCTAATGGGCTTAAGGACTTGGTTTTGGGCCTATTGGGCTAAGATGGGAGTGGAAACCCTAATTAGGGTTTAGAAAACCCTAATATTGGATTTATGGGCTTGGACTTATCGGGACCCACATTTGGGCCGTTGGAATAGAAGTGTGTATTAAGCCCAATCACACCATATGAGTTATTTAGAAGAGTAATGGACTTAATGGATTAAGTCCTTAATGGGTTAAGTGAGAAACACTTAACCCTAATCGTTGTATTATGTGAAACCCTAATTTCACTCGGGTTTATTGTTGGACCTTTCTATTGGACCTTGATAATTAGGTTATTAATGGGCCATCCAAGATCAAGCAAATGGACTAGAATAATTAATATGCCATACACTTTGAATGCAATATATTATGAACAAAAAAATCTAGATGAATCCTAATATAATTAAAATACAATACAAGAATTAAGGTTACATACCTTTGATTTGTTATAGCAAACAAATCACTTCAATCTTGCCTTTGAGGAGCTTAGAAAGCTAGCACCAAAAGGATGATGTCTTTAATGGCTCACATTCAAAATCTATAACTAGAAGACAAGTGAGGAGAGAGGAGGAGAGGTATAATTTTTGTTTATATGCCTCTAGGAAAGAGTAACCACAAAAATCCTAGCCCAATGGGTCCTATTTATAGTTTAGGTAACTTGAAGGCCAAGGCAGAATTTTAATTAATTAAATCATGGATTTAATCACAATTCAAATCATTTCCTTATCGGCATCGAGGAGGCTTCTGGAAACCCTATAAGGAATCCTAAAACCATGATGGTTCTAGAGTTGTCTTTTTTGTTCAACTACTAAACAATAAAAATTTAACCCTTATGCCTTTAATTAACTCCAGATTAATTCTGATTAATAATTAATCAATTCTAATTGATTTCATATTAATTTATTAATGATATAAATTAACAAATCAATTATTTAACAATTGATATCATATTAATTTATTAATCACATAATAAATTAACAAATCAACTATCGAGGATATACCATTGTCATGGTGGAACAACCACGTCAAAACCATGGGAATTAGCATAGCTAATGCCATCTCATAGGATGAAGTGAAGTAGTTGATGATGGATGAGTACTTCCCCAAAGAGGAGATGCAAAAAAAGGAGCAAGAGCTTTCACCGTTCTTCCTCGACTTTCATAGCCACGTTCATTACAATTTCAAAACGTAAATTTTCCTCTATTTTATTTTTCCTTCAAAAATATCTCATGCATGCATAGATTTGTCGGAGCATATTCAACATAAGATACAAAATATTGTTGTCCCAATGGCGGAGCTAGTAGCGGGGCAACGCGAGATGCTGAGCCCCCTCCAACTCTTTTAACCATTTACTAATAAACTAAAATCCAAAGCCCCCTCCATCTATTTTAATTCGTAAAAGTCAATGTATCTTTTATTTAACTGCGGCTACTTGATCATCATTAAGAAGGTGTTGCCATTTAAACTACACCATGATTTCATTCTCCAATCAATAATATGTAAACTCTAATTCTTATAACATATTTATTTTTTGTAATTTACCATTAGTAATTTTATTATGATTGGTAATTTGGGTTTTATAATCATAGGGTATATCATAAATATCGCTTCTTTTTTAAATGAAAAGATGTTTATGAACCTCAATTGTATCATGTTACTGGTGATATTAGAGAAGATGTTTATAATTAATGTTCTCAACCAAAAAGGAATGATAATATCGACAACCCAATTTGTGTTCAACCTGAAAAATGATATGTCAAATTTAGGACATTTAGATTTGATTCTTTGATAACTGATCGTGGAGAACGTACAATCTTCAATCTTAAATATTCCTAGTAACCAATAATTTTTTGATATGTTATCATTTAAATTGGTAGTAGGATTGATAGGTTCAAAAGATAGGAGGATATTTAATTTCTCTTATTTTTTAGTATGTTATTACAATGTAAGACCGGCATGTTCTTAAACCCCGGCTCTGCCCTTGTTGGCCCTACAACACAACACAGAATATGACTATTATATAGTAATACAAAAGACATAATAAATAATGGTATTACACATGTTTCTTCTGCTTTCTATCTCGCCACTAAAATTGAAACTGATTGCCCATTTATAGAGCCATTTCTCAAATTATCATCTATTGCCGAATCCACCGCGTGTCTCTCAATGAAGAACGCTGGTCGTTTTGGCTCAGGTAGATGCATATTTTCATTTGTGAGCATGGAAATAACTTCAGACATGGTTGGTCTGTCCATTGCATGATCTTGAACACACAAGAGACCTACATGGATGCATGTCATTACTTCCTTGGGAGCGCATGAATCTTCCAGTAAAGGATCCATCAACTCCAAACCTCTGCCTTCATTCCACAGTTCCCATGCCTGAATTAGTTTAAACATTTATGCAATATCGAGTTAATGCTTTTCCTTTCAAACAAAAAGTAAACGTGTCCCACATGACAAAAATCAGTCCTGGATGGATAGGATTAACTTACATGTCCAAGAAGGTTGAGTGGGTGTTCAGTATCATAGCTCCCATGATTCATCTTGCTGCTTACAATTTCAAGCAACAAAACACCAAAACCAAAGACATCTGTCTTTGTTGAAACTGAGCCTTCTAACATATATTCTGGTGGCATATAACCACTGCATATTAAATCAAGAGTTATTATTTGTGAGTTTGTGTTAGGAACTTTTATTGACTATTGACAGAAGATAAGTTATGAACTCACCGTGTTCCAACAACTCGGCTTGTATTTGCTTCAGATTCATTAATCCCAAATAACTTAGCCATACCAAAATCTGATATTTTTGGCTTAAGGTAGTCATCTAGCAAGATGTTACTAGCTTTCAAATCTCTATGGATTACCCTTAGCCTTGAAAACCTATGGAGATATAGGAGTCCTTGAGCAATGCCATCAATAATTACAAAGCGGTTATTCCAATCCAGTGGTCCTTTCTTCCTAGAACCTGTTAACAAAATGAGTAACGGAAACCAAAGAAATAACGAAGGCCAAGCAAATGTTTTAGGTCTTACCAAATAGAAAGAAGTCCAAGCTATGATTAGGCATGTATTCATATACAAGGATTTTCTCTTTCTTCTCAATGCAACATCCTATAAGCCTGACAAGGTTAGTGTGTTGAAGTTTGGCAATGAGTTCGGTTTCATTCTTGAACTCCTTGACTCCTTGTTCAGAGTTTCTTGAAAGTCGTTTTACTGCAACCTCTTGCCCATCAACTAATTTTCCCTGTGAAATTCCATCACACATGAGCTTTTATCTGGAATTTTATCATCTCTTAACAGTTTAATTACCTTATAAACTGCTCCAAAACCACCCTCTCCTAGCTTGTTAGTACTTGAGAAATTGTTTGTGGCTGAAGAGATGCTTTGAAAGGTGAAGTGGTGCAGCTCAGTGTTCATCTTCTTATCTGTTCGTATATAATTGTAGAAGCGCCTCAGTTGACTCGTCAGCAGCTTTTGGACTTTCTTGGCTTCCACTAATTTGTTAATTTTAAAGAACATTGGTTAGATAGGTAGAATATATTACAGATGTGTAATTTGGGCATGCATTATATGTAGAGCAATATCTATATATAGATATATCTAGTTTCTCTAATGATGGTAAGCTTAAATAATAATTGGATTGTACTGACAAGTTGTTGAAAGCAGAAGATAATTAAGGGACTATTGTATTTGTATAATTAATTAAGGAGAGTAGATCGAAAGATGAAGTCCATACCTTTAATACGAAGCTTCTTGTATAAGAAATAACATGATACGAGTGAAGCTAAAGATCCAATCCCGATGATTAAAATCAACTCCTTTTCTGCATATGAAGAAAACTCAATCTTTTTATACAGGCACACACTTTTATGCATTATTCATTGTGAAGGATGTATGAGTTGAGTTTTCAATATACGTGAAAGCGATAAGAGTATCATGTACTTACTAACACGTCCATGATAATTATACACAATGATATAATATTGGTTTTCAGCTTCTGGTAGATTGTATATCCTTTGACGGGATGGGTATCGGTAAGTTTCAGTTTCTTGTGGGTTGTATATCTTTGGACCATAAGTCGTGCACCCTGCCCTGTCTGTGGTTGCGTAAGTAAAGGCCATGCAAGAACATTTGTTCCAGCATATTCTTTGGCAATCATATAAACTCAAGTTATGGCTTTCATCATATTCATACTTATGATCCCCATATATGCTTCCATATCTCTTGTCAACGAAATACTCTTTCCTGCAACTTAACTCCTCAAACTCATATTCAGCACAACCAATGTCACTGATTGAGCGGCATTTGACATCTAAGTTAAGAGTCGAACCCTTAAGTCGACCGTCTAAAAGCATCGTCAGAGCTGGCGCTGAATGATACGTTTTTGCTAAATATGCGAAGGATAGCTCTGTCTCGTTAGATACATAGTAAGTGCGTACATCCGGACCGGTATATTGTAAACCGGTGTTTATGAATCCGCCGTTCTTCCAAGATCCACTCCTCCAGTGGATGTTCCCTCGCCTGACGATGACCATTTGACCGGTGCCATTGGAGTCTCCGGTTAATGTAAAAGAACCATCGGCTGGTAGGTTTTTTCTTCGCCATGAAGTGAGCGACCATCTATGCCCAGTCTTGTGATCAATCCCTAGTTTCATCCCAGGAAGAAGGGTATCTGTTGGGTAATCAAAACTTTGCCATAAAATTCGTTTAACAGACCCATCTGGATACAGTTCTTGCAGTATGAAATTTCCATTATCCAACAGTGTAGCACTTGCGTTGCGTCTTCCTGGAGTAGTAGGACTGAAAAGATCAACCACGGTGCCTCCGCCGGATAAGATGCTAAGTTTTCCATGTACGTCTATCATGAGCTTACCGTATATATCTGTGATTGGATTGTTTCTGTTTGCTACCCAAACTGGCTTATCTGTGTCATACACATTCGAATAAACATTTCGAATTTCTCTTCTTAAGGAGGGATCGTAGAATATCCCTAAATAAGGGCTTATGCTGGTGCCAAAGCTAAAGAACTTCAAAAAGAAGAACGTGTTTGGTGAGATCAGTTCATCCCAATCCTTGAGAATTTGACCTTGTTGTAAGGTATCGGTTTCTGAGTAGCTAGGACTGCTGAAAGAATAGCAAGATAAAGCGAGGATGAGCATCAGCAGTATACCTCTGTCAGCCATTGTTCCAAGGTAAAAACGGGATGACAAGATATGATCTTGTAGAACACTCTACAAAAAAGCTCTGGGGTAAGAAATGGTTTTTTTTTTTTTTTTTTTTTTAAATTGTTGAGGGCAATCTTTCTTGACTAGATCCTGCTCCTTTCGTTTTCTGTTACTTAGTCAACAGAAATAGACACCTCTTTAGTGAGCCTTGTTTCACAGGAAGCTCCCTATATGGACAGGAATTGAAGCATATCATGATTTTTAATTGGTGATACTTTGTAATTGTTAAGACCATTCGGTGGTCAACGGGTCAATGACAGTAACAGATATAGTATAGGGCCTTTTAGTGGGGTGCCACTTACCATTCATTGAGGTGTCTCCACGTAGCCCCGTACCGAGTAGTCTAAAACAGAAACTCCGGCCGCTCTATATATTTGAACCGATTCAAACCGGATCAGACCATAATGAAACTGAATTGGGCAAAATTGGTTTGTAAAAAAACCGATAGAAACTTAAAAAATCAAAATTTTAAAGATTAGTATTAGTAGCATGGTGTGTGTTTATGATTATGATTTTAGTGATATCAACATGTTTTAGTATAGCTACTATTAATATTTAGATAGCCTGAGTTATGTTTCACTCACCGAGATTGGAGGTATGGGATATACACTTAGAATGATAAATATAAGCTTGGGGAGGGGGGAGGGGGGTCTAGAGGTAGTGCCCCTAACGGTTTTTTTATCATGAAATGGTATGGACATATATTTTCCCACCAAGAGGGTTTATGACATCATAATGATGTAATAAATTGTATGTGTCATATAACTACTTTTTAACCTTTATTTTGACGTCAAATTTGTATATAACTGCCATTAACTAATTTTCCTTTTTGTATAAGAACAATTTGTATGTTCGTGAAAGAGGGTTACATTTTCCTTATATACGAGAATTAGTTGTGAGACCCGTATAATATACGGGTTGATTAAAACAAAATGTTAAGTACAAACGATTAAATAGAAATTTTATTTGAATTTGAAATTGAAATAAGTGAAAACTATGAGAAAAAAACATGCAAAGAATAAATTAATTAAAATTATGTGTTTAGTGTACTAAACGGGTTAATTATAACAAAATATTAAACATAAAGGTTTAAACTGTAAATTTATTTGGAATTGAATTTGAAATTTAAAATTTAAAATTTGATAGTATTTATGGTAGGTTTAATTTATGGAAAGTAAATTAATGATATATTGAAAATGAAAATTAAAGTAATGACAAGTGGAAAATAAATATATCTCAAATTATGACAAAATGACATGTGGCTAATCTTATGAGAGAAAGACATGTGACAAAGTTATTTTCATTTATTAGAGTAGATCTTTATCAGATTATATCTAAAGAACACATAAAGCAAATGTATAATGTGTTTCTTAATTTAAAATTAGGCTTGTAACTCAGTTTGGTTTTCATTCTTGGATTATCTCACTTCTAAATCTATGTACCCCAGGTAAAAGGGATGAATTATAGATTTTAGAAAGTGTTCAAAACACGATCCTTGAAACTATCCAAGTAATATATATTGTTATTCTAATTCCCTAAATTCTAACAGCATGGAAGCAAAATCATAGTTTATCTATTCCCTTGCAATTCTTTGTTAACGTTTTGCTAACCCTCTAATAATTATCTGGCTATTCGGGAAAGAAACTATAAAAAATAATAATAATAAAAATAATAAATCAAGTACATTATAACGTCCCAAAATTTCCGAGTAAAAAATTTCATTTTTAAATAAGTTAAAACCATTCATTCATTATCTTAAACGACGATTATAATAAAAGTATTCTCAAACATCAGAGTAAAATCATAAACGGTCAATTCGGAATAAATCTCAGGGGATGCAATGCGATCAAGTCGTCCCTTCCTTTTGAAACTAGAGATACCCGAAAAAAATTTAAACATAAAATGTAAGCCCAAAGCTTAGTGAGTTCCCCAAAATACCGCATATCATACATATAAGTCATCTCAAGGTTGTATCGGATCTATTTCACCCTTGAGTCTATTTCAACTCATATGTCAGCATAAAGTTGTATCGGGTCTATTTCACCCCACATACATACAACAAACAGGAATACAGACATACAAGAAGATTCACAAATACAACAAACACAACCAACCCTAGTATCCTATAGTATATTGAGCAAACTTACCTCAGGCCAGAGATAACTGAATCACACGTATTGTCACTACCAAGCTCCTTACACCGAACATATCGAAATTATCTTTAATCAATAATTAAGACAATTTCCTTCAATCCAAGGTCCAGTTCATATTCTATCATACCAATGGATATAAAAGACCATTTTACCATCCCCACATCTAACTCAACAACTCATCTCCCAAACCCCAAAAGACCCAAGGCCCAAAAATGGCCCATTATGGCACCTTGGTGCGTACGCCCCGCGTACCACCCTAGTACGCCCGACGTACGGTGCAGAAGTCCAAAAACTCCATTTTTAACTCTTATTCCTTTAAGACCAAATGTTCAAATCCTCAAGTTCAAGCTTAATGGACGTCTAGAGTCATAAAGTTCCTGACTTTATGACCTGGCATGACTAATAGAGCCCAACACCAAAGTTAAGCTTCCTTACATAACAAAATGACCAAGGACTCAGTTAAAAGTGTTTAATCCTTTAAGACTTTACATCCAAGGCTCATATCTAATTCTATTGGGTGTCACAATCAATAAAGTCATCAACTTGATGCCTTTGCCTGGCTCCAAGAAATCCAAAACCCAAATCTAGTCTACTAGTTTCACCAAGAGGTCAGCAACTCATACCTAGTTATTCCACAACCATCAAGATGCAAACTTTATGAACAAAGGACCTCAAAACATCAAAATGAACAACCTAAAACTTATGGAGTGGCATTTACTCTCAAGAATCAACTCATGGGACCAAAAAGCACAAAAACCCACTCACAAGCAAGATCTAACAAATGAACCATCAAGTTTGAAACTTTATACCTCCAAAAGATAGATTAAGGTGAAAAATGCCTGGTTTTACAAGCTCCAAGACCAGAAACACTTCTCAAATGAGTTCCTTCTTCTCCAAGGTACGTGCACCAAAAACACTCCAAAACACACAAGAGGCTCAAAATCTTCACAATAGGGCTAAGGTTTCGAGATAATTTCTTTAGGGAGATAGAGGTTAAATATAGAGAGAGTTTCCAGAAGTTAAGGTGTTATAACTCTCCCCTACATAAATCATATTTCATCCTCGAAATCATTCCTTACTACTTTTTCTGCCATCCAAATCAATCTTGCCCGTACATCTTGAATTCCGATTAAGACTAAAGATTCATCCCATACGGACGACCGTCTTCAAACCCCACCATCCAAACCCTATTTTAGCATAAATCACTTATATTTCTGAAAGAATGAATCTTAACACTCTACCCTCAGCCAATGAAAGAAAACCAATTGCTCTGCTTAAGAACTAAAAAAAACTACCTTACTCGTCCCAAGTGGAAGACCTCAAATCACAGCGTCAACCACTCAAAGCAGTAAACTTCTTGAAGACTGGAACCCATAAATTATTCCTTAAGACCGTTAATCATTCATTTGTCATACGCACCCCTAGTTCCTGACTATGAACACCACTCAACTGAGAAGAAGGAATACTTAAAATATACCGATCGTGAATTTCAACTAATCCAAAGCCAAAAGTCATGCCCACAAACCTGAAATGTACAGTTGACCTCCTGACAAGTCATCACCAACCCATTACTCCCATGAGCATAATGATGTCCAATCCAAGAACCTTGCATTTTATCAAAATCCATCATCAGCTCGGGTATACCTCCACCTGACAAGACACTCGAGGTATTACAACGAAGTCCATGACTCAAGATTTTAGAACTAATGCCTGACATCGGTAACCAAAATCCTAAAGAACAGCCCGAAACCAAATATGGTTCATAATGCAACCACTCAGCAAAGGGACTTCTGATGCACAAATAATACTCCCAACAACCTCTTACTAACCCCATGATCCAAATCAGTATGTTAGGAGTAAATGAATTTAAGGGAAAATATGATGAAAACACTAGAATCGCTTGTAGATTGAGAATTTGATGAGTAAATGAAGTTCATAATCATGAATGGAAACTATTGGAAAGATTTGGACTCAAAAAAACGAGGTGTTGTTTGATTCCTATATTGATGTATGGAATTAGTGGACATAAAGGCCATTTGGGAATATAGAATGGAATTGAGGATTATATAGTTAGATTATGTATTTACAATGAGATTAGTTATGGTTTCATGCACCTGGAAACTTTCATAAGAGTGTTTAATGAGTTAGGAACAAATTATGTGAATTTTAGAATGCATAATTGGAAATTGGACTAGTTACACTTTCATTTGAACTTAAGGATCATCATATCCTTAATGGTTTCAATGAGCACTTGATGGATTAAGTGGGGTGTGTTTGGATGATAAAACACCTCCTAATCAAGTGTGAGAACCTAAATAAATGGTACAAAGTGATCTAGAAAAGGGTCTTCAAGAACTATGCAAAGTAGGGTGTTATTTTGAGAACAAATGAGTTTTGGGTGTGTCCAAACATGAAAACACGGTCCATGGAGATTCATGCCTTCATTTCCATAGCCCGTGGAAGTCTCTGATTGGAGATTTTTTCTTCTTCATAACTTTTGCATACGGACTCGGATTTACGCACGATTTTAGCTGCATTCATATTTTTTCATGAGGAACAGATTAAAGCAATAAAATTTAGTAATGGCACCCTAAAAGGGTATTTTGGTCATTTTAATGACATATGTCCATATATGTTGTAGGTATTATTTGAAGAGGATTGTTCTTGGAAAAGAACTAGAAGAGGACTAGCTAACCTTCGTATGATTGAGGTGAGTACGTGGTGGCATTTTTCCTACTTTCGGGTACATGGAAAAGTGATTTTATGACAATGAAATGCAACGTTTTGATATATGAAGTATTTTGAAAAGAAAGTGTTTAATGTTTTTGGAAAGAATGTTTTAAGAGAAAAGAACATTTTGAAAGAAACCACTTGGGTTGTGGTGACTTGGTAAGGCATGTGGAAGATATGGTGGATAACCTATTGACCCATGTTCAAATCCTGGCACTACTAAGCCCTTGTGGCCATGGAGGTTCGCCTGCAGTGACTCCAGGGCATGAGGCAAAGCCTCATGTTTGCAGCGAGGGATTAGTCGGTGCGCGAAAGTTGGCCCGGAAACCCTCGTTAGGGAAGTTCCCTTTCCAAAAAAAAAACATTTTGAAAGAAATCATGTTTTAATAACATGTTTGAAATGTTTGAAGTATAGATGTATTGCTTTTGAAATGAGTGTTATGATGCTAAAGTATGAAATGTGCAAATCATAGAAAGTAATTATAAGAAACGAAAGTAGTGACAAGAATTGGAAAGTAAAGAAAGACTGAAAGTTGTCCGGGCCAGGATGTCTCGTAAGATGTCAAGAGAAATCTACTTGGGTGGAGCCTCCCCTTCGCGAAGTATATGCCCTTGTTAGCATGATGTCTTGGTAGATTGATTTGTTCTTTCCACTGTAATGCCTGTGTTTCGAGGCTAAGCATTGATTTGATGATGTAATAGTTAGAGTCAATAAATGTAACTTATTTCAAAGTAATAAAAAGGAATTGTTTAAGTATTATGTGAATTATATGAATTTATGTATTTTATACTTGTTTAGAAAGATATAATAATTAAGAATGAAAATAAGCGTCAAAAATAAAATGTTAGATAAACCAGATATCTATGAAGAAAGTTGTAGCGGTCGTGACAAGGATTCCGGAGATATAAAGAACGCTGAAATCCGATTTATAACGGAATCCGGAGATATAAAGAACGCCGAAATCCGAGTTATAACGAAGAAGTTATGACCTGTCAAAGTTTCGCGATAGAACCGACATGACGTAAAAAGTGAGTTTACGATAAAGTGTTTTTTTAGCTTTATCGGTCTAAACGAAAGTCGTAGCATACGTTAAACCGAGAGTGTGCATAAAAAAAACGTCCAAATCTGACTTCGTGTGAGGAAGTTATGAATTTTTAAAGATTTGACATAGCAGTGTGCAGCCCGGAGTTCGAATTTTTGATCGAGAGACTTTTAGCCGACACAACCTAAACAAGAATTGAAGGTATCATTAATAGTAGTTCAACGGTAAAAATACAGACAAAAACGGACGTCGGATGAAGAAGTTATGGATTTTTAACGCATTTTTCCTGTCCCGTCCTGTTAAAAATATAACTTTAAAAATAAAGTCAAAATTAGTCGACAGAGTCTAAAGGAAAGTTGTAGAGTACGGTTCCACCTACGCGTGGATATAAAGAACGTCAAAAAACAGATCTCGTATACGATAGTTACGAATTTTAGAAGTCGAAAAAGGAAAATGTGAAGCTGGATGCGAGACCATCCCGCGTTGACCGAAGTACGCTCAGCGGTCTCCTGTTGTGCGGTTCGAAGTAAGCCAAAATGCACCATCCGATGAGCGGCAAATGCCCCTTACGCGCAGTGTACCACCGAGGGTACGCCCAGCGTACTGCGAGGCTTCGGCCTATAAAAGGACAGCGAGGGCAGCTTATTTCTCACACCTCAAACTTCTTTCTTTCCCTCTCTACTCTCTCTCTCTCTCTCTCTAAACCTCCCAAACACCCCCAAAGCCTAGAAAACCTCCCTAGCACTAGAAGAAAGCCACGAAGCGCCTGAAGGCTCCGAGAAAAAGAGTTTTTCTGGTTTGAAACTCTGCTCGCGCAGAACCCGGTTTTTAGCGAAACCGTCATTTTGTCAAAGGAGATTATTTTAAGAAGCAAAGCGTTGTCCGAATCACCACCCTAATAAGTGAGTGTATAGTTATTCTCATCTTATACATAGATATGAATTATTTTATATAAATTACATGCTATGTGTATTTATTATCTGCTTACCTTAGATCTATGCTAGATGAAAGATTTAAATCTTTTTTTCTTTACAGATCTGAACTTTTTCTTTCATATCTAAACTTTTTCCTTCAGATCTAAACTTTCTCTTTTCAAATCAAAACTTTTCTCTTCAAATCTAAACTGTATATGTGTGTGTGTGTGTGTGTGTGTGTGTATATATATATATATATATTATACTTTGAGATCTATGATGGATGAAAGATTTAAACTTCGTTTTTCAGATCTAACTGTATATGTATTTTATCTCTAAAAATATGTTGGATAAAACATGGGTAGATGAAATAGTTGGTGTGTGATTAAATAAAATGATGAGAGGCCTCGACGTTGACGTTGTTCCAGTCATCTAGCGGAATATGCATGACAACCACGGACTTTTCTAGGAAGTCTAGTGGAACGCTAGCAGGCTCCCAACCTGTAGGTGTTTGTTAACGGCGTGTTCATCGGTGTACTCCATCCCCCTCATGGTTACCTTAAGGACCTATATGGTTGAGGAATTCCCTTAGCAGTAGTGTCCATCTCGTTGAAATTCCTTAGGATAGCTCCCTTATAATAGATGATTTAGGGACGTAAAGTGAGGATAATGAAACAGGTAATCGGGTTGAATGATTGTTGAAAATAATAAACTTATTTACTGTGGGTTGAAAACCCTATATGCTCCCCAGGCTCCCCAGCCTAACCCACTCAGTTTCTTGTCTTACAGGTAGTGACACAAGAGCATAGATGAGATGATCTGATGAGGGATTATGTATTATAGGCCAGTAGAAATAAATACAAATGTTGTAAGGCCTATGTTGTTTTTGGTTTATGATTTTGATTTGTGTTGACGATGACATCCCGAGTTTTGTAATGAATGAAAATACATTTCTTCGGAAATGTTTATGATAAATTCTTATCTATATTTTTTGGAACGAATTCCGAAACACTTTCTTTAAAAAGTTACTCTTATTTTATTATAAAGCATAAATAAAATCGGTCTTTTCTGACCGTGAAAATGGGGATGTCACAATTGGTATCAGAGCATTGGTTTAAGCAAATTAGGAATTTGTAGGATTTCTAGACTTAAACTTAGAATGCAAAGTGATGATTGTGAGATGAGTGTCTTTCATATTTTAGACACGGGCACTAGTTTATTTTAAGAAAGATGCCTAAAATGTTTTTATGTGCTAAATGCTTATGTTTTTCTTATATGCTATTATTTTTTCGGATCTATGGTTTATTGTCAACCGAATCTGGAAACCTTATGTGTTCAGGATTCTAAGCGTTTGATTACGATATTAGAACTAGCATGTAACGTTTCGGGGTGATAAGGAGGATTTAAACGCCTATTGTAAATAAAGACTAAATTCACCTAATTTGGTGTATAGATCGAAATGGCAAGAACCCAAAGCGGAGCTTGAAACGTGAATGAAAACAGGAATCAGCAGCCTCATCCCAAGGGATTGAGCAAGTATCGATAGTAGAAGTTGCACTCGAGCCAGTCACGATGGCTGAAGTACAAGCCATGATTCAGGATATGATGGTTGAATAGAGGGAAGAAATGAGGCAACTGTTGCTAAATAACGAGGATGAACCTTCAATGAATGTTGAACAACCAGAACTAAATGACGGACACTCAGAGGAAGGGAATTACAGTCGCACTATCAGTCAAGTGGAACCCCCAGTGACAAGAAGGAACGACCCGGAGAGGGGAATCAACAGAGATAGACATATGTATAAGAACTTCTTGGGTGCCAAACCACCAAGACTTTCTGGAAGCCCAAAGCCAGTAGAGATTATGGACTGGATCTCCGAAATGGAGATGGTATTTGAAAGTTGTAAGTGTAGCGACAAGCAGAAAACTGTCTTTGTGGTCAGACAACTGAAGACCGGAGTTTTAAGCTGGTGGAAGTTATTAGTGGATACGATGCCACGAGGAGAAGCTTTAAATATGTCTTGGGAAGCGTTCATGGAGCAGTTGAAAATGCAGTACTGATCCAAAATAGATCTGATAGATCTAAACAATGAGTTTCAAAACTTGAAGAAGGGGAGGATTAGCATTGATGACTATGCTACTGCATGCACCGAGAAGATGAAGTTATTTCCATACCTGGTGTCGACTGAACTCTCCAATATAGAGAAATTTGCTAACGGATTGTCATCAGACTTTGGCTCAACAGTTAAAATGGAAAGCATGTTGAAGGCAGCCATTAGAGCAGGCAAGAATGTTGAGACCCAGTTAAGAGAAAGGGGTCTGGAGAGAACTGAGGTTGGTGAGAAAAGAAAGTTAGATGGATCTTCAAGATTCAACAAGAAAAGTAAATCCTCAAAGTCTGGTTCGAGAGGAAGAGGAAGCGAAGTGAAATGGTGTGAAAGGAAGGGAACATCTCGAGGGCACTATGCCAATGAGTGCCCCTTCAACAAGAAAGTTTCTTATGGGTGTAATAAGGAAGGGAACATCTCGAGGGACTGCCCGAAGAAGAAGGAGGCAGCAAGTCCCAATGTCCCACCGAAGCCAAAAGCCAGAGCTTTCCAGATGACCCTGGAAGCCACGAAGGATGCAGCGGACGTCGCTTCAGGTACCTTTCTTGTAAATGAATTGTCTTCCAATATATTATTTGATTCCAGAGCAAATTACTCATTTATACCACATAAATTTGGTGCAAGACTAGCATTTCCTATAGAAAAACTTGATAATGCTCTAGTTGTAGAAGTTTTCAGTGGCAATTTCTTACATGTTAGCGATTGCATTAAGAATATCGTCATCGAATTGTACGGAAATGAATTCCATAAGGAGCTGCTACCCATAGAGTTGAATGGTTTCGACATCGTACTAGGAATGGATTGTCTTAACGCCAACGATGCCGAGATACTATGCAAGAAGAAGATAGTGAGGGTAAACCCGCCTCGAAAAGAGTCATTTATGGTGTACGAGGACAAACGCAGAGTAAATTCTGGAATCATTTCCCTGATGAAGGCCAAAAAATGTTTTTCTAAAGGATGCATATCATACTTGGCATTTGTAATAGATGCTAAGAAGGAGAAAAAGGAGATGCAAATTAAACCAGTGGTGTGACTATCTGGAAGTCTTTCCCGAAGATTTTCCTGGATTACCCCATGATAGACAAGTAGAGTTTCAAATAGACTTATTTTCAGGATCAACCCCAATAGCGAAAGCACCATACCGATTAGCACCGACGGAGATAAAGGAGCTTATGATGCAACTTCAGGATTTGTTGGACAATGGTTTCATTAGACCTAGTTCATAGCTCCGGTGTTATTCGTTAAGAATAAATATGGAAGCATGAGGATGTGCATAGACTACAGAGAGTTGAACAAGGTAACAATAAAGAACAAGTATCCATTGCCAAGGATTGTGTAACATCCCAAAATTTAAGGCTGAAAATTCCATTTTTAATTAAGTTATTATAAAACCATAAGTAATAAAACGTCCATAATAACATCTCATGTCAAAAACCAAAGTAGAAATAATCAAAACATGTTATCATAAAACAATATCAGAGTGTAATCCCCAAGATCTCATGTGCGGAAATGTAGTGTGATGCGCTGCGATTGAGTCGGCTCCTTTCCTTTGAAAACGAAGTACCTGAAGCCAAAACTGAAAAATGTACGCACAAAGCTGAGTGATTTCCCCCATCATACCAAAAACCATACATAACACATACTGCCAGGCATATCTGGGTGTCGGCCTCCCATTCGGTCTATTTCAACCGGATAACTGCCTAACATATCTGGGTGCTGGCCTCCCCTTCGGTCTATTTCAACCGGACAACTGCCTAGCATATCTGGGTGCTGGCCTCCCCTTCGGTCTGTTTCAACCGGATAACTGGGACTATTTCACCCCTACCACTACCACATAATAACATAACAGAAAGATACTTCTAAGCATCCATGGGTTCAGACGACCCTTTCGGTATCTTTCAACCGATATCTGGAGACTATTTCACCCCTACTACTACTAACATGTATCACATAGCTATTGGATTAGTGTCTAAGCCCGTAACTATATTTGGTATGAACTTGACCCGATTGTGTATGGTCTTTTCGAGTTGCCTTCACCAAAGCAACATGATAGGATGATTTATGAATAAATAGGTTATTATGATTTATTAATATATTATATGATTAATATATTAAAGGAGAAATCATATATTTTAATTAATATTAGACAAGAATTAATTATGTGGCTAAAAGAGATTAATTAAATAAATGGGACTGGAACTGTCAATTGTGTGATAGTTGGTTTTGGGTTGTGAATCCTTATGGATCATAGGGTGGACGAAATTAAGGTGTATGGACTCCTTGAATTCGTCCAAGTCTTATTGTAGAAGGATCCTTGGACTGCTTAAGGCCTAAGTTATCCAATTAGGGTTTCAGGATGTAACCCTAGCAGCTCAAGTATTTAAAGAACCCAAGGGCTACAAAAATCGGCTACCAGAAACCCTAAGGAGTTGCTAGAACCGATTTTGTGCCTACAATCTCTCTCCAAATCATCCTCTTGTTTCTTGGTGTTTGTAAGCCATTAGAGGAGTGACATTTGTGACTCTAAGCTCCAAGGATAACAAGATTCAAGCTTTCAAGAAGAGGTAATCATCTAGATCTATTCTATTATGTCAATTTCGAATTGTTTACTCTAGATCTAGAGTTTGCAAGTCTTGAATGAAAAGCATGTTCATTAGAGAAACCTAGATCCAAGCATTAGGGTTTGCATGTGCACATAGGAACGTTCTTATGGCTCAAACCCATCAGTGGTATCAGAGCCTTGATTGGCTTCTCTTGAATTTAATGCTTTATGTTTGATTCTTACTTGAAAAAAAATCGTTTTTTTTTGCTCTCTGCCTGATGAACTCGGCGAGTCCCATTGTGGACTCGATGAGTAGGATGAACTCGACGAGTCCATAAGGGGACTCTGCGAGTCGGAACGTCAGACAGAGGGAATTTTGGGATTTATTGTTGTTTTGCTTAAGGATAATTACATAAATTGTTTTAGTTTAATAGAATCCGAATTTTATAACCTTTTTGTCAATATCCTCATCAAAACAAAAGATAATTACCAATTTTTTTAATAATAATTTCTTTATTTGATAATATTTGATTATTTAAATTAATTGTTGAATTGTCTTGAAGGTATATTGACTAGGTCAAATTTAGATAATTATTAAATTAAAAGTTTAATTGAAAAATTATTTGCTATTTGATCTTTGTGTTTTGAAAAAGTTCAAAACTTGCCCTCAAGTTTTGAAATTTAAATTATATGATTAAAATGTTTAATTTGAACTATTTAAATTTCAAACCCTAGAATTTTACAAGTTTAAAATTCAACCTTATACTTTATAATATTATAATATTAATATATATATATATATATATATATATATATATATATAACTTAAAATGCTAGTCTTACCGTTAGTAGGCCTCATTCACGAAGCCGATTTATAAGGGGGGTATAATGTTATGGCCTATAAAATGGTCATTTAATGGGTGTCGACTCTCACCCACCGCTTCCTTGATTGGTGGAGGGTCCTTAGCCGAACGGGTAGGATAGGGCAAACCTTTCCTCATTAAAATAATAATGAATCTATATAAAGTAGCTAAATGTTTTTTCAAAATTTCCAATCTTAGTTACTTTAGGAAAAGTGAATTGATGCAATCCCATGAAATTACACTTTGTACCCTTGCTAAGAAGTTAGTGGAGCATGTAAGGTTAACGGGCACACTAATTGGTTTCTAAGCAAAGGTGGCAAAGGTTAACGGGCACACTAATTGGTTTCTAAGAATCTAGAAGTTTTCAATACATTTAAAACTTAATCTTATTTTCGTTTTTCATGGTGGAGAATTAGTGAATCGTCATTCACTTACCTTCCAGTTATTTTCATATTAGATTACGGCACCCCTTTTCTAATATGTAAATAATGTTGTTGGATCCTAGCCCTAATTTCTCATTTTGGCTGTATAATTAGGGAATCATTTCTAATCAGACTTTGTTCTTTTCCTTTTTATATGTCGAACATGAACAACAACAACGCTTCTGGATCGAGTTCCTCTGTCTCTTTCTCACTCATGAACTTGTGTGGGAGGGTGATATTCAACGGAAACAATTTCAACGATTGGATCCATAACATTAGAATGGTCACCCGTTATGAGGACAAAGAGTATGTCCTAGATAAGGAGCTGAAGGAGATCGACATGAACACTGCTACTCCCGAAGAGATTGCTGCCTTTGAGGCCCACGAGCGTGATGCCACGAAAGTCCATTGCATCATGCTAGCGATAATGACTTCCAAACTCCAAAAGTCCTATGAGGACATGTATCCCTATGAGATGCATCAAGACTTGCTGGACCGGTACCACCAAAGTGCGAGGCAAGAGAGGTATGAGATCATCACTTCGATGATCACTACCCGAATGGGTAGTGGAGAGTCCCTTACCGCTCATCTACAAAAGATGCAGAGATATGTTGATCGTCTTTTCAAGTTGAATGTTAACTTTGATGAAGAGCTGGTGATTGACATTATCCTTCACTCCCTGCCTCCCTGCTACAACTAGTTCCGCATGACCTACCATATGAATAAGGAAAAGGTCACCTTGACCAAGCTTCAAGGCTTGCTTAGGACTGCTGAGAGCAATCTCAAGGATAAGTCTGTTACATCAACTCCCACTCCAATCGTTGCTCCTGTTTTGGCAATTAGGCAAGGGAGGGGTAAGAAGAGGAAGGCTCCCTCAAAGAGAAATCACAACGGGAAACCCCAAGATGGTACCTCTTCTTGTGGAACCAAAGTTGGTTCTGCTAAACCCAACTCTAACCCGAAGGAGGCAGAGTGCCACCACTACCACAAAATGGGGCATTGGAAGAGAAGCTGCCCAGAATATCTGCAGGCCATCAAGGATGGAAAGATCAAGCCATCTTACGTAGGTATTTACACAATTAAATCTAATGATTCATCACATTCCATTTCTTAGGTACTTAATACAGGATGTGGTTTTCACATTTATTCTAATTTGTAGGGCCTAAGAAGAGATAGGGATGTGGAGCATGGGAAGATAAATTTGATCATGGGGAAGAGAAGATTGTCACCTATCACCAAGATCGGAATTTACTCTTTAAAGCTTAATAGTGGATTAGGATTATATTTAGACAAATGTTGCTATTCGCCAGATATGGCAAGAAACATCATTTCATTTCATGGTTTATATTGACAAGTTTTTAGATATTCATTTGATATTGAAAAGGGTTCTATTAATGCTTATCTTAATGGTGTATTTTATTTTGAAGCATTACCTTGTAATGGAATATATGAAACTATGATGGTTGTAGACAACTTAGGAAATGATGTATTGCATGTTGATTCATCCAATGGTTTGGATAAAGCATGCTTGTGGCATTGTCGTCTTGGACATGTCAACAAGAAACGCATAGCCCAACTCCAAAAGGATGGCGTGTTGGAGTCATTCGACCTTAGGGACGATGACGTGTGCGAGTCTTGTTTACTTGGAAAGATTACCAAGTCACCCTTCACTGGCACTTGTGAGATGGGTGAGGGTCTATTAGATCTCATACACACCGATGTGTGTGGACCCTTTAGATCAACCACAAGGGATGGGAGCCGCTTCTACGTGACTTTTACCGATTATTATAGTAGATATGGGTATATCTACTTAATCAAGCACAAGTCAGAAACCTTTGAAAAGTTCAAAGAGTTTAAACAAGAAGTGGAGAATCAGTTGGGCAGGAAAATCAAGATGCTTCGATCCGATCGAGGAGGAGAGTACCTAAGTCTTGAATTCCACGACTTTCTTAAGGAATGCGGAATCGTTTCGCAATTGAAGTCACCTAGGACACCGCAGTTGAACGGTGTAGCTGAGAGGTGTAATCGAACCTTATTGGACATGGTTCGTTCCATGATGAGTCGTGTTTCACTACTTATCTCATTTTGGGGGTATGTATTAGAGACTGTCACCCATATCCTTAACTTAGTCCCTACGAAGAAGGTTGCCAAAACACCTGACGAGATGTGGACAGTGAAGGCTTCCTCATTGGCACATATAAAGGTTTGGGGTTGCGAGGCTTTCGTAAGACGAGAGACTCACTACAAGCTCGACCCTCGTAGTGAGCGGTGTATTTTCATCGGTTACCCGCAAAAATCCTTTGGATATCTCTTCTATAGACCAAGTGACAATGTTGTCTTCATTGCGAGGAGAGGGGTTTTCCAAGAGCGAGAACTCATAAGCCAAGGGGACAGTGGGAGGCAAATCGATCTTGAATAGATTCAAGAGTTTAGCGATGAAGGAACCTCTAACGCTGGCACTCAACCCGAGGAGGAAACTCTGATTGAGCTGATTAACGAGTCATTACCTCTTAGACGTTCCGAAAGAGTTAGAGTTCAACCCCAGTTATATGGTTTTCATATTACTACAGAAGGGGACACGTATATTGGTGGTAGTACACTAATAAATCTAGACGAACCTAACAGCTATAAGGAAGCCATGGCAGGCCCGAACTCTGCAAAATGGAAAGAGGCGATGGACAGCGAGATTCAGTCCATATACGACAACCAAGTTTGGAATTTTGTTGAACATGTGCCCGGACGTAAGACGGTCGGGTGCAAGTGGATCTTCAAGAAGAAGACCGACATGGATGGGAACGTGCACACATATAAGGCATGATTGGTTGCGAAGGGTTTCACTCAAACTCCCGGAGTTAACTATGATGAAACTTTCTCACCGGTTGCCAAGATAAAATCTATTAGGGTGATGCTGGCCATTGCTACATTTCATGATTATGAAATATGGCAGATGGATGTCAAAACCGCTTTCCTTAATGGGAAGTTGGCTGAGGATGTTTACATGGCACAGCCAGAGGGTTTTGTCAATGCGAAGCATCCCAATAGGGTGTGCAAGCTTGAGAAGTCCATTTATGGACTTAAGCAAGCGTCTCAAAGATGGAATCTTTGTTTCGACGAGAAGGTCAAAGAGTTTGGTTTTCTACGAAGCGAGGATGAATCTTGTGTATATGTCAAAGCCAGTGGGAGTATAGTTAGCTTCCTCGTATTGTATGTCGATGACATACTACTCATAGGAAACGACATCCCGACACTGCAGGAGGTTATGTCCTGGCTCGGGAAGTGCTTCGCTATGAAGGACCTCGGAGAGGCTTCCTATATTTTGGGAATAAGGATAATGAGAGACAGAAGTAAGAGACTACTAGGACTTAGTCAGAATACTTACTTTTTTTTTTTGAAAAGGTAGTCAGAATACTTACTTGGACAAGGTACTAAAACATTTTAGTATGGAGAATTCAAAGAAGGGAGAGTTACCGATCCAAAGTAATGCCAAGTTGAGTAAGACTCAATTCCCGAGTACCGAAGTCGAGATAGCAGAAATGAGTCGAGTACCATACGCTTCCGCAGTTGGCTCGATTATGTGTGTTATGACTTGTACTCACCCTGATGTGGCCTTCACTTTGAGCATGGTCAACAGATATCAAGGGAACCCTGGCAAAGCGCATTGGACCGCAATCAAAAACATTCTTAAGTACCTTCGGAGGACCAAGGAAAGGTTTCTAGTCCTCGGAGGGAGTGATGACTTAAAGGTGAGAGGGTACAGTGACGCTAGTTTTCAGAACGACAGGGACAACTACCGTTCGCAGTCAGGCTGGGTCTTTACCCTTAATGGAGGAGCAGTAACTTGGAAAAGTTCCAAGCAAGAGACAATAGCTGATTCAACGTGCGAATCAGAGTACATTGCAGCGAGCGAAGCGTCAAAGGAGGCGATATGGTTGAAGAACTTCATTGGAGACCTTGGAGTTGTGCCAGCCATAAAGGAGACCGTGGAAATTTTTTGTGATAATAAAGGAGCGGTTGCCTTGACCAAGGAACCGAGGGATCACGGCAGATCTCGGCATATCGACAGAAAATATCATTTTATTCGACATCGGATGGAGGAAGGACTCCTCGTAGTAAAGAGGGTATCGTCAGAGGATAACCCAACAAATCCACTTACGAAGGGACTGAGCAGGGTTAAGCACTTGCAGCACGCTAGGAGCATCGGGTTGAAGGACGATATTAGTTTAGATTAGATAGTTTAGAAACATGTAATAGATAAACTGTAATTAACATTTGATGATTAAATAAAAGATTATTATTTATTAGTAATGTTACTATCCTATGTTGATTGTTTACCTATTGTTTCATTTTTGCATGTTTTGACTTCCAGAATAATAAGAATTATTCGAACCGTCCACAGTCGTTCATATGTTGGAAGTAGGTATGAATGAAGATTGTCATGAATTGGTGTGTAGATTGTCTAAAATGTATTAGACATAGCAAAAGTCTACTACAACGTTCATGATTGCTTATGAGTTTGATTTGAGCATTGGAATAAACCCTCGCTTGCTGGAATCACTTCATGGAATTTATCTCAAGTGATCGCAAGACGATAATATCATATGGTCTTAAAACCTAGATATATAGTTTATTGTTTGGTAATTGGTTATGCATTGATAATGCGAAAATGCATCAGTAACTTGATGTTATAAAATGCATTGTTGTGTATGATTTGGTTAGTGAATAATAAATGCATATAAGTCAAAGTTTATATGTTCCTTTTATCCTAAGAGGGTAAAAGCAATATCAGGGCCCCTCGATGATTTGGTTTGACTTATGTGTCGGGCCCGGTCAGAACTGAATTGATATGTTCAATTAAGTTCTATGTCAGACGAATAAGAGATCGAGAAACAAACTGTTGGACAATAAGTATGACTATGTTCCATGTAATTGTCCGCACGATATCTAGAACAGAGGGCTATACGATCCCTTATCTAAAAGACAGGTTACTGATAAGATCAGTGTTCGACAGCGTCTTTGAGATCCACGGATGCTAATCGCATTGTGCTTACATTTATAGTTACTAGACTTATCCAAGTGGGAGACTGGTGGATTAGTGTCTAAGCCCGTAACTATATTTGGTAAGTACTTGACCCGATTGTGTATGGTCTTTTCGAGTTGCCTTCACCAAAGCAACATGATAGGATGATTTATGAATAAATAGGTTATTATGATTTATTAATATATTATATGATTAATATATTAAAGGAGAAATCATATATTTTAATTAATATTAGACAAGAATTAATTATGTGGCTAAAAGAGATTAATTAAATAAATGGGACCTGAAGTGTCAATTGTGTGATAGTTGGTTTTGGGTTGTGGATCCTTATGGATCATAGGGTGGATGAAATTAAGGTGTATGGACTCCTTGAATTCGTCCAAGCCTTATTCTAGAAGGATCCTTGGACTGCTTAAGGCCTAAGTTATCCAATTAGGTTTCAGGCTGTAACCCTAGCAGCTCAAGCATTTAAAGAATCCAAGGGCTACAGAAATCGGCTACCAGAAACCCTAAGGAGTTGCTAGAGCCGATTTTGTGCCTACAATCTCTCTCCAAATCATCCTCTTGCTTCTTGGTGTTTGTAAGCCATTAGAGGAGTGACATTTGTGACTCTAAGCTCCAAGGATAACAAGATTCAAGCTTTCAAGAAGAGGTAATCATCTAGATCTATTCTATTATGTCAATTTTGAATTGTTTACTCTAGATCTAGGGTTTGCAAGTCTTGGATGAAAATCATGTTGATTAGAGAAACCTAGATCCAAGCATTAGGGTTTGCATGTGCACATAGGAATGTTCTTATGGCTCAACCCCATCAATAGCATCCTAGCACACAAACATAACAGACAAGAGCATACCAGATAATTATCACAAAGAAAATTATCTAACAAACAACTCCTACTAGTGGGTCGGCATTGTAGCCTTAGACCCACTTCTACTGGAAGGTAACTCACCTTACATTGCTGAAGTCCCGCAGACCCAACCCCAACTGCTGGATGACAGGTTCCCAAACTATCAACATCAAAATAACACCCAATTAATAATTGGGTTCCAATACATAAACATAAGTCCATGCTTGGGGTAAAAGACTGCTCTACCCCAATCTTAGTTTGATCTAAGCCCAAGGCCCAATCCAAGGGCCTAACAGTCAACTATGAGTTAAAGCCCAACATAAGGCCCAATTTTCCAAATTAGGCCCAAACATTTACATGGTCTCGCTCTGAGGCCCAACCATTTATTCCAGTCCAACATTTGACATTCTAATGGCCCAATATCATATAATCATTAAGGCCTAAACTAGGGCCCATCTATGACCCAATTTTCCAAAGAGCTTTTATTTTGCATTGAAAATGGTTTTCAACGAGATTTTGAAATCGGATGAAAGTATTAAGAGAGTCAGATTTATGTTTTAACGGGTAAATCCAAATGTATTTTGTGAAATGATCAACAAATATTATGTAATATTTGAATCCATCAAATGACGTTATCGGTGATGACTATACATCGGAAAATAAGATCTGTAAGGGTGTAGTAGAAGTAATGGAAGAATCATTGAAAGGGAGTTTATGACTTTTACTTATGCAACATGAATTACAATGATCTTGAAAATGTTTGATGGAAGGAAAAGAAGAAGATAAAAAGTGCAAGACTTTGGAGTTTGGATGCCCAAGACGATGATGCCAAAATGAATCCTTATTGGTTTGCATGTGAAAAGCATATGGTGATGGTGAGGATGAACAAAGAACGTAGATTCCACGACTAGCAGTTCCCTGAAGAAGTGGTGTTCGGGTTCGGAAGTTCTTGATAACAAAATTGAAAGAAAAGAATTCAATTAGTATGTTGTTTTAGATACATAAACGTGAGATAGAAATAATGTTGCGTGAAAGTGAGGGAACACAAAAACATTTTGTAATGTAAATGTAGGATTTGAAAATGAGATATTGAGAGAGACAATATGAGTTATAGTAAGTGACGAACCATCACCAATGATTAGTTCCTCATTACCGTCGTAAGGAGTATGGAATGATAATGCATTGAGGTCGTTGGTGATGTGATGAGAGGCGTCGCCGTCAAATAACCAAGTTGAGTTGGATGTGTTGTAACCGGTAACACCCATCATATGTGCCTACGGTTGATGATTGTTTGTTTTTTGATAAGTGGGGAGGGTGATATGTGGGTGTTGCCTTTTGAATACAAGACAAGATGTAAGAGAATGCCCTTTAGCAAAGCACCATTGGCACTTTCCCAAAAATGGTTTAGAGGTATTGGAGGATGAGGGGGTGGGTAGTAATCCAGGGGCATGTGAAGGGGGGCGATTGGTCCAAGGTTTAGGGGAGGACCGAGTGTGGGCAGCAAATACAGTGACAGGTTGATGGAGATTAGCGGTCGGAGCGGGGTGTTGAGCAATAGAAAGTTCATTGTTGATTAACTTCTCGTGTAGTTCATGAAATGAGATGGGGTTGTCCTGGGCATAGATAGCTTCAATAACGGGTTTGTATGATTGTTGATCAAGACCATGAAGAATAATATCAGTGATGTCTTCAGTATCCATTTTTTTCCAAGAATAGAGAGCTCGTCGACAAGAGTTTTCACATATTGCATGTATTATGTGATAGGTTGATCAGGAGTTTTGGATAGTTGCTTTAACCTGTGTTGTAGTTGCTTAATGTGGCCACGTGATGGAGAGGCATAAGTGTTGGAGAGGATTTTCCAAGCCTCAAAGGATGATGTAGCATTGGTGATGAGAGGGACGATAGGTGGAGATAAGGTACCGACAAGAGCGCCAAAGAGAAGACGATCTTGTCGAAACCATTTGATGTAGTCTTTGTGTGGAGTAGTAACACCAGTAGCATCAACAGTTGGAGTAGGTGCAGGGTAGGAGCCATCGATAAACTTGTAAAGGTCAAGTCCTCGAAGGAGTGCTTCGGTTTGGGTTTTCCAGGTTAAGTAGTTTGTTGAATCGAGTTTAAGTGAAGTAGGGAAGTTGACCAGAGTTAGGTTGCTGGTGATTGGAACAGACGAAACAGAAGAATTGGTGGAGCTTTCTGTTGATATATTGGAGAAGAAAGGTTGGCTGGAATACAGAGATAGAAAAGATGATGGATGGTGGTAATCGTGTGCTCTGATACCATATAATGATTTCAATCTTTTGTGTGTTTTATTCCATAGAATTGTCACAGTATGAATACAGGAGAATACCCTAAAGACTATGGAAAGTTACAACAAATAAGGAAAAATAAATCAAAAGAGATATGTACATTAAATAATACAAAATTCAAAATAATTTGAATTATAAGCCATCTGTTAGTGGTCTAATAGACAGTCTAGTGGATCGCTGACAGGCTCGCAACTTGTAGGTGTTTTTGAACTAATTGTTCACCAGGTGTACTCCATCCCCCCATGGTTGCCTTATTTGACATGTATTGTTGAGGAATCCCCTAAGCATTGTTGTCACCCAGATGAAAAATCCTTAGGCTAAGTCCCTTAGTTTAGATGCTTTAGGGACAGAAAGTGAGGATAACGGGAACGGGTAACCGGGTTGATTGATTGAAGAAATTAATAAACTTAATTATTGTGGGTTGAAAACCCTATGTGCTCATCAGGATCCCAAGCCTGGCCCACTCAGTTTCTTGCATTACAGGTAGTGGTAAAAGAGCATGGGAGTGTTGATCTGATGAGAGATCTATGGATTATAGGCCATTAGAATAATAGATGTTGTAAGGCATGTACCATTTATGTTTATGCTTATATATATTGTATTTACAATGACACCCAATGTTTTTAATATAATGAAAACCCATTCCTTCGGGAATGCTTTGATAATTTACTTATCATACTTTTGGGAACAAATTCTGCAACATATTTCTTCAAAAGTATACTTTGATTTTCAAATAAGCGTAAATAAATTTTTTAAAATGATCGTGAATTTGGGGATGTCACAATGAACACTATCACAGACCGATCCAGCATCGGTCTGCATACGCGATTCATGAGGTCCATGAACGCGGATGGAGAATTGGTGAGCCCAAAAGGCATCACCACGAAGTCGTAATGACCATAATGAGTCCGAAAGCAGTCTTCGGCACATCCTCATCCTTCACCTGCATCTGGTGATAGCCTGATCGCAAATCAATCTAGGAGAACCAAGATGCACCCTGAAGCTGGTCAAACAAATCATCAATCCTCGGGGGTGAATAACGGTTTTTCACCATGTATTGGTGTTGATTATGATGACAAATGTGGAATTGATTACATCTAGTGAATCATTATACAAATCATGAACACATGGAGTAAATAAATTTGGTTTAAGCTCTCATTAGTTTGGTTAGAAAGAGTACAAATAGGTCTCGCAAATTCTCTCTCTAAAACTAACACTCCAAATTGATCATTACAAGTTATTCCATAATGGGAGTCACTTACTTCCTATTTATACGAAAAACTCAACCCATTTACACATAAAAGAGGGTAAGCACAAAACTACATCTAAGTGTGACTTTGCACCCTAACATTCCCCCCCCCCCCCCCCCCTTAAAGTTAGGATTGGATGTCCCGACTTCAATATCCAACGAGCTCGAGCGATCAAGACCAACTCCCCCTCAAAATGATACCAGTCTTCAAATCCGCAAATGAATACCCGAAACTTCAAATACCCACTCTTCATTATCCCCTTTTTTATAATCAAAAAAATGATTATAAAACTCATTAAGGTTGAAAAGTGACCGAGGAATAATCATATACATTTTATGTAAATTAATAATATCGATGTTTGGTTTAAAAAGTGTAAATTAATTTATATACATGAATTTAATATTTTAAAATTGTTTGCTCAAAATTAAATTTTGAATAACCTTCCTTAATTCAAGTATTCAAACTTTTGGCAAATATTAATGATTTATTTATGTATAATTGATTTGTACAAAAAGATTTATAACTTATACTTCTTAAATTTCAAGATATGACTAAAATGTTATTTTATATATATATATATATATATATATATATATATATATATATATATATATATATATATATATATTAGATGTTAGATTTAATTATTAATTATTATATAATAAAAAATTACCACTTTTAAATAAAATATTTTAGTTTAGACCTTATATTTATATTATCTATTATATTATACATTTGATGTAAATTAATAATATAGATGTTTGGTTTAAGAAATATAAATTAATTTATATACATAAATTTGATATTTTAAAATTGTCATTTTGCTCAAAATTAAATTTTGAATAACCTTCCTTAATTCAAGTATTCAAACTTTTGGCAAGTATTAATATTTATTTATGCATAATTGATTTGTACAAAAAACTTTATAACTTATGCCTCTTAAAATTCAAAATATGACTAAAATGTTTTATATATACTACATGAATTTAATATTTTAAAATTATCATTTTGCTCAAAATTAAATTTTGAATAACCTTCCTTAATTCAAGTATTCAAACTTTTAGCAAGTATTAATGATTTATTTATGTACAATTGATTTGTACAAAAAAAATTTATAACTTATACCTCTTAAAATTCAAGATATAACTAAGATGTTTTATATATAGTATATCCCATATAAGATTTTCTACTAAAAACTAAAAGTGAAGGCCCATTTTACTTTTACAAAAATGGAAAACAAAAAACAATTTTTCATAACTAAATGCGCCCTAAATGTCTAGCATAAGTTGAGAAACATGTTACATCCTTGTTCTTTTTTAAGACTTGTCTAGCTCCACCCTTACCAATAATCATGTAAATGTCAATGATTTTTGAGACACATCCTAATTCTTTACATTCTCACGTTCTCAATTCAACTTTGCTCCTATATGACCATATAAAATACATGAATCATATAGTATACATAGCAACATGGAAAAAATGTTTTATTTTCATGATTTCTATGGTGAAATCATTAGTGTTGGACGCAACATATCAAAATTATTTCAGAAGTCACAATACTCCCGAAGTCAGAAGGGAAAACACTACAAAATAAACTCAATATTCATACGTACTTCACTTGCCATCAAATAAGCAGCTAACTTTACATTTAATTCTTGATTGATGTGCTCCCTTCAGCTCCACAACACCTTTGTAGCAATCAAAACCGAACAATTAATTCAAACCAAAGCATTAAGATTAGTGAGATTGCATTGCACATTTGCACCCTAATTAGATAAAAGGATTCTATTGATATTACAAATAAATTTAAGTACGAAAATATACCGTTTGTATCTCTTTTTAGATCCACATGGGCAGAGTGCATTTCTGCTTATTTGTCCACTCTTAGCCATGTTCGATTGGGCAAGATCCATTGGTGTTGATCCCATTAGCTTTTGGACCTACATAAAAAAAGTATAAAATAGCAATTAAGATAAATTAGCAAGATACATAGTAAAACATACATGGGTGTCTAATAAAGATACAATCATACAATGGTGTTGTTTCTTTTTTACTAGATTTCACGGAAGCAGGACTTAGCATTAAGCTATATAAGGGTGTAATTGCTTAATGCAGTAGAAACTGACTTAATAGTTAATACCTCAGCTAAGCTCTTTATGGGAATAAGAAAGATTTAATAGTTAATACCTCAGCTAAGCTCTTTGGCATTGGCTTTCCTTCTTCCTTCATCTTCTCGATTTTCCTCTGAGCTTCTTTAGCCCAAGTGAATTTTGCCAAAGTATTTTCAACATCAGCTATAGTGCAATTACAGCATTTTGCTGCTTCTTGCTTTTGACTAGGTTGGATATTCTACATTTGCAGTATATAGAAACTCAAATCAGTCATTACATACTCAAAATAAGGTCTTGAAGAACACATCTAAAGACTAAACAAATACACTAAATGAACATAGAAACATATGAAACTGAAAACAATGTGATGATAACTAGTAGGGGACAACCTCTCCACTGGGATCAAATCCCCCAAGAAATCGAATTATAGCCTCTTGCTTCTCGAATGCATCTGCAAATGTGGCTTCACTGCTTCGACCAACCATGTATTGTTTGAAAGTACCCAACTTCCGTGCATTTTTCAGCTCATCCGCAAACCCTAACATATACATACATGCATTAAGAGACATAGAGAAAGAGATGGTCGTTTCTAGTTCAATTCGCCATTATTATTCGACTACGAGTACAGTTTTCCAGAAAATCGTTACTTAGTATACGGTATGTGTAAAGTTGGAAACGGAAATTTTGCGAAATGGAGCATAATTTTGGACAGGTTTGAAGTAATAAATAGATTGCGATCTTACTAAAGAGAGTGAATGATTGCGACGTGACGTCTTCGTTAGCTGGTGAAGTGGGTTTTTTCCCGGTGAAGGCACCTTTGATCTTATTCATCCATGACTGATTGAGGTGGATGGTTGTGGAGATCCACTTGTGGTTGGTATTATACACTAGTTCGCTGGTGTAATTTGATGAAGAACGAGATAAAGAAGAGAAAAGTATACGCCTTATTGCTGCCATTTACATCCTAGTCTCACTAATCATTCTTTGATTGTACAGGATGGAATTAGGGTTTGTGTTAATGAACTTCAGGAAGTAGAACGCCACGAACAGCCACCAAGGTTGCAGGTTAACCGTATCAAAGGTGCACCACGCCTGCCGGGTCGGGTACGTGACTTTTATAATTTGTGCCTTTGTGGATATATTGAGATTTTCGATTAAACATCAATATTTATTTATTTTTTTCTAAAATATTTGTAACATGTTTATGGATAATTTTTAGATAACTTTTCAGGAAAAACCTTTAATTTTTTCTCCAAGAAATCACTTAACATTTTTAATATTGGAATAAGTAAGATTCTTACGGCTTCTTGTTAATCCTTATCATTACCTTTAATAACAGGAGTGTCCTTATTTTCAACGAGAGTTGTATCATTATTTTTCCCAATATTATTGTCATTTCTAACAACAATATTTTCAAATGCAACAACAACATGGATTGACATAATGAATTTTAAAATCTAAAAATTATGTTTCATATAAAACGTATCCAACATTTTTGTGGTTGTATCATATTGTCATAATGATATTATGATTATATAAACGTTTCATATATAGCATACCCATGAGGATAGGGTTTTAGATATATAAAATACAAGTTTGATTGTCGTTATCTCTTCCGCTAGATCGGTTCTCAACAAAGCCTTTTTCCTTTTTTGTTATCGGAACCTTTTCGATAGATTTTTTTTCATTGTATTGAACAATTGAAGCTTCTTTCATTTGACCATTATCCACCAATATACAATATTTTAAGCTTGAAATAACATTTTCCAAGTGTTTTATATCACTTTCAACGACTATCTCTACAATAAATTACATTGTAGGATGTTAAAAAGACAGACATATATTATATTTGTCTTCCAAACATATCTTCAGTTTGACCAAATTTAATAAATCAAGGGACATTGTAGGATATTGAAAAGACATACATATATTATATTTGTCTTCCAAACATCTTCAGTTTGATCAAATTTAATAAATCAAGGGAATCTATATTTAATGAAGTTTCTACACTATAATTTTTAACAAAAGTCATAATGTAAATACATTTTTCATCTATGACTGTCATGAACCGTCGATACAAATAACAATAAAATACTTATCTGTAAGATTTTGAGTCATATTTTTTTAGAAAACTAATACCAAATAGGAAAATTTTGTAATGGTTTATTTTCTATGAAAATTAGATCTTATAAAACAATCATTAAATTCATTGAATAAATATTAGATTTTAGCAGTATGAATTATTTAAAAAATATACGCTTTTCTTATTTCGTAGATAATATGTGAGGGAACCTATTTTTTCGCAAACGAGGAAAACCATGATTTATGCATGTGGCATATGAAAAAATACAACATTTGACATAACATTTTTTTTAAATGACATGTGAGGAAGTCATTTTTTGCAAATAGGAATATGAGGGAACCTTATCTGAGAAAATCTCCTATAAATATGAATAAGTTTTCAGTTTATCCCACTTAATTACCAAAACGATTTTCATGCGTTAGATTTACATATAATATGGATTTTTGCAGATGACTATATGTAAAAATTATGGCTATTTAGATAAATATTTTGATTTTGCTTAAATTTTGAAAAATAATAAATAAGATTAGTGTAATTTGTTTTTTTATTTAAAATAAAAATAATAAAATAGACAACTTTATAGTAATTATTCATCTAGCCGAGGACTGTAGGTAAAATGTACAATAGTCTAGAGGGTAATGTAATTCAATCTCCCCGGAAAGAAAAGAGCAAAAATGGTGCATACTCTTCAGTCTCCTCGTACAACCGCTCGCTCGCGGCCGCCGCCGCCACCACCGCCACAACCTCCCTGATCTTACTTTTATCCGTTCAAATTTCTGTTAGGAGAAGCATAGTTCGAAGATATACACGTAAAACTTCCAGCTCTTTTGACATCTTCTAAATCACCCAAAACGGTATATACAATATCTTCACGGACCTCCAATTAGGCTACGTTAAGTTAATTACTCTCTCGTTGATAGTTGAACACCACCTTTCTTAATTTCATAGGCAGTTTTCGTTTTAGGGTTTTTTGTGCATGGGCAACTGTAAATTTTGGTGTTTGTTAACTAACAAAACTATCATACAAGTGTTGTAGGGTTTGTAATTCAGTAACATTCCTCAAATTTATCAGGTTTAGAGAGAGATGGGGAGAGCAAAGAAGGGTCCCAAATTCGCTGTAATGAAGAAAATTGTTTCTCATAAAGCGATTAAACAGTAATCATTCTCTTTCCTCTCTTAGTTTTTGCTCCTTAATGTTTTTATCCCTTGACTGTTGTTAATCATGCTGTTTCTTTCTTCAGACATAAAGAAGACGTCTTGAACCCTAATAAAAAGGATTTAACAAAGCTCCCTAGAAATGTGTAAGTTTGTAATTCATCGTGTTCTTGTCTGTTGTATATCATGATTTGAAACATCTGATTTGTGATTTGCGATTTGCAGACTGTTAGTCCCAAAACTGAGGATCCAATTTAGTAATCAATGAAATTAATTACAATTAAGGTGAGATGTAGAAGAAGAAGAAGTAGAATTAAGCATGCACACATCTATTGCAAGTAAATGTCAAGTACATCTTGATAAAGTACAACTACTGCAGAGTTCTGACACACACCAAAAAGTACAATCTGACACAACTCAGTTTCTATAAATAGTACTCCTCCTACCAACACAAAAGTGTGCAGCCGTACACATGTGTGCGGCCGCACACACATGTGTGGCAGCACACATTACAAGCCCAATACAAACACTGCTGCAATACACACTCAGACATCCTGAATAGATCTATACAAAAATTATGACTAGCTCAAACCACAAAATTATGGACTTTCAATCTCCCCCTTGGTTTGAGACTAGCATAGTCTTGAACTTCATTCGTTTGGCTTCTTAGCAGGCTTCTCAAACAACCTCAAATCTGATCTCCCTATCGATCCCATCCACAATCTTCCATTTATGATTGTAGCCACCATTGCAGTGAATTCTTTAGCAGCAGCTTCCATGACATCTTTTCTACAAATGATTTGATGACGGGCCAGAGTTCGTATATCCCTTTCTCTGAAACAAAGAAGATCTTTAGCATTAATCAATCTCAAAACCGGTTCTTGATTCTTGAATTTGATAGCTACAGTTGCAGTTTCGTCATCATAGGCCCAAAATTACATATCATCCAGATATCCCTCATGAAAATGTTGAGGAATAGGAATTTCCTTTTGTTTCTTAGTTGCAGGCCAGAGTATGATCTTCATGGGTTTGCCTGATTTTGAATCAAGAACATCTTTGTCTTTCCTATATAGAGCTTTTGCAGTCTTCATTGATGGAAAGTTTGCTCTAACCTGTCTGTCGAGAAATCTTTTGAAATTCGAAGCACTGGGATTTTCGGAGGGATTGTGGAATAGGACCCTGGATAATTCGGCTAGATCAGTTTTGGTCCAAGAGTTGAAATCATGGGTGCTTTTGTAACATTTAGATGCTCCTGATTTTCGCTTTACAACCCACAAATTCGTCACTGGATCAAAGGCCCACATTCGGATACCTGTCTTGTCACCATATTCATCGCGAAACTTTCTTTTCTTCAAATCCGTTACTGTTAAAACAGGCTCTTTTGCTTTGCGATTTTCATTGGAATTTTTCATGAATAAAAGACCTTCTTGTTGATTTGCAGTTACGATTCTGTTGCCCTGTTTGATTGTGAATTTGGCTCTGCTTCCTTCTGGTTCTTTTTCAAACATGTTGACAATTTTAGTTGTTCTCGGAGCAGGTGGGTTGACAGGTAGATCATCAGTTGCAGGAGGTGATTGAACAGAGGGAGGATCAACTACTCCATGAGGCTGTTGGAAGAGGGCTTTGACTTTTTCACCAAAGCATCGTACAACACGTTCTTGAGATTGAAATAATTAGCTAGAATAGATCCAAGACTCGTTTGTAGATCATTGATTTGTTTGGTCTTTTCTTCATCCTTCTCCCTGAGCTCAAAGATGTATGCAGAAAACTGATCCATCTGAATTGATTTTTCGATGAGCTCTTGACGGAGAATCCCAATCTCCTCTCGAAGATCAGGCGAAGAAGATTTGTCATCACATGTTCGACCCTCCTTGAATGATATTCCTTTTCCGCGTGAGGAGGATGGACTAGATAGAGCCAGATGTTTTACTAATCTAATAGAAGCTTCATCAAGAGAAGGTCGACTTGGAGAATATTCTGGAATGGATGAGGATCCACCAATCTCAAATATGGTACTTGGACCTTCATTTGTTTGCTTTGGAGGAGAGTGAGCAGAGGTAGCAATGATTGTTGAAAGGACTTGAGGAGCACATCTTACAGCAGGTACCTTCAGACTTACAAGAGGTTGACTTGTTTTTATGGAAGTCTGAGAAGTCTGAGGTTCAGTTGAATCAGAACTGACTAGAGCAGAAATTGAGATAAGTGGCATAGAAGGAGGAATCTCTGATGTCACATCTCCTTGGCTTGGTGCGATCTCCAAGGGCTTCGAAGTAGAGAATACAATCTTGAAAACATTTCCTTCATCTCTAGTCTTGGTTGCTAAAGAAGCAACTTCATTAACTTTATTAACATGGCTGCTGGGAATATCAAGAAAAGGATCAAAATCTTCATCACCAAGGTCAAACTCTATGTTTGTTGGAATGTCGTCATTGATTCCCGTAAAGTCAATTTATTTTAAAAATTCCACATCTTCATAAAGATCGTCGTCATCATCCTCTCGAGAAGATTTTGAATCATTTGCTTTCTGATTATCATGCTCATCAGCTACATAAGTTGTGGGAGAGTTATGAATCTCCTCCACTTCAGGCTCGGAGGGAGAGTGAGAAATATCTTCATTTTCCATCGGCATTGATTGTTCTTCTGATTCTTCTCTAACATCCTCTTTAAAAATTCCAATTTTTATTAATGCAAATTTTCCTTCAAATACGAACTTCCCGCCTCTCTTTTGTTTCATTAGTCCAAAGGCACTTAGACTAATGGATTTGAAATCCAGAGTATCATTTCCTCTCTGCAGCTCGGGGTGAGTTACGTTAAGGATGATTTGTAAAAATCTTGGATACATCCAGAATTTGTCTCTTTTGCTCCCTTCAAGATTTAGTATCATTTCATTCATTATAAATTTTGAGAAATTGAACTCAAAACCTGCCGCCAATGCTGCAATGGCACCAGTGTTGGCCAGAGAAATCTTGTTTGCTCCTGATCTCCAGCCGAAAATGCAGCTTACGAACACATGAGCCAAAGCAACTTCTTAATTGTAGGAGGAAAAGTTCCCTCGTATCCCATATTCTCTAATACTTCCTGAGTTTGCTGAACATCAATCTCCATGGGGTACTCAGGTCTGTCCTCAATTTGGAGAGATTCTCTAATGATGCTTTCTGTTACTTGAATTTTCTTGTCTTCGATTGTTGCTTCAACGAATTTTTCCCCTTGACCATTCTTCTTTACAACAGCATTCCTCCAGAATTCCTTAATCAAACTTTGGTAGATAGCAGGACTTGTAGTTAGAGCATGAACCAAACTTTGGTTGATAGATTGGTCTCATGGCAGTGTAAGAAGCAGCATACCGTTTCCATCTCAACAGCAGAAGCAGAGTATGTCGCTGCATCTGCTTGTTGTTCACAAGTCATCTGGATCCAACATCAGCTGTTGGACTACGGCTTGAATTTTCAAGAAACCCCTCTTTTCTGTGATAATGAGGCTGCGATCCAAATTGCCAAAAAGTCGGTCCTGCACTAAAAAACCAAGCACATCGACATCAAGATTCATTTTATTAGAGAATGTTATGAGCATTCGCTCATTCGGCTAGAACAGGTCCGCTCTGATAATAATGTAGCAGATCTGTTCACCAAGCCATTTAGCAAAGCTCGATTCGATGTGCTGGTTAATTTTCTAAAAATGATTAGTTTCGAGGATTATTTTTTTTTATGTACTTCTTAGGATAAATTTGCGCATTTTGTATTTTATTGTTTTATACACAAATTTAGGGGAAGAAAATCAGAAAATCCAAAAACATTAGAAAATCAGAAAATTCAAAAACATTAAAAAATTAGAAAATCCAAAAACATTAGAAAATTAGAAAAATCCAAAAACAAAAATTAGAAAATCAGAAATTTTATTATGCTTAAAGGAGGTGTTTTGGGAAGTGATATGATTATGTGATAACAGGCAACCTAAGTCTGCGTAACGTACCCAAAGTTGAAGGGTCTATGCTCTGGTTTGATGTGTTGGTAGGCACGAAAGATTCTAAATGGGCATGACTAGGCAGAGTTGAACTTAGGAAATCAAATGACTTGACAAATCTTGACCTAGATAGTTTCGTTCAGCCTGACAATACGACGCTCGGATAGGTTGAGCAGGGAGATATATATGGGAATCTACTCGTCACATTAAATAAACCCATATCTGGAACCGTGGATTAACTTTTCCTCGATGTGCGGATTTTGTCCTTAATTCCGGTTGGATGGGGCGACTGGTAAATTCCGATAAATTAGGTCTATAGAAGGTTATATTCTTTCTTTCTATCTGTTAGTCATATGTTGCTTCCTCTGCGTGATCGAAGGATCCGACCTGGACTGTGACATATGCAACTCTATTTCTTTGCATCTTCTATCTATGCAATTCTTTCTATCTGTTAGCCATATACTGTCTCCTTTGCGTGACTCACAATCTGACCTGGTACACAGTATATGCACCATTATACTTCTCAATCCCTCTAAAACCTCAGTTAGTCATATGTTTCACCCTCTGCGTGATTAGAAGAGATCCGACCTAGGTGTATAGCATATGCATTCTAAATCTATCTTCTCTCTTAATGATTGTCTGCTCACCCGATGTAAGGAGTATTCTGGAAGTCCTTGATTATTGGAGCATATCTAGAAGCGGGAAACATGTTCCAGTACAATTAAAATTGAACACTCAAAGATTGTTTGTAGATCTCGCTGCTCAATTTAGGTGGACAACAATATCCCTGGTCGTCATCAGCTGAATGGTCCTTAAGATATAGTATCTAGAAACTTAGGTTTAAATATAATATCTAGGAATTTAGGATCACATTGTCTTGTCACTCATAGTGTGTCCCAATTTTGTCACAATTTTTCGTGTTTAAGTGGACAACAATACCGACAATCGATCAGACAAAGATGTGAATATGAAAGGTACCGACAAGCGGATAATGGCTGTTAAAAAACTTTGATCCCAAAATTCTAATAGGTTAAAACAATTTATATAGGTTTAAATTGAATTGTTTATTCCTTGTCGTTAATAATACTTCAAATTTTTATTCTACTCTATTTTAGTTTTTTTATTATATTTTTATTTTTTATTTTTTTTATTTTTAATTTTTATTTTTTTATTATATTTTTTTAATTCTAATAATAAATTTTAGTTTATTAGAAATTTTGAAATTAATTTCACATTAATCCTCAAAATAGTTCATTTTGAGAAAATGGTGAGTGAAAAGGGCATCGGTGTTAATGATTAAAAGATAAGGGGGAGAAGTTGTAAATTTTGTGCATATGTAAAGCGTGTGTGCGGTGAGCCTTTTTCACCGTCATTTACTTTTGCCTCAACCGCACACACACACACTGATTCTCTCTATAATTCATTCTTAATTCCAAAAATTTCTCGTGAAATCAAAGCTTTGACTCGGTAAATTCTTATGAACTCGGTAAAAATTTCCATTGTTTGCTGTTGGATATTCATCAAAATTGTTTGTATTCGAATATAACCGCACATGGTGTGTGTGCGGCCGCACACACGCGTGTGCGGCCGCACACACGCGTGTGCGACTAAAATGGGGGACATGGAGTTTGCTAAAGCTCATAATTTTTGTGGTTGTGCGGTGGCGGCCGCACACTTGCACGTGTGCGGCTGTGTGTAATCCCGTGTGCGGCTTAATTTTTTTTTTCAATTGTTTTGTCCTAATAACTTTGTGTGTTTACTTTCAGATTAAAATGGGGGACATGGAGTTTGCTAAAGCTCATAATTCTGCAATTTTTCTCGAAGACCCTCCTGCAGTCCATAATGACTTGAAATTCATTGTGGATGGCTTGAAGAAATCCTGTTTGGTTCATGCTCTAACTACAAGTCCTGCTATCTACCAAAGTTTGATTAAGGAATTCTGGAGGAATGCTGTTTTAAAGAAGAATGGTCAGGGGGGAAATTCGTTGAAGCAACAATCGAAGACAAGAAAATTCAAGTAACAAAAAGCATCATTAGAGAATCTCTCCAAATTGAGGACAGACCTGAGTACCCCATGGAGATTGATGTTCAACAAACTCAGGAAGTATTAGAGCATATGGGATACGAGGGAACTTTTCCTCCTACAATTCCTGGATGTACTTGGCTCATGTGTTCGTGAGCTGCATTTCCGGCCGGAGATCAGGAGCAAACGAGATTTCTCTGGCCAACATTGGTGCCATTACAGCACTGGCGGCAGGTTTTGAGTTCAATTTCTCAAAATTTATGATGAATGAAATGATACTAAATCTTGAAGGGAGCAAAAGAGACAAATTATGGATGTATCCAATATTTTTCCAAATCATCCTTAACGTAACTCACCCCGAGCTGTAGAGAGGAAATGATACTCTGGATTTCAAATCCATTGGTCCAAGTGCCTTTGGACTAATGAAACAAAAGAGAGGTGGGCAGTTCGTATTTGAAGGAAAAATTCCATTAATAAAATTTGGAATTTTTAAAGAGGATGTTAGAAAAGAATTAGAAGAACAATCAATGCCGATGAAAAATGAAGATATTTCTCACTCTCCCTCCAAGCCTGTAGTGGAGGAGATTCATGACTCTCCCACAGCTTATGTAGCTGATGAGCATGATAATCAGAAAGCAAATGATTCAAAATATTCTCGAGAGGATGATGACGATGATCTTTATGAAGATGTGGAATTTTTAAAAGAAATCAACTTTATAGGAATCAATGACGACATTCCAACAAACATAGAGTTTGACCTTGGTGATGAAGATTTTGATCCTTTTCTTGATATTCCCAGCATCCATGTTAATAAAGTTAATGAATTTGCTTCTTTAGCAACCAAGACTAGAGATGAAAGAAATGTTTTCAAGATTGTATTCTCTACTTCGAAGCCCTTGGAGATCGCACCAAGCCAAGGAGATGTGACATCAGAGATTCCTCCCTCTGTGCTACTTATCTCAATTTCTGCTCCAATCAGTTCTGACTCAACTGAACCTCAGACTTCCATAAAAACAAGCCAACCTCTTGTAAGTCTGAAGGTACCTGGTGTAAGATGTGCTCCTCAAGTCCTTTCAACAATCACTACTACCTCTGCTCACTCTCCTCCAAAGCAAACAGATGAAGGTCCAAGTACCATATTTGAGACTGGTGGATCCTCATCCATTCCAGAATATTCTCCAACTCGACCTTCTCTTGATGAAGCTTCTATTAGATTAGTAAAACATATGGCTCTATCTAGTATTTCCTCCTCACGCGGAAAAGGAATATCATTCAAGGAGGGTCGAACATGTGATGACAAATCTTCTTCGCCTGATCTTCGAGAGGAGATTGGGATTCTCCATCAAGAGCTTATCGAAAAATCAATTCAGATGGATCAGCTTTCTGCATACATCTTTGAGCTCAGGGCGAAGGATGAAGAAAAGACCAAACAAATCAATGATCTACAAACGAGTCTTAGATCTGTTCTAGCTAATTATTTCAATCTCAAGAACATCTTCTACGATGCTTTTGGTGAAAAAGTTAAAGCCCTCTTCCAACAGCCTCATGGAGTAGTTGATCCTCCCTCTGTTCAATCACCACCTACAATTGATGATCCACCTATCAACCCACCTGTTCCGAGAACAACTAAAATTGTCAACAGGTTTGAAAAAGAACCAGAAGGAAGCAGAGCCAAAATCACAATCAAACAGGGCAACAGAATCGTAACTGCAAATCAACAAGAAGGTCTTTTCTTCATGAAAAATTTCAATGAAAATCGCAAAGCAAAAGTGATGGGTTTTGGCCATAAGAACTTTCCTATGTGCGCATGCAAAACCCTAATGCTTGGATCTAGGCTTTCTAATCAAACATGCTCTAAATCCAAGACTTCTAATGACTATTTAGGTGTAATAACAATATTGAAACATATCTAGAATCATACCTTTGAATTCCTTGTTGATCTTGTTGTCTTGGAGCTTCTAGAGTCACAATTGACACTCCTCTAATGGCTTACAAACACCAAATAGCAAGGAGGATGATTTGAGAGAGAGGAGAGGGGAGGAATTCGGCCAAAGTATCTTTACTTTGGATGGGGTACCAAATTCTCTATCCCATAGGGTCTATTTATACTTGTAGACTCCTTAAGGGTTACAGCTTAAACCCTAATTGGATAACTTAGACTTTAAGTGATCCTAATCCTTACTTTGGATAACCCTTGGACGAATTTGAGGTTATCCCAACCCCTAGAATTCGTCCATCCTCTATCCAATAAGGATTTACAGTCTAAAGTGTAACTATCAAACAATTGACAGTTTATACCCTCTTATTTAATTAATCTCCTTAAGTCACCAAATTAATACTAATTAATCTATGACTTATATTAATCAAATAACAGATATTATTCTTTATATTAATCAAATAACTAGATATTATTCTTTATATTATTCTCATAATATACTAATAATATTTACTCTCTCTTAATAAATCATCCTATCAAGTTGCTATGGTGAAGGCAACCCAAAAGGACCATGCACAATCGGGTCAAATACTTGCCTAATATAGTTGCAGCCTTAGACACTAATCCAATAGTCTCCCACTTGGATAAGTCTAGTGACTATATGCGCAAGTACATTCTGATTTGCAATTGTAGCTCTCAAAAACGCTGTCAAACTCTGATCTAATCAATTTTGTCCTTTAGATAAGGGATCGTACAGTCCTCTTTTAGATATCATGCTGACAATACTATGGAATAGTTAGTCTAGCATTTGGTTTCTCGATCTCCTATTTATTTGACATAGAACTTAATCGAACACATCAATTCAGTTCTGACTGGGCCCGACACATAAGTCAAATCAAATCATCGAGCGGCCGAGATATCGCTTTTTCCTTCTTAGGATAAAAGTTACAGATAAACTTCGACTTATATGCATTTACTTATTCATTAACCGACTACACACAACAATGCGTTTTATAACATCGAGTTACCAATGCGTTTTTGCATTATCAATGTACAATCAATTAACCAATAACAAACCATATATCTAGGTTTTAAGACTATATGATATTATCGTCTTGCGATCACCCATTTACTATCACATTCCATAAGGTGATTCCAGCAAGCGCGGGTTTGTTCCAATGCTCAAACCTAGTTCATAAGCACTCATGAACGTTGCAACAATCTTTTGCTATGTCTAACACCATTTAGACACTCTACACACCTATTCATGACAATCTTCATTCATATCTACTTCCGACATATGAGCGATTGTGGACTATTTGAACAATTCGATTATTCTTAATAAACTTAATTATTCTGGAAGTCAAAACATGCAAAGTGAAACAATAGTTAAACAATTAACATAAGACAGTAACATTACTTATAAATAAAACTCCTTTATTTAATCATCAAATGTTAATTACATTTATCTATTACACATTTCTAATACTATCTAATCTGTACTAATATCATCCTTCATCCCAATACTCCTAGCATGTTGTAAATGCTTAACCCTACTTAGTCCCTTCGTAAGCGGATCTGCTGGGTTATCTTCCGATGATATTCTCTTCACTATGAGTTGTCCTTCTTCTACACGATGTCTAATGAAGTGATATTTTATGCCGATATGTCGTGATCTACCATGATCTCTCGGTTCCTTGGTCAAGGCAACCGCTCCTTCATTATCACAGAAAATCTCCATGGGCTCCTTTATGGCAGGTACAACTCCAAGATCTCCAATGAAGTTCTTCAGCCATATTGCCTCCTTCGACGCTTCGCTCACTGCGATGTACTCTGATTCGCACGTTGAATCAGCTACGGTTTCTTGCTTGGAACTCTTCCAAGTTATTGCTCCTCCATTAAGGGTAAAGACCCAGCCCAACTGCGAACGGTAGTTGTCCCTGTCAGTCTGAAAACTGGCGTCACTATACCCTCGCACCTTCAAGTCATCACTCCCTCCAAGGACTAAGAACCATTCCTTCATCCTCCAAAGGTACTTAAGTATATTCTTCACCGCAACCCAATGCGCTCTGCCAGGATTCCCTTGATATCTACTAACCATGCTCAAAGCAAAGGCTACATCAGGGCGAGTACAAGTCATAGCGTACATGATTGAGCCAACTGCGGAAGCGTATGGTACTTGGCTCATTTCAGCTATCTCGGCTTCGATACTCGGACTTTGAGTCTTACTCAACTTGGCATTGCTTTGTATCGGTAATTCTCCCTTCTTTGAGTTTTCCATACTAAAACGTTTTAGTACCTTCTCTAAGTAAGTGTTCTGACTAAGTCCTATTAGTCTCTTACTTCTTTCTTACTATCCTTATTCCCAAAATATAGGAAGCCTCTCCGAGGTCCTTCATAGCGAAGCACTTCCCGAGCCAGGACTTAACTTCCTGCAGAGTCGGGATGTCGTTTCCTATGAGTAATATGTCATCGACATATAGAACGAGAAAGCTTACTACACTCCCACTGGCTTTGACATATACACACGACTCATCTTCGCTTCGTACAAATCCAAACTCTTTGACTTTCTCATCGAAGCAAAGATTCCATCTGCGAGATGCTTGCTTTAGTCCATAAATGGACTTCTCAAGCTTACACACTCTATTCAGATGCTTCGGATGCACAAACCCTTCTGGCTGAGCCATGTAAACCTCCTCAGCCAACTTTCCGTTAAGGAAAGCGGTCTTGACATCCATTTGCCAAATCTCATAATCATGAAATGTGGCAATATCTAGCATCAATCTAATAGATTTTATCTTCGCAACTGGTGAGAAGGTCTCTTCATAGTCAACTCCGGGAGTTTGAGTAAAGCCCTTCGCAACTAGTCACGCTTTAAACGTGTGTACTTTTCCATCCATGTCGGTCTTCTTCTTGAAGATCCATTTGCACCCAACGGTCTTACGTCCAGGCATATTATCAACCAAATTCCAAACTTGGTTATCATACATGGATCGGATCTCGCTATCCATTACCTCTTTCCATTTTGCAAACTCCGGGCCTGCCATGGCTTCCTTATAGCTATTAGGTTCATCAAGATTTATTAGTTTACTATCACTAATATACGTGTCCCCTTCGGTAGTAATATGAAAACCATACAAGTGGGGTTGAAACCTAACTCTCTCGGAACGTCTAAGAGGTAATGATATGTCAATCGGTTCAATCGGAGTTTCCTCCTCGGGTTGAGTGCCAGCGGTTGAGGTTCCTTCATCTATCGACTCTTGAATCTCTTCAAGATCGATTTGCCTCCCACTATCTCCTTGGCCTATGAGTTCTCGCTCTCGGAAAACTCCTTTCCTCGCAACAAAGACAACATTGTCCTTCGGTCTATAGAAGAGATATCCAAAGGATTTCTGCGGGTAGCCGATGAAAATACATTGCTCACTACGAGGTTCGAGCTTGTCGTGAGTATCTCGTCTTACGAAAGCCTCGCAACCCCAAACCTTGATATGTGCTAACGAAGGAGCTTTCCCCATCCACATCTCGTGATGTGTTTTGGTAACCTTCTTAGTAGGGACTCGGTTAAGGATATGGGCGGTAGTCTCTAAGTCATACCCCCAAAAAGAGATAGATAGTAAAGCACGACTCATCATAGAGCAAACCATGTCCAACAAGGTTCGATTACGCCTTTCTGCCACACCATTCAATTGTGGTGTCCTAGGTGGCGTCAATTGTGAAACTATTCCACACTCCTTGAGATAATCGTGGAATTCAAGACTTAGGTACTCTCCTCCTCGATCGGATCGAAGCATCTTGATCTTCCTGCCCAATTGATTCTCCACTTCATTCTTGAACTCTTTGAACTTTTCAAAAGTTTCTAACTTTTGCTTGATTAAGTAGATATACCCATATCTACTATATTCATCGGTAAAAGTCACGTAGAAGCGGTTACCATCCTTTGTGGTAGATCTAAACGGTCCACACACATTGGTATGTATGAGGTCCAATAGACCCTCACCCCTTTCGCACGTACCAGCGAAGGGTGACTTAGTCATCTTTCCAAGTAAACAAGACTCGCATGTGTCATCTTCCCTAAGGTCGAATGACTCCAACACTCCATCCTTTTGGAGTTGGGCTATGCGTTTCTTGTTGACATGTCCAAGACGAAAATGCCATAAGGATGCTTTATCCATACTATTGGAAGAATCCAAGTACAAAACATCATTTCCTAAGTTATCAACAATCATAACAGTTTCATAAATTCCATTACATGGTATAGTTTCAAAGTAAAAGACACCATTTAGATAAGCTAAAATAGAACCATTCTCATTATTAAAAGAAAATCTAAAACCTTGTCTAAACAAACCATGAAAAGAAATGATGTTTCTAGCCATTTATGGCGAATAGCAACAATTGTTCAAATCTAAAGATAAACTATTCCTAAGCACTAAAGAATACACTCCAATCTTGGTCACAAGCGATGATCTTCTGTTCCCCATGATTAGATTTATTCTTCCATGCTCCACGTCTCTACTTCTTCTTAGTCCCTGCACATTAGAACAAATGTGATAACCACAACCGGTATCAAGAACCCAAGAAGTATTGTGGGAATCATTAGATTTAATTGTATATATACCTGCGAAAGATGGCTTGATCTTTCCTTCCTTGATAGCTTGCAGGTACTCCGGGCAGCTTCTCTTCCAATGTCCTATCTTGTGGTAGTGGTGGCACTCTGCCTCCTTCGGATTAGAGTAGGGCTTAGCGGGATCAACTTTGGTCCCACTAGAAGAGGCACCATCTCGGGCTTTCACCTTGCGATGATTCTTTGAAGAAGCCTTCCTCTTCTTTCCTTTTCCTTGTCCAATTGCCAAGACAGGAGCAGCGGGCGGATTGGGAGTTGGTGCAATAGACTTGTCCTTGAAGTTGCTCTCAACGACCCTCAAGAGACCTTGGAGTTTGCTTAGGGTGATCTCTTCTTTGTTCATGTGATAGGTCATCCTAAATTGATTGTAGCTCGGAGGCAAAGAGTGAAGCACCATGTCGATCGCCAAGTCTTCCCCAAAGTCAACATTTAACTTGCGAAGGCGGTCGACATACCTTTGCATCTTTTGCAAGTGCACGGTAAGAAATTTTCCATGACCCATCTTAGCGGAAATCATGTTCGTGAAAATCTGATAACGCTCTTGTCTCGTGTTTTGATGGTATCGCTCCAATAAGTCTTGATGCATTTTGTACGGATACATGTCCTCGTAGGACTTTTGGAATTCGGAGTTCATAGTCGCGATCATGATGCAATGCACTTTCGTTGCATCACGCTCGTGAGTTTCGAAAGCGGTGATTTCGGTGGGAGTAGCGATTTCGGGGTTGATTTTCTCGAGCTTCTCATCGAGGACATACTCCTTCTCCCCATAGCGAGCAATTGTGCGAATGTATCTTATCCATTCGCTAAAGTTCGTTCCATCAAAGGTGACCTTTTGACAAAGGCTCATCAAAGTGAAAGAACTCGCAGCAGCATTGTTAGCGTTCGACATCTACAAATAGAAAGGACAAAGATAGATTAGAATATGAATCCCTAATATTCACCCAATAAGAAATTAGGGCTAGGATCCAACAACAATATTTACACACTAGAAAAGGGATGCCGTAATCTAACATGCAAACATTTTGAATGTAAGTGAATGACGATTCACTAATTCTCCACCATGAAAAACATAACTTTAAGTCCTAAATGTATTGAGAATTCCTAGGTTCGGATGAGATTCATTGAAACTTTTCAATGGTATGTTTAAATCTCGATATGCCCCTCTTGTTTGTGATTGGGATACCGAGGATCACAAAGCGGGTGTGAATTACCATGCAAATTAACATGGTGCCTTCATTGTAACGATCACCTATTCGATGTGCCGATAAACCACACACACTCCATCGAACTATGATAAACAATGAATCACCCTTTGCCACCTTCGCTTAGAACCAATTAGTGTGTCGGTAAACCACACACGCTCCACTAACTTCCTAGCAAGGTGCAAAGTGTAATTTCATGGGATTGCATCAATTCACTTTTCCTAAAGTAACTAAGATTGAGAAATTTTAAGAAAACATTTAGTTACTTTGTATTTCTTATTATACTTTTAATAAGAGGATGAGGTTTCCCTATCCTACCCGTTCGGCTAACGACCCTCCACCAATCAAGCGAGCGGTGGGTGTGAGTGTACACCCATTAAGCGCCATTTTATAGGCCGCAACCTTATGCCCACCTTATAGACCGACTTCGTGAATGAGGCCTACTAACGGTAAGACTAGCATTTAAGTTATACATATATATATATATATATATATATATATATATATATATATATATATATATATATATATATTAATCTTGTAATATTATACTAGTATAGGGTTGTATTTTAAACTTGTAAAATTCTAGGGTTTGAAATTTAAATTGTCTAAATTAAACTTTTAATCACAAAACATAAATTTTAAAACTTGAGGACAAGTTTTAAACATTTAAAACATAAAGGATCAAATGACAAATAATCTAATCACGTAATTATCCATATTTGATTAATAATTATCATATAAGGAAATCAAATATTGTATTAATTGATAATTATCTTCAATTAGATCAAAAATATAGTCATATATATATCACAAAATCGGATTAGGGTTGATCTAATATGATTAAGGTAAGTTTCCATAAGATAAATATGAAAAAAAATCCCGTTTTTGGCTAATCCTGACGCTCGGACTCGCCGAGTACACAAAGGGACTCGCCGAGTCAAGCCTACTCGCCGAGTCCACTTTGGAACTCGCCGAGTCCATGACTCAGAAACATGAAAATCGAATTTTTTAGTTTAGTTTCATACAATCAAGCAACAATTCAATGAAAACCAAGCTAGGCTCTGATACCACTGATGGGTTTTAGCCATAAGAACTTTCCTATGTGCGCATGCAAAACCCTAATGCTTGGATCTAGGCTTTCTAATCAAACATGCTTTGAATCCAAGACTTCTAACGACTATTTAGGTGTAATAACAATATTGAAACAGATCTAGAATCATACCTTTGAATTCCTTGTTGATCTTGTTGTCTTGGAGCTTCTAGAGTCACAATTGTCACACCTCTAATGGCTTACAAACACCAAATAGCAAGGAAGATGATTTGAGAGAGAGGAAAGCGGAGGAATTCGGCCAGAGTATCTTTACTTTGGATGGGATACCGAATTCTCTATCCCATAGGGTCTATTTATACTTGTAGACTCCTTAAGAGTTACAACTTAAACCCTAATTGGATAACTTAGACTTTAAGTGATCCTAATCCTTACTTTGTATAACCCTTGGACGAATTTGAGGCTATCCCAAGCCCTAGAATTCGTCCATCCTCTATCCAATAAGGATTTATAGTCTAAAGTGTAACTATCAAACAATTGATAGTTTATACCCTCTTATTTAATTAATCTCCTTAAGTCACCAAATTAATACTAATTAATCTATGACTTATATTAATCAAATAACTATATATTATTCTTTATATTATTCTCATAATATACTAATAATATTTACTCTCTCTTAATAAATCATCCTATCAAGTTGATATGGTGAAGGCAACCCAAAAGGACCATGCACAATCGGGTCAAATACTTGCCTAATATAGTTGCAGCCTTAGACACTATTCCAACAAAAAGACCCTGTTTTAACAGTAGCGAATTTGAAGCAAAGAAAGTTTGGCGATGAATATGGTGACAGGACAGGTATCCGAATGTGGGCCTTTGATCCAGTGACGAATTTGTTGGTTATAAAGCGAAAATTAGGAGCATCTGAATGTTACAAAAGCACCCATGATTTCAACTCTTGGACCAAAACTGATCTAGCCGAATTATCCCGGGCCCCATTCCACAATGCCTCCGAAAATCCCAGTGCTTCGAATTTCAAAAGATTTCTCGACAGACAGGTCAGAGAAAACTTTCCATCAATGAAGAGTGCAAAAGCTCTATATAGAAAAGACAAAGATGTTCTTGATCCAGAATCAGGCAAACCCATGAAGATCATACTCTTGCCTTCAACTAAGAAACAAAAGGAAATTCCTATTCCTCAACATTTTCATGAGAGATATCTGGATGATATAGAATTTTGGGCCTATGATGACGAAACTGCAACTGTAGCTATCAAATTCAAGAATCGAGAACCGGTTTTGAGATTGATTAATGCTAACTATCATCTTCGTTTCAGAGAAAGGGATATACAACCTCTGGCCCGTCATCAAATCATTTGCAGAAAAGATGTCATGGAAGCTGTTGCTAAAGAATTCACTGCAATGGTGGCTACGATCATAAATGGAAGATTGTGGATGGGATCGATAAGGAGATCAGATCCGAGGTTGTTTGAGAAGCCTGCTGAGAAGCCAAACGAATGAAGTTCAAGACTATGCTAGTCTCAAACCAAAGGGGAGATTGAAAGTCCATAATTTCGTGGTTTGAGCTAGTCATAATTTTTGTATAGATCTATTCAGGATGTCTGAGTGTGTATTGCAGTAGTGTTTGTATTGGGCTTGTAATGTGTGCTGCCACACATGTGTGTGCGGCCGCACACAGTGTTTGCAGCCGCAAACATGTGTACGACTGCACACTTTTGTGCTGGTAGGAGGGGTACTATTTATAGCAAATGAGTTGTGTCAGGTTGTACTTTTTGGCATGTGTCAGAACTCTGCAGTAGTTGTACTTTATCAAGATGTACTTGACATTTACTTGCAATAGATGTGTGCATGATTGATTCTACTTCTTCTTCTTCTACATCTCACCTTAATTGTAATTAATTTCATTGATTACTAAATTGGATTACACACTTCTTCTCTCTAGTTTCTCTCTCTACAAGATGCTCTCTTCTCTCACCATCTCTCTACAAGATGCTCTTTGCTTCTAACTGTACACTCCCACATGCACTCCTTTATTTATATGGACCTCCAGCCATACACATGTGTACAGCTGCACACCCTGTGTACGGTCGTACACAGGTTGTGCGGCTGTACACACAAACCGCAAACACATATAACATTACATAAAAATATATTTTCCTATAAAAGCAAAGTATAAACCATATTTTTGACCCAACAATCTCCCCCTTGGTTTATAGCTTTCTTTTCTAAATGACCCAACAAGCTCCCCCTAAAAAATAGCTGGTTTTTCTTGTTAATCTTCATTGGGAGCTTGGATTCAGCATTAATCTTCAAATTTCTTCACAACATCAAGATGAACATATGAATCTTCAATAAATGACTTCATCTTGAGCATTTGGGCATTTCTTCAATATTTGACTCTGAACGCATATTGGGTGAGGAGGCTTGATGTACTGATTCTTGAAAGATAGCGCTTTCAGCTTCAGAATCTTTAGAGAGAACAATGAGAACGAATCTTCTGGATCACTTCCGCAGGTTTATAGATAGCAGCGGACTGATTGAGGATGCTTCAATGCAATCCGTCACATAATCTTGAAGTCAGCTTCACCTTGCTTCCGGGGTTGAAGGATGGAATGTCGAAAGGATAATCTTCATTTGTTGTTCCTTCGAATGAGAATTCTTCGATGCTCACGGATGAAGCCTTGGCTCAGAAGATCTACAATACAGTCTCCACGAGTCTAATCTACGCTTGAAATCACTTTTCAAGACAAAACAAAACTAAAAGAAAAATTAGCACACAAGAAAATATTTTTGGATTTTCAATTTTCTGATTTTTGTTTGATTTTTGAATTATTTTTAATTCTCCTCCTAAAATTTGTGCATAAAGGAAAACTATGAACAAATTTAACAAAAATAAAATGATATCTAACTTTAAGAATAATTTGGGATCAAAGTTTTTAGACAGCCTTTATCCGCTTGTCGGTACCTTCTATCTTCACGTCTTTGTCTGGTCGATCGTCGGTATTGTTGTCCACTTAAACACGAAAAATTGTGACAAAATTAGGGCATAAATAAGTGACAAGATAATGTGATCCTAAGTTCCTAGATATTATATCTGATCCTAAGTTTCTAGATACTATATCTTAAGGACCATTCAGCTGACGATGACCAGGGATATTGTTGTCCACCTAAATTGAGCGGCGAGATCTATAGACAATCTTTGAGTGTTCAATTTTAATTGTACTGGAACATGTTTCCCGCTTCCTAATATGCCCCAGTAATCAAGGACTTCCAGAGTACTCCTTACATCGGATGAGCAGACCATCATTAAAGGAGAAGATAGATTCAGCGTATTATCACTTATAGTGCATATGCTGTGTACCAGGTCGGATTGTTAGTCACGCAAAGGAGACAACATATGGCTAACAGATAAGAGGAATTTCATATATATATATATATATATACACACACATATATATATATATATATATATATATATATATATATATATATATATATATGTATAATATGTAGAGAAATAGAGTTGCATATGTTACAGTCCAGGTCGGATCTCTTCTAATCAAGCAGAGGAGGTAACATATGACTAACAGACAGAAAGAAAGAATGATATTCTACAGACCTAATTTATTAGAATTTACCAGTTGCCCCATCAATACCGGAATTAAGGACAGAATCTGCACATAGAGGAAAAGTTAAACCACGGTTCTAGATACGGGTTCATTTAATGTGACAAGTAGATTCCCATATATATCTCCCTGCTCAACCTATCCAAGCATCATATTGTTAGGCTAAACGGAACTATCTAGGTCAAGATTTATCAAGTCTCTAGATTCCTTAAGTTCATCTGCACCTAGTCAAGTCCGTTAAATTCTTCGTGCCTACCGACGCATCAAACCAGAGCATAGACCCTTTAACTTTGGGTACGTTATGCAAACTTAGATTGCCTGTTATTACTTAATAATATCACTTCCCAAAACATCTCCCTCACACACATTCCATAACCAACATAATTTCTTTTTGTTTTTCTAATTTTTAATGTTTTTGGATTTTCTAATTTTTTATAATGTTTTTGGGTTTTCTAATTTTTTAATTTTTTTGGATTTTCTAATTTTTTTTTAATGTTTTTGGATTTTCTAATTTTTCTCCCCCTAAATTTGTGCATAAAATAAAAATAATAAAAGATAATGCGCAAATTTAAACTATCCTAAAACAAAAATTAGTCTTTAAAGCGAATCAGTTTAAGGAAAACTCAGGAGTATAGATAAGAAAACTCAAACCATAAGTTACCGATTGAATTTGCATCCAGAAGGTCTGAGAACAGCACACACAATCTCAGAACAAATCCGAAAATTCTTCACTTCGTTAAGCATAAACCCCAATGTGTGATCCTTTCCTTTCTTCCCTTCCCGCAAAGGACACATAATCTCAAACAATGTTCTGAGTGTTGCACAGTTGAGAGATGCCTCCTATCATGTGCCTGGAACAACCACTATCAACAAACCGAAGTCTGATGATATGCCTCCATAGCTGTTCCGACAACGAGCGAGATCAGTTGGTCTTTGGAACCCAGTCCATTTTGAAACTGGGTTGTCCTTTGTCATCTTTGCAGGGTACTCTCTCCCATGACATATCCTGCTTATGACAAATAGAAGATTTTGAAATGTTAGAGTCATTAGGTGATTTGGGAGATTGAACCTTTGGAACCCATTTGTAGTTAGGTTTGACCCATTTCTTTTTCGATCCGATGGGTGCCTCGGCACTTGATTTTGACTTAAAGCTGATTGTCGAGATGAATTAGACCTAACCGGTCTTGGCTTCACTGGAGCATCTCTCGGATTGGGCTTCTTGGTTGGCATTCCCTTCTTGTCCTTGGGATTTAGATTCTTGGCCTTGAAAGTTTGATTCTTGGCATTGAAAGTTTGATTCTTGGCCTTATTGGCATTCCATTCGCTATTTCGCGATTGTGACCTTGAGGGGTTTCTTTTGGAAAATCTCCCTCTTGGTGTTTTCTGCCAGCCTTGTGCATAGTAGGGAACGTATGCGCGATTTGGACAGTTTCTAGCAATGTGTCCAAGTGTTCCACAGTGAAAGCATGTCTTTTTCTTCACTGGGAAGTTGTTTCTTCCTGCCCCTGGTGGCGTGTCTTTGCCTTGTCTCTTGCTTTTCCCACACGCACAGTTGCAACAGGCACTTTGTTTTGCTTGAAATGGTGGCTTGTATTTACCAACAGTAGGTTTGTTAGGAGTAACTGAGTTAGAAGCAACATATTCAGAGTTCAAGGAGTCATTGGATTGTTCAATAATTTTCTCCTTGTTCTCATCCTCTACTACTTTACATGCACAGGAAGTAGAATCATTAGTATCGTTCATCTAAACACCCTCAGTTGCCTGTTCAACAAATGGTTTACCGTATACCATAAATGGTTCTCGGTCAATCTCTTCCTGAGTCAAAGGTATGGATATATATTTATGATTGAAAGGGGGAGGAACACTATCATACCCTAGACCCTTGTTTTGATTATCTTTGAATTTCAATTGATTTTCAAATAGGGACTCGACTGTCTTACTTGACGCAGTGAAATTTTTGAAACTAACATCTGTTTTTCCACACTTTATTTTGAAAGCGTCAAGTTCTTCAGTTACAGCATCAAGTTTTTTCTTAATGTGATCATAATTTTCACACTTGTTGTAATTTTTGGAAATCCTAGATTTTGGTTTCCAATTGAGCTTTTAAAGGTTTTTGTCCTTTACTAAGAGTATAGCCTTCGTATTTGAGGTCCTCATTTTCTTTTTTTAATAAATCAATTTGTTCGCGAAGAAATTTAATCGTAGCTTTACAAGATGGAGTACATGAAACTTCATTTACCGGAATTGATGTGGAACTCATCATTTTTTTTAATTTTTTTTATTATTTTTTTTAATTTTTTGTTTATTTATTTATTTTTTTTATATTTTTAATTGCCCTTTGACTTAAAAACCGAGAAAGTCAACCTTAAATGTCAAACCGAAAAGCTAAATTTCAAAATTTGAAAGATAAATGAAAAAGTCAAAGTTTAAAGTCAAAGGTCAAACTAGAAAAGTCAAAGTCAAAATTTAAGTAAAAAGTCAAAATTAAAAAATAAAATTTTTGGGTTAAAAATGCCACTTTTCGAAAATAATAACCGAGAAGGAGTCTTTAAGAATTAAAAACGAATGCGAAAGCTGAACGCTGCTGAATGAAGAACCGAGCCGCACACCGAGACCACACACATCCGAGCCGCACACATCGAGCCACACACCTTTAACAGATTCGCGAAAAAAAACGACGTTTTTCACCCTTTTTTTGCTCTAAAACTCGATCAAAAACTCGTTTTTATGAAAAATGTAAAGAAGTAACCCTCCTTATTTTTGCGAGATCCATCCAAAAACGCTATTCTCTTTTCAAAATAAGATCAAATAAGCTCTAAATCTGAAAAAATTGATTGATACAACCAAGCTCTGATACCAATTGTAAGTCCCCAAAATTGCTTGTGTATCAGTCAGATCCAATTGATGGTGCGGAATCCCAATCAATTGGATGATGTCAGATCATATAGAAGAGAAGGAGAAGAAGAATTAACTTGAATCTAATGTATTGATGATATGATTGATGCTCCTTACAATAGATTCTCTCTCACACACACTTCTTCTCTCTAGTTTCTCTCTCTACAATATGCTCTCTTCTCTCACCATCTCTCTCTACAAGATGCTCTCTGCTTCTAACCGTACACTCCCACATGCACTCCTCTATTTATATGGACCTCCAGCCATACACATGTGTACAGTCGCGCACCCTGGATACAGCGGTACACAGGGTGTGTGGCCGTACACACGCGTACGGCCGTACACACAAACCGCAAACACATACAACATTACATAAAAATATATTTTCCTAGAAAAGCAAAGTATAAACCATATTTTTGACACAACCACAAAATTACATATTACATTATAGAAAAAATATATTTTCCTAGAAAAGCAAAGTATAAACCATATTTTTGACCCAACAATTTCCCCCTTGGTTTATAGCTTTCTTTTCTAATTGACCCAACAAGCTCCTCCTAAAAAGTAGCTGGTTTTTCTTGTCAATCTTGAATGGGAGCTTTGGCTTTAACTTTAATCTTTGATTTCTTCACAGCTTCAAGATGAACTTGATGAATCTCCATGAATGACTTCATCTTGAGCGGTTGGGCTTTTCTTCAAGATTTGACTCTGAACGCACATTGGGTGACGAGACTTGATGAAAAGATTCTTGAAAGATAGCACTTTCAGCTTGAGAATCTTCTGAGAGAACATTAGAGAGAAATAATCTTCTGGATCACTTCAGCAGGTACAAGATAGCAGCATACTGATTGAGGAGGCTTCAATGCAATCTGTCACATAATCTTCAAGAACAGCTTCACCTTGCTTCTGAGGTTGAAAGATTGAATGATGGAAGAATACTCTTCATTTCTTGATCCTTCAAATATGAATTCTTCGATGATCACGGATGAAGCTTCGGCTCAGAAAATCTTCAATACAGTCTCCATGAGTCTCATCTACATCTGAATTCATTTTTCAAGACAAAACAAAACTAAAAGAAAAATTAGCACACAAAAAAATATTTTTTGGATTTTTGATATTTTCTGGAAAAATAAAATAGAAATAACATTTTTTTTAATTTTCTATTTTTTTGTTTGATTTTTTGAATTTTTCTAATTTTTGTTTGATTTTTGATTTATTTTTAATTCTCCTCCTAATATTTAAATTAGAAGAAACTATGAACCAATTTAACAAAAATAAAATGATATCTAACTTTAAGAATGATTTGGGATCAAAGTTTTTAGACAGCCTTTATCCGCTTGTCGGTACCTTTTATCTTCACATCTTTGTCTGGCCGATCGTCGATATTGTTGTCCACTTAAACACGAAAAATTGTGACAAAATTAGGACATACTATAAGTGACAAGACAATGTGATCCTAAATTCCTAGATATTATATCTGATCCTAAGTTTCTAGATAATATATCTTAAGGACCATTCAGCTGATGATGACCATGATATTGTTGTCTACTTAAATTGAGCAGCGATATCTATAAACAATCTTTGAGTGTTCAAATTTTATTGTACTGGAACATGTTTCCCGCTTCCAGATATGCCCCGGTAATCAAGGACTTCCAGAGTACTCCTTACATCGGATGAGCAGACCATCATTAGGGGAGAAGACAGATTCAGAGTATTATCACTTATAGTGCATATGCTGTGTACCAGGTCGGATTGTTAGTCACGCAAAGGAGACAGCATATGGCTAATAGATAAGAGGAATTTCATATATATATATATATATATATATATATATATATATATATATATATATATATATATATATATATATGTATAATATGCAGAGAAATAGAGTTGCATATGTTACAGTCCAGGTCGGATCTCTTCCAATCACGCAGAGGAGGTAACATATGACTAACATACAGAAAGAAAGAAAATGATTTTCTACAGACCTAATTTATCGGAATTTACCAGTCGCCCCATCAATACCGGAATTAAGGACAGAATCCGCACATGGAGGAAAAGTTAAACCACGGTTCCAGATACGGGTTCATTTAATGTGACGAGTAGATTCCCATATATATCTCCCTGCTCAACCTATCCAAGCATCGTATTGTCAGGCTAAACGGATCTAACTAGGTCAAGATTTGTCAAGTCATTTGATTTCTTAAGTTCAACTCTGCCTAGTCATGTCCATTTTAGAATCTTTTGTGCCTACCGACACATCAAACCAGAGCATAGACCCTTCAACTTTGGGTACGTTACACAGACTCAGATTGCCCGTTATCACTCACTTCCCAAAACATCTCCCTCAAGCACATTCCATAACCAACATATTATTATTTTGATTTTCTAATTTAATTTAATTTTTTTATTTATATTTTTTTAATTTTCTAATTTTTGTTTTGTTTTTATTCCCCCGTCCCCCCTAAATTTGTGCATAGGAGAGAAACTAAAGTAAATTCGCAAATTTAAACTATCCTAAAAGAAAATTTTGTCTTTAAAGCGAATCAGCTTAAGAAAAACTCAGGAGTATAAAGAAGAAAACTCAAACCGTAAGTCACCGATTGAATTTGCATCCAGAAGGTCTGAGAACAATACGCGTAATCTCAGAACAGATCTGAAAATTCTTCATGTCGTTAAGCACAAAACCCGTGAGTGATCACTTCCTTTCTTCCCTTCCCGCAAAGGACACATACTCTCAAACAAATGTATGAATGTTGTACAGTTGAGAGATATCTCCTATCATGTGCCTGGAACAACTACTACCAACAAACTAAAGTCTGATGATATGCCTCCATAGCTGCTCCGACACAGAGCGGGATCAGTTGGTCTTTGGAACCCAGTCCATTTTTTAAACTTGGTTGACCTTTTTCATCCTTGCACGGTACTTTCTCCCAAGACATATCCTGTTTATCACAAACAGAAGATGTAGAAACGTTAGAAGCATTAGGAGATTTGGGAGAGTGAGCCTTTGGAACCCATTTGTAGTTGGGTTTAACCCATTTCTTTTTCGATCTGATGGGTGGCTCAGCATTTGATTTTGAACTTAATGTCGGCCGTTGAGATGACTTTGATTTTGGCTTCATGGGAGCATCTCTTGGATTTGACTTCTTGGTCAGCTTTCCCTTCTTGTTCTTGGGAGTTTGATTTTTGGCCTTGTGGGTATTCCAGTCGCTATTGTAAGAATGTGTCCTCGAAGGGTTTCTTTGGGGTATCTCCCTCTTGGTGTTTTCTGCTAGCCATGTGCGTAGTAGGGAACGTATGCGCGATTTGGATAATTTCTGGCAATGTGTCCAGGTGTTCCACAGTGAAAACATGTCTTTTTCTTCACCGTGGAGTTCTTTCTTCCTACCCCTGGTGGCGTAACCTTGCCTCGTTTCTGATTGTTCCCACAAGCACACTTGCAGCAAGTCGGTTGTTTCACTTGATTTGGTGGCCTGTGCTTCTCAACAACAGGTTGATCAGAAGCAACTGAGTTCGAAGCAACATATTTAGAGTTCAAGGAGTCATTGGATTGTTCAATAGTTTTCTCCTTGTTCTCATCTTCTGCTACTTTACCTACACATGTAACAAAATTATTAGAAAGGTTCACTTCATCCTTTTCTGGCACAACCGCAACAAGTTTCCCATATTGGAGATGTGCCTCATTGTCAATTTCTTCCTGTGTAATAGGGATGGATGTGAAACAACCCAAAAATACGACCCAAAAATTTCGTTTTTCGATATAATCAAAACCATAATCAGAGTGTCATATAATAAAACCATACGTGATGTATTCCAACATAATAGAAAACACTGTGCGGAAAACTGTATCATACTACGTCAAATCAAAACAAACTAAATCAATCCTAGGCTAAAAGCTAAAGCTGTGGTGTGTGCGATGCCGTCACCCCGAGCTCCTCCCTTTGCTTGCGGAAGTACCTGAAACCAAAACTGAAACTGTAAGCACGAAGCTTAGTGAGCTCCCCCAAACTACCACATACCATACAATAACATAGAAACACATATTGGGCCTAGCCCACTGCATCGGGCCGAAACCCGGAAACTGCATCGGACCGAAGTCCGGAACTGACTGGGACCTTGTCCCCTGCATCGGACCGAAGTCCGGAACTAACTGCATCGGACCGAAGTCCGGAACTAACTGCATCGGACCAAAGTCCGGAACTAACTGCATCGAACCGAAGTCCAGAACCGACTGGGACCTTGTCCCCTGCATCGGACCGAAGTCCGGAATTGACTGACTAAACATGGCATAGCATAACACATCATCTAGCATGAACACATATACTGCATACTACATCGGGCCGTAGCCCGGAACACATAACACTTAACACATAAAACATAGCACACAAACCCTGTCTGAGCCACGGAGGCATCAAACATGCTAGCTACTGCATCGGACCTAAGTCCGGAAACTACTGCTAACTGAACGGCCGGCATTGTGGCCTTAGACCCGTTCCTACTGGAAGGAAACTCACCTCGTAACTGGCTGCTGAGTGTGTGGCTCTGGAAGCTAACGGCTGTTGCTCATGTATCTCCCCGGCTACAAGTCCATAAACACACTCAATCAAATACTAAACACTGCACTTGGGTAAAATGACTCTTTTACCCTTGGTCAAAGTCACTCTCATTTGGACTGACTCGCCGAGTTGGGCCGCCCAACTCGCCGAGTCCTACTCTCACTTTTCAGTCCTACTCACTGCTACTCGTCGAGTATGGCATCGACTCGACGAGTACCCTCTTAATCCAAGAACTCAGACAATCTTCATCCGACTCGCCGAGCCGGATGAACAAACTCGACGAGTTGTTCTTGATCTTAAGAAGATTGCCTTGGACTCGCCGAGTTGTATAAACAACTCGCCGAGTCCCTCCATTACTGAGTCTACCCTCAACTCGCCGAGTCCCTCCATTACCGAGTTGTATAAACAACTGCTGACTCATCCACCAAACACTTCCTCAATTGCGACACGTGGAGGGTGTTGTGGATCTGACTAAGCTCCTCAGGAAGATCTAACCGATAAGCAACCCGACCCACCCGGGCCAAAACCCTGAAAGGACCAATAAATCTGGGGCCCAGCTTGCCCCTCTTTCGGAACCTGATGACACCTTTCCAAGGTGAGACTTTCAGAAGAACCATATCTCCCACTTGGAACTCCAAGTCTGAACGCCTCCTGTCAGCGTAGCTCTTCTGCCGACTCTGCGCAGTCTGCAGCCTACTACGGACCTGCTGGATCAACTCAGTCGTCTTGAGCACCACTTCGGTACTCTCGATGACTCGCTGACCGACCTCACCCCAACAAATCGGGGTCCTGCACTTCCTCCCATACAGCATCTCAAAAGGAGGTCGATCAATACTCGCATGATAACTGTTGTTATACGAGAATTCCGCTAATGGAAGATACGTATCCCAACTGCCTCCAAAATCTAGAACACATGCCCTAAGCATGTCCTCAAGAGTCTGAATCGTCCTCTCGCTCTGCCCGTCAGTCTGAGGGTGGAAAGCGGTGCTGAAATGGAGACGAGTACCCATCTCGTCGTGGAACCGCTTCCAGAATCTGGATGTGAAACGGACATCTCGGTCTGACACCACCGATACCGGCACTCCATGACGTGCCACAATCTCTCGTACATAGATATCGGCTAACTTTTCCGCCGATATACTCTCCTGGATTGGAATAAAATGGGCACTCTTCGTCAACCGATCCACTACCACCCATATCGAGTCCACTCCACGTGCGGTCCTGGGGAGTTTGGTGACAAAATCCATGGTGATATCCTCCCATTTCCACACGGGAATGTCTAATGGCTGCATCTTGCCGTGAGGTCTCTGGTGCTCTGCCTTGACCTTCTGGAAGGTCAAACATCTCTCAACATACCATGCGACGTCCCGCTTCATGCAGGGCCACCAATAATCAGGTCGAAGATCTCGATACATTTTCGTCGCCCCTGGGTGGATAGAAAACCGAGACTTATGAGCCTCATCCATCAATCCTTGTCGTACCCCACCCCAGTACGGTACCCACACCCTACCATGAAGCGTCAACAAACCCCGACTGTCGTAATCAAACGAAGCTACTCGGCCCACTATCCTCTCACACTTCTGCCTCTCCTCCTTGAGACCCTCCATCTGAGCCTCCTTGATCCGTTCCAACAACGGAGTGATCACTGTCATCCTCATACACAGATCTCTGATAGGGGCTGCCAACACTTTGCGGCTTAGGGCGTCGGCCACCACGTTGGCCTTCCCTGGGTGATAAAGGATCTCACAGTCATAATCCTTCAGCACGTCCAACCACCTCCTCTACCTCATGTTCAGACTCGGCTGATCCATAAGATATCGCAAACTCTTGTGATTCGTGTATATAGTACAACGGACCCCATAAAGGTAATGTCTCCAAATCTTGAGGGCAAACACAACTGCTCCCAGCTCCAAATCGTGGGTAGGATAATTAGCCTCGTGAGGCTTCAACTGTCTCGAGGCATAAGCTACCACATGGCCTCGCTGCATCAATACTGCTCCCATACCTGTGATCGAAGCATCACAATAGACTACGAAGTCCTCTACTCCCTCTGGCAAGGTAAGGATCGGAGCCTCGCACAATTTCTGTCTGAGAGTCTCGAACGCCGCCTGCTGCTCAGGCCCCCAACGAAATACCACCGACTTCTTGGTTAGTCGGGTGAGCGGCACTGCTATCTTGGAGAAGTCCTGAATAAATCTCCGATAATACCCTGCCAATCCCAGGAAGCTCCGAATCTCAGATGGAGACTTCGGGACCTCCCACTGCATCACGGCCTCTATCTTGGCCGGATCTACCAAAATACCCTTCTGGTTGACGAGATGACCCAGAAACTGCACCTCGCGCAACCAGAACTCACACTTGGAGAACTTTGCGAAAAGTCTCTCCCTCCTCAAGGTCTCCAACACCTCCCGCAGGTGTTCTTCGTGCTGCCCCTGTGTCTGGGAATATACCAAGATGTCATCTATGAATACTATCACCGACCGATCCAGCATCGGTCTGCACACGCGGTTCATGAGGTCCATGAACGCGGCTGGGGCATTGGTGAGCCCAAATGGCATCACCACGAACTCATAATGGCCATACCGGGTCCTGAAAGCAGTCTTCTGTACATCCTCATCTCTAACCCTCATCTGATGATAACCGGAGCGTAGATCGATCTTGGAGAACCAAGACGCTCCCTGGAGCTGATCAAACAAGTCATCTATCCTCGGAAGTGGGTAACGGTTCTTCATCGTTACCTTGTTCAACTCCCGATAATCAATGCACATACGATGCGACCCATCCTTCTTCCTCACAAACAGGATCGGCGCTCCCCAAGGCGAACTGCTCGGCCGAATGAAACCCTTGTCTAACAGCTCCTGCAGCTGTGTAGACAACTCCTGCATCTTAGGGGGAGCTAGTCGATACGGTGCTTTGGCTATCGGAGCCGCACCCGGAACTAGGTCGATCCTGAACTCAACCTGCCTCTCTGGAGGTATCCCCGGCAAATCCTCGGGAAACACATCCGGGTAGTCCCGAACAATAGGAACATCATCAATCGTCGTCTTGCCCTTCTCCCGAGCATCCAAGACGTAAGCTACAAAACCGGCGCAACCCTGCTGAACATAGCGCCTCGCCCTAGCGGCGGAACAAAAGATCGGTCCACGTTGTGGCCTCTCGCCCTGAATCACTAACTCTCCCCCACTGGGAGTGCGAACCCTGACTAGCTGAAGCTCACAATCAATCACCGCCCCATTGGGGCTCAGCCAATCCATGCCCACAATAACTTTATTCCTTCGCAGGGGAATAGGTACCAGGTCCACTAAAAACTGCTCGTCAAATATCTGCAGGGTACACCTCCTATGTACTCTGCCGACCCTCACGGTCCTATCATCTGCTATCTCAACCTCTAATGGACAATCCAGCTCCCCTGGAGCTCTGCTAAATCTCTTGCTAAGCGCAAGCGATACGAATGATCGGGTAGCCCCCGAATCGAACAATACCAAAGCAGAGATGCCGTTCACCGAGAACGACCCTAAATAAAACATATCATCAAGTAATATTCAAACGATAATGATAATTAAAAGGTGAAGGAAAGATACATACCTGTCACCACATCAGGAGTCGCTCGCGCCTCCTCTGCTGTCATCTGAAACGCCCTGCTCTTCGCCACTGGCGCATCAGATCGGCCCTGCCGGCCATTCGTAATCCTCAAGGTGGCAGGGGTAGGTGCAACCACCTTCCCCGCTGCAGCTAAACTGGGACACTGGGACTTTTTATGTCCCCTCTGATTGCACTAAAAGCAAATCAGATCTGATGCTGTAACTGTAGTAGCAGGGGCCGTACAATCCCTACTCAAATGCCCAGTCTGACCGCACTTGTAGCAGCCAGAACTCCCTGCCTTGCACGCCCCCTCGTGCAATCTCCCACACTTGCCACACCGACCGTGGATCTGCTGACTCCTAGACCTGTGATCTGAAACCTTGGGCTTTTTGCCCACACTGCCTGAACCCGAAACCGCCTCCGGTTTCCTCTTCTTCTCCATCTCGAGATCAATCTCTCTCTCCCTAGCTCTAGCAATCATGTCATCCAGCGTTTTACAACTGGACCGGCTCACAAACATGCGGATATCACTCCGCAACATCTCATGATAACGGGCCTTCTTCATCTCCTCATCGGCTGCATACTGAGGAACAAGAAGAGCCCTCTCCCTGAACTTGGCGGTGATCTCCGCCACTGTCTCTGTAGTCTGGGTAAGGTCCTGAAACTCCCTAGCTAACTGCTGCACCTCAATGACCGGTGCAAACTCCACCCTGAACCTGGTAGAGAAATCAGCCCAGGTCATGGCATCCAATGTCGCATCATCCCCGATGGCATGTCCAACCTCCTCCCACCAATCCCATGCCCTATCCTTCAGAAGACAGGACGCCAATCTGACCTTGTCCCCCTCGGGACACCTGCTAGTGCGGAAAGCGTTGGCCACATCCGCCAACCATCTGGTACTCGCTATGGGGTCCCGCACCCCATGATAGTCTGGAGCTCCGCATGCCCTGAACTCCCTGAACGTAAGTGTGCGCGACCCCATCATGGCCGCCATCTCCGCACGGAAAATACCCAATCTCTCATCCATCAGCTCTAAAATACCCTCCTTGATCGAACCGAAGATCATAGGAGTCTGCTCCAGTATGATGCGGGTAACCTCAGAAGAAAGGAACTCTCTGGTCTGCTCATCCATCTGCCCGACCTCCGGGCCTGATCCCGATCCTGATCCCCCTCCGGCATCTGAGCTGCCGACTGCTGGTCTCGGACGCAAAACTACCATTCTGAAACATATCATAACAACATCAAAACACTGAAATATCTCAAGGGATCATGACACTGCTACTAGCTTCCTAGTCTTGTCTTGGCCTTCCTTGATTTGAGTACGGATCATCTGCTTTCAGTAGTACGGGCCCATACTACCTTCCACATCTATCCGTACTTTCCTCAAGAACTGCCTTGACTCCACCAAGTCACTTCTACTACTGCTATTCTCTGCTACTCTCATCCTAGGCTTGCCCTAGGGAAACCTCAGGCTCAACACGACTGGTCCTCAGCTGCTGAAGGTCTCCTCATAATGCCAATTAGCCACCACCTAAACACCATCACATGTGATGAGGATCAGATAATCCTTCAAGTAAAAGACCCGTCCCTATAACGGTTGGACTCAAACAAGAGCTGTGCAATAGGGCCAGTTCCAGCACTCTGGGATTATTCAAACCTGATCACATGTGGTGTGACGTGTTCACCTAATGGCTAACTCCCATTACTCAGAACCCCACCAAGCACGAAGCAAGCAGCAATCGGATAAGGGAAACAGACTCAGGCAAAACTATTCTCATAACAAGAAACTGCACTAGCGAAGGATGCTAAGCTCATACTATCAGGCATAACCTAAACAGGCTATCCTACTGCTGTCTACTCAGTACTAGCATGCAATACTCATAAAGCTGTAACACATAAGCAGGCACATAAGGCATTCTCCTAGATCCTTAGTCCTATACTAGCATGCTGTTCTACTGAAACTGAAACTGAACAAATAACTTGTATGGGTAATTTGGGAGTACTTACTTGAGCTCGGCTGACCGCATGCACACACCTCTATCTTGTAACAAAAAACAATTCTTCCTTTCTAAGTGCTTTCAAAATTCTCTTTGTAAAACGTTGTTATTATTATTATTTTTTTTTAAATAAAATCTTTTATTTCCCCTTAGTTTGAGTTCGGATACACCCGGAAGTGTATCCGAATCCCTCAAACCAGGGCTCTGATACCAACTTGAAACAACCCAAAAATACGACCCAAAAATTTCGTTTTTCGATATAATGAAAACCATAATCAGAGTTTTATATAATAAAACCATACGTGATGTATTCCAACATAATAGAAAACACTGTGCGGAAAACTATATCATACTACGTCAAATCAAAACAAACTAAATCAATCCCAGGCTAAAAGCTAAAGCTGTGGTGTGTGCGATGCCGTCACCCCGAGCTCTTCCCTTTGCTTCCGGAAGTACATGAAACCAAAACTGAAACTGTAAGCACGAAGCTTAGTGAGCTCCCCCAAACTACCACATACCATACAATAACATAGAAACACATACTGGGCCTAGCCCACTACATCGGGCCGAAGCCCGGAAACTGCATCGGACCGAAGTCCGGAACTGACTGGGACCTTGTCCCCTGCATCGGACCGAAGTCCGGAACTAACTGCATCGGACCAAAGTCCGGAACTAACTGCATCGGACCGAAGTCCGGAACCGACTGGGACCTTGTCCCATGCATCGGACCGAAGTCCGGAACTGACTGACTGAACATGGCATAGCATAACACATCATCTAGCATGAACACATATACTGCATACTACATCGGGCCGTAGCCCGGAACACATAACACTTAACACATAAAACATAGCACACAAACCCTGTCTGAGCCACGGAGGCATCAAACATGCTAGCTACTGCATCGGACCTAAGTCCGAAAACTACTGCTAACTGAACGGGCCGACATTGTGGCCTTAGACCCGTTCCTACTAGAAGGAAACTCACCTCGTAACTGGCTGCTGAGTGTGTGGCTCTGGAAGCTAATGGCTGCTGCTCCTGTATCTCCCCGGCTACAAGTCCATAAACACACTCAATCAAATACTAAACACTACACTTGGGTAAAATGACTCTTTTACCCTTGGTCAAAGTCACTCTCATTTGGATTGACTCGCCGAGTTGGGCTGCCCAACTCGTCGAGTCCTACTCTCACTTTTCAGTCCTACTCACTGCTACTCGTCGAGTATGGCATCGACTCGACGAGTACCCTCTTAATCCAAGAACTCAGACAATCTTCATCCGACTCGCCGAGCCGGATGAACAAACTCGACGAGTTGTTCTTGATCTTAAGAAGATTGCCTTGGACTCGCCGAGTTGTATAAACAACTCGCCGAGTCCCTCCATTACTGAGTCTACCCTCAACTCGCTGCGATCACTCACTATCTCACTGGTTCCACTCGACACTGCTAAAAAGGAAGGAATCGGGGACTCGCAACTCAACTCGCCGAGTCGTTCTTCCCGACTCGCCGAGTTGCCGCCATGCAACTGATTTTCACTCGATTTTGCTTGAATCCAACACATACAATTGATAGATCTGAGTCCAATAAGCTGATTTACCACGTAAAGTTTCCAACTTTACGTGTACAACCACATGAATAAGGGAAATAAGGCTAAAAGATGCATAAAAGGGATAGATCTAGGGTTAATATGCAAAGTACCCTCATAAAGGCAATAGATCTGGACTATGGAACTACTAAATGAATAGATCTCTGGACATCTCGACCTATTAGGTCATTCACATAATCAAAAAGCTTGGGAAAAGCATCCACTTGATCTAGAAGAGTCCCAAAACATAAAACAAGAGGGAAATCCGAAGAATACCTCAAAGAACTCTGATTTGCCCTTGGATCTTTGCACTACTCCTCTTCTCCTTGCTCCTTTCTTCTTCTCCTTCTTCAAGCCGTCACAAAATGGCACAAGAACACTTAGTTCACTCAAGGGTGGATTAGGGTTTTTCTCACAGTGTTCTCAGGGTGAGGGAGGCAAGAATGGGGCTATAAGGTGACTTAAATAGTGGGCAACCCGGGGATTTAGGGTTTCACCCAGACGGATGGACTCGCCGAGTCCGGGATATGGACTCGCCGAGTCCCCAGCTCACGCGTGCTCGAAGTCGCGACCCTACTCGGCGAGTCAGGCCATGAACTCGCCGAGTCCCTCTTGCAAAACTTAAAACAATTACTAATGAATTAACATACCGGGAACGGGTCGTTACAGGATGTGTAGTTATTATTGAAAGGTGGAGGAACACAATCATACCCTAAACCCTTGTTTTGATTATCTTTGAATTTTAATTGGTTTTCAAATAATGACTCGACTGTCTTACTTGACGCAGTGTAATTTTTGAAACTAATATCTGTTTTTCCACACTTAATTTTCAAAGCGTCAAGTTCTTCAGTTACAGCATCAAGTTTTTTCTTAATGTGATCATAATTTTCACACTTGTTGCTGTAATCCTCTTGTAATTTCCGGAAATCCTTGATTTTTGTTTCTAATTGAGTTTTTACCGGTTTCTGTCTTTTCCTAAGAGTATAGCCTTCGTATTTGAGGTCCTCATTTTCTCTTTTTAATAAATCAATTTGTTCGCGAAGAAATTTAATCGTAGCTTTACAAGATGGAGTACATGAAACTTCATTTACCGGAATTGATGTGGAACTCTTTTTTTTTTATTATTATTATTTTTTTTTAATTTTTTTTATATTTTTAATTGCCCTTTGACTTAAAAACCGAGAAAGTCAACCTTAAAAGTCAAATTTAAAAATTCAAACTCAAAAGTCAAACTTGAAAAGTCAAACTTGAAAAGTCAAACCGAAAAGCCAAATTTGAAAAATTAAAAGTAAAATGAGAAAGTCAAAAGGTTAAAGTCAAAGGTCAAATTTTAAAAGTCAAAGTCAAAATTTTAAGGTCAAAGATAAAAATTAAAAACAAAAAAATTTGGGTTGAAAATAGAATTTAGAAATACAAAAAATTGATTTTTAGGGTTAAAAGTGCTAATTCTGTGAAAAAGGATGCGAGGAAGAGATGTTAAGTTTAAAAGATTCGAAGGGAAGACATAAGAGGCTTGCTGGCCGAGATGGTATGGCGTTGGGATGAACACTTTGAGGTCCCGGGTTCGATCCCCGTTAACGTCAAAACGCGTTGATATTTTTTATTGCGAAGCACTGATGCGATGATGAAGCGAGGCCGATGATCCGAGGCGAGGGGAGGCTAGGCTGCTGCGATGCGAGGACGAGGGCCGCACACCGAGACCGAGCCGCACACACCGAGTCCGCAGGCCGAGATGTATACACCGAGCCGCATCAATTGATACCAAATTGGCTCTGATACCAATTGTTAGTCGCAAAACTGAGGATCCAATTTAGTAATCAATGAAATTAATTACAATTAAGGTGAGATGTAGAAGAAGAAGAAGTAGAATCAAGCATGCACACATCTATTGCAAGTAAATGTCAAGTACATCTTGATAAAGTACAACTACTGCAAAGTTCTGACACACGCTAAAAAGTACAATCTAACACAACTCAGTTGCTATAAATAGTACCCCTCCTACCAGCACAAAAGTGTGCAGCCGTACACATGTGTGCGGCCACACACATTACAAGTCCAATACAAACACTGTTGCAATACACACTCAGACATTCTGAATAGATCTATACAAAAATTATGACTAGCTCAAACCACAAAATTATGGACTTTCACAGACCCTATGTTTCTTATGCTCTGTTCTTTGTATACAATACAGCTCTTGGGCCACCTTATCGAGTTTTGGTCGATACCAACTTCATCAATTTCTCAATCCAAAATAAAGTGAGTTTTGGCTAATTTTTTATTTTGTGCTTTTCAATTGTAATTTAAAGATACTTTTAATTTTTTGGTATATGGCTCTCTAAATAAGAAAAGGACTCGAGCTCTATCTTAAGCTTTTGATTTTTGTGATAACTGACTTGTTTTACTATTTCAATCTGGACTAAAAACGTTACAAACTTTTGATGTAGTTGGACTTGGAGAAGGGAATGATGGACTGCTTATATGCAAAATGTAAGCTTTAAAGTATCCTCTTAAACTTTGCATTATTCTTTGTAAATCTCTAATATTTTTTTTTTTGTTACAGCTCAAAGAATGTGACATTTTAGGTGTTCATGCTTTGCATTAGAGTCTGTTTTTGATAATATGTTGCTGTTATCAGTTTTTAATTTATCGGCTTTGTGTTATGATACTTGTAATATATGAGATGAATTTGGAGATGGATTTTGTAAAGTTTAAAAGCAACTAGTTGTTTTTGTTGATTTGTTTCCAAGGACTTGATTGGCTGTGTGTTTCATTGTGTTCGATGTCTGAAAATACTAGCCATGAAGGAGCTGCAATTTGAAAATTTGCCAACAAATGTAAAACTTAGTTGTTTATAATTATTGAAATTGTTTTTCTAGTTTTTTTTGACTAAATTGAAAACGTGTGGTAATTTTTTTTACTAAAGGGTATAATTGTACTTTTATAACTTTTTTTTTTTATTTCCATTCAACTCAAGAATTCATACCAAATTTATTTTCATTTTCTTTCTTTTAAACTATGAAACAAGAAAATAGAAACATACCTTTCCATTCCCCTCCTTTTTTTCCTTTTTTTTTTAAAAATTACAAAAATAACATAATCCCTTAATTACTTTGTGGAGAATAGCATAAAAAAAACAAATTACAAAAATAGCCATCAAAATCGCAGATGGACTCAGTCCATCTACGATTTTACTTGTCACGAATGTGCAAATCGCTAAAGCACATTTATACTTTAGCGATTTGTGCGTTTGCAGATGGACTCAATCTATCTGTGATTTTGAGTCCATCTGTGATTTCCTCATTTCAGGGGTATAAAAATGTAATTTTTTTTCTTCTTTCATTTTTCAAACTTTTTTTTGTAGAACAATCTCTGGAGACACTATACACGATTTCATTTTTCAAATATTTTTCAAAGTTTTTGTTGGAGAATTCATTTTATTAGAGATGTTCTAAACAAATATTCCAAAGAAATAAGAACTAAATTGATAATATTTTGCAAAACTTTATATATAATAAGGTAGGTTCGTATTTAAACTCTATCAATTTTGTAATCTAAATTAATATATATATATATATATATATATATATATTAAAAAATTAAAAAAAAATGCAAAATTGCAGGTGGGATGAGAAGAAATCGCAGAAGATGCGATGAACTTAGTTCATCTGTGATTTTAGTCAAAGATGTGGGTATTTATACGTAAAAAATCAAAAAACTAAAAAAAAAACACATGCGAACGTACAAGACACTAAGTACGATTGTGCTTTATCAACTTATACGTTCGCAGATAGAATGCTAAAATCGCAGATGGGCTCAATATATCTATGATTTTCTATAGCACATGGTTCTTGGTATGTAATTTCATCTAAGTATTCTGTATTTTTGTCTTGGACTTGGCAAGTTGTAGGTCCGACTCGCCGAGTAGAGCCGGGTTATTGAGCACGTTTAAGTTGGCGACTCGGCGAGTCCCCGTTGTCTGAATGAAACACGAATTTCAAGGGTTTGCACCCTATTTAAGCATCCTATTGTGCCTCATGTCGGCCCCCATGCACCACCAGAACGTCCCTCACGTAACCCTAACCCTTCCCTTAGTAATTTAAGTGCTTTTGTGTGAATTCCTTGAAGTTTTGTAGAAGAGGAGGAAGAAAGGACCAAAGAAGAAGGAGAAGAGCAAGGGCTTTGAATCCATTTCAGAGTTTAGTAAGGTATAACTTGAAACCCTTTCTGTTCCTTCATTATTATCTCATTAAGAGCTTAAGATAGTCATTTTGATGCCTCTTCTAGTCTTGATCTTTGAGTAATAAGCTTATTATGTTAACGGACTTTAGATCTAGGCACGATCAAGCTCTAGGAGCTCAGATCTAATATCTTTATGGAGCCATGTTGCATGAAAAGCCCTAGATCTACTCTTTTAGTGCATTTTGAGCCTTCTAACCTTCATCGATGCTTATATACACGTAAAGTTGGAAACTTTACGTGTTAATCAAGCCCTAAGAACCTAGATCTACGAATGGAATGAACTGGATTCAAGCATAATCGAGTTAATAGTGATTGCATGCATACTACTCGACGAGTTGTTCTTCGTACTCGGCGAGTCGAGTCGCGAGTCCCCGATTTTTCCCCTTTTGAGTTATACCGAGTGGGGATCAGTTAGTTATTGGTGGAATCAGTGAATCGGAAGCCAGAATCAGTAATGGAGGGACTAGGCGAGTCAATTCCCTGACTCGGTGAGTCCAAGGCAACCTTCTTGCCTCAAGAACAGACTCGACGAGTTGTTCGTACAACTCGGCAAGTCCAGACCAGAGTGTTCATCTGATAAAGATAAACTCGACGAGTTGTTCATACAACTCGGCGAGTCGGATGAAGAAACATTGGATATGTTGTAACGCCCGCAAATCCGGGCTAGTCAATTTAGAGGCAATAGGGGTCAAAAACGACTTTTTGACAAAAGATTATTTAGAATAAATAATCTTAACCAAGTTTTAGTATATTTCACGAGGTTTCCGTACATATAAAGAACGCCGAAATCCGAGTTATAACGAAGAAGTTATGACCCGTCGAAGTTTCGTGAGAGAACCGGCACGACACCGGGAAACGTAAATAATGAATTTATGATAGAGCGAGATTTAGCCTTATCAATCTAAACAAAAGTCGTAGAATATTTTAAACTAAGAACATCGATAAAAAGAACGCCCAAATCTGATTTCGTATGAAGAAGTTATGATTTTTCGAAGTTTCGGACTAGCAGTGTACAGCCCGAAATTCGAATATTAGATCGAGCGGTTTTTTAGCCGACACGACCTAAACGAGAATCGAAGATCTCGTTGAGAGTAGCGTAACGAGAAAAAGATGGGCGAAAACGGATGTCGGATGAAGAAGTTATGAGGATTTAACGGACCAATCGTGTCCCGGCCCGTTAATTATATATAATTTAAAATCGAGCCAAAATTAGCCAACGAAGTCTAAACGAAAGTTGTAGAGTACGTTCCCACCTTCGTGTGGATATAAAGAACGTTGAAAACGGAGCTCGTATGCGAAATTATGATTTTTAGAAGTCGGGAGTGGAAATTGCGAAATCTGTGGGAGACTGATGACGTGGCTCAATCCTAACCGTCGCTTGCTGATCACGGCTCGCTTCGGATGAAGGACGCGTCGCTTCGCCCTACGCCCCGCGTCCGAGTTCGGTACGCCCAGCATACCCTTCGGCCTTATCCTTCCGACGAATGCGAGACAGCTGGTCCGAGGTGGCACCCTTATCCGAACTACGCCCCGCGTAGTGTTGCTGTACGCCCAGCGTACGACCGAGGGCGCGCACCTATAAAAAGGCAGTGAGGGTTCTTCATTTCTCACACCATTTTTCACTTCTTTCTCTTACTAGTTTCTCTCTCTAGATCATCTAAACCCCCCCTAAACCCTAGAAAAACCCCTTAGCACCCTAGGGAAGCCCCGAGGCTCCCGGAGTCCCGAGAAAAAGGAGTTTTTCGGTTTCGAAACGCTGCTCCAATTAAGTTCCGGTTTTCGATAAAATTCGCTGTAAGTGTGCTACGCTTACGCAATTTTTAATATAGCTTTCAAATAATTATAGGAATGTTATTAGGTCCTTAAAATAATTATTTGGGCTATTATTATGAGTTATATTGAGCATTATTAACGCTTAATAATAGTCAAACTGATTAATGTGTCGCGGTTATCATTAAACTAAACCCTAGTGGTATCAGTACTAGGTTTTATCGAAGGAATATCGTTTTGAGAGTATCGAAGCGCTGTCCGAGTGCTGAGTCACCACCTACTCAGGTGGTGCATAGTTACTTTCAGCTTACACATAGATATGAAGTATTTTATATAAATTACATGTTGTGTGTGTATATTATCTGTATACTTGCTATCTATGCTGGATGAACGTTTTATACATGTTTTCAATGATTTAAACTGTATATGTATTTTATATCTACAAAATGTGTTGGGTAAAACATAGGTAGATGTATTAGTTGCTGTGTGATAAAATGAAATAATGAGATGCCTCGTTATAGATGTTCTTGATGATCTAGTCATCTAGCGGAGTATAGATGACGACCACGGACTATTCTAGACAGTCCAGTGGAACACTAACAGGCTTGCAACCTGTAGGTGTTTATTCGAACTATGTGTTTAACCGAACTGTGTTTTTATTCGAACTGTGTGTTTATTCGAACTGTGTGAACTGTGTGCTCACCAGATATACTCCATCCCAGTGATAGTCCTTTGACTAGGTCCCTTGTGTTAGATATTTTAGGGACGTAATGTGAGGATAACGGGAATGAGTAATTGGGTTGATTGTTTGATGTTTAAAAATAATAATTATATTATTGTGGGTTGAAAACCCTATGTGCTCACCAGGTTTCCCAACCTGACCCACTCAGTTTATTTATATCACAGGTGTTGATATGAAGTCACAATACACTGAGAGATTTAAAGAGATGTAGATCACTAGTGTAAATAATTGTAAGTTCTGTTTATGCTTATGTTTCTGTATTAACGATGACATCCCAAACGTTTTAAAATGAAATAAATACGTTTCTTCGAAAATGTTTTAATAACGTATTTACCATGTTTTTCTGGGAACAAATTCCGCAACATTTTGATAAAATGAAGTACTTTGATTTTTATAAAGCATAAACAAAATCGGTCTTTTCTGGCCGTGATTTTGGTGATGTCACAGTTGGTATCAGAGCATTAGTTTAAGCGAACTAGGAATATGGATTTATTTCTAGACTTAAACTTCGAATGCTAAGCGATGATTGTGAGGTGTGAGCACTAGATTATTTTAGGGATTGTGCCTAAAATGCTTTTATGTGCTAAATGCTTTGTGCCTGACATGCTATTATTTGTTCGGATCCATGGTCTGTTGCCGACCGGATCTGGAAACCTTATGTGTTTAGGATTCTAAGCGTTTAACTACGATATTAGAACTAGCATATAAACGTTTCAGAGTGATAAGGATGATTTAACCGTCAATCCTAAGTAAAGGTCTAGATTCACCTTATTCGGTGTATAGATCAAGATGGCAAGAACCCGTAGCGGAAACGTGAATGCAAATGGGAACCGAAACCAGCCCCCAGTGATTGAGCAAATACCGGTTGTGGTAGCCGCTGCTGAGCCAATAACGATGGCCGGAGTGCAAGCGATGATCCAAGCGATGTTAGATCGTCAAATGGAGGAAACTAGATGTTTGCTCCAGCAAAATCGTGAGGAAGCCACTATTCAGATCGAACAGCCCGAGTTGAATGAAGGGCAGACTGAGGAAGGAAACTACAGTGGGACTGTTGGTCAAGTCAACCCACCAATAGTTCGACAAAACAACCAAGATGACGAAGTCGAGAGGAATGGATGCAAGTACAAGGATTTTCTGACTTGCAAGCCATCGACTTTCACTGGAAAGGAGGATCCGATCGGGGTCATGGATTGGATCTCGGAGATGGAGTTAGCCTTCATGACATGCGGTTGAAGAGGGAAGCTACAGACCACATTTGCAGTGCGTCAGTTTCGAGGAGGTGCTGTACGTTGGTGGAATACCTTGGGGAAGACTCTGAGCCCTAATGAGCCCCTACAACTGACATGGGCAGAATTTCTGGTGCAATTCAAACGAAAGTACTGCTCAGCTCAAAACCTGCTTGAGCTAGAGAACCAGTTTCTAACCCTGAAGAAGGGAAGCATGTCAATCGATGAATACACGAACAACTTCACAGAAAAGATGGAGTTTGCCTTGCGTCTTGTTCCGGATGAGCTGACAAAAATCGACAAGTATGCAAAGGGACTTCCATGGGAGTACGCGGTGCCAGTGCGTCAAGCACCTACTCTGGAGGCAGCTATCTGGGCTGCCAAGTCTGTGGAAGATATGATTAAGGGAAGAGCTGCCAACAAGATTGAGGTTGGTGAAAAGAGGAAGTTTGAGGAATCTACGAGGCCCAATAAGAAGATCAAGTCCGGTTCAAAGGAGTCTAGCGGAGGAGGAAACAAAGTGAAATGGTGCGAGAAGTGCAAAAAGAATCACTTTGGGAAATGTAGCGAAGAAGTGACTTGCTACAAGTGTGGGAAGACCGCACATTACGCCAACGAGTGCAAAAGGGTGTGTTATGAATGCCGTGAAGAAGGGCATGTTGCTAAGGATTTCCCGAAAAAGAAAGAGGCGGCAAAACCAAACATTCCGCCAAAACCGAAGGCAAGAGCATTCCATATGATCCTAGACGAAGCAGATGACAATGCGAGGATTCAGGAATGACGGCTTGACATCCAAGGATCGAGTTATAAAGTAGCCATAGAATCATATGATGTATCCTGTTAGAGGCATAGTCTAGGATGAACTTGAACACCTATGTAATCGTTTCAAGAAATAATATGAAACCTTTGTTTTGTTATCTGATGTGTTAAGTTGTTTTTTTTTCTTGTATGGTGACTTGGAGAAACTGCGGGACAATACTTGGGATGAGTATGAGTAGGTGTGAATGGCAGTAGAGGCCTATACTACCGGAAGCACATGACTCACACTTGGATCAGGGAAAGTCACAAAGTTACCAAGAAGCTAGTAATTGATTTCGTTTTATTCAAGTGTGTAGTTACCATCGTTTCGGTAATGACTAAGAAGATTGTTGATATTCCGACCCTAGTGGTCATATCCCATTGATTCCGACTACGATGAGTAGGTTACGTGGTTCAGAGAACCAAGTTTGATGAAGCGTCCGACTTAAACCAAACGATTGGAATCAAAGCGATCAATAGAAATATCGCGCTCGTTGTTAAAGAAGTTGATAGCTAGAAATGCCTAATGTTAAAGTGTGATTATATCACATTAGAACATGAAGGAAGGAATAGTCTGTTTTAGAATTTAACTCAGAGAGACCTAAGTCTAAGTGTTGCAACATACGATGATAGGTCATTAGAACATGACACATCAATCTATAGTAGTAATAAAAGAACTCATCCCAAGTTCATATCCAGTAAGGATCAAGATCGTGACGTGAAGGTCATAATTTGGAGTCTAACCTGAGGTAGAGAGCAGGTGCACGATCGAGTATCGCATACAGTCAATGAGTCTAAGAGATAGACTTGAAGGAATATAGAAGTTATAATTATTACCTAGGATGAAGAGATGATGTATGGAGTCATTATACGATCCCTGTTTCGTTGATGATTCTGGGACGTAATCATCCTAAGGGGGAGATAATTGTAACGCCCGCAAATCCGGGCTAGTCAATTTAGAGGCAATAGGGGTCAAAAACGACTTTTCGACAAAAGATTATTTAGAATAAATAATCTTAACCAAGTTTTAGTATATGTCACGGGGTTTCCATACATATAAAGAACGCCGAAATCCGAGTTATAACGAAGAAGTTATGACCCGTCGAAGTTTCGTGACAGAACCGGCACGGCACCGGGAAGCGTAAATAATGAATTTACGATAGAGCGAGATTTAGCCTTAGCAATCTAAACGAAAGTCGTAGAATATGTTAAACTAAGAACATCGATAAAAAGAACGCCCAAATCTGACTTCGTATGAAGAAGTTATGATTTTTCGAAGTTTCGGACTAGCAGTGTACAGCCCGAAATTCGAATATTAGATCGAGCGGTTTTTTAGCCGACACGACCTAAATGAGAATCGAAGATCTCGTTGAGAGTAGCGTAACAAGAAAAAGATGGGCGAAAACGGATGTCGGATGAAGAAGTTATGAGGATTTAACGGACCAATCGTGTCCCGGCCCGTTAATAATATATAATTTAATATCGAGCCAAAATTAGCCAATGAAGTCTAAACGAAAGTTGTAGAGTACTTTCCCACCTTCGCGTTGATATAAAGAACATCGAAAATGGAGCTCGTATGCGAAAGTTATGATTTTTAGAAGTCGGGAGTGGAAATTGCAAAATCTGTGGGAGACTGATGACGTGGCTCAATCCTAACCGTCGCTTGCTGATCACGGCTCGCTTCGGATGAAGGACGCGTCGCTTCGCCCTACGCCCCGCGTCTGAGTTCGGTACGCCCAGCGTACCCTTCGGCCTTATCCTTCCGACGAATGCGAGACAGCTGGTCCGAGGTGACACCCTTATCCGAACTACGCCCCGCGTAGTGTTGCTGTACACCCAGCGTACGACCGAGGGCGCGCACCTATAAAAAGGCAGCGAGGGTTCTTCATTTCTCACACCATTTTTCACTTCTTTCTCTCACTAGTTTCTCTCTCTAGCTCATCTAAACCCCCCTAAACCCTAGAAAAACCCCTTAGCACCCTAGGGAAGCCCCGAGGCTCCCGGAGTCCCGAGAAAAAGGAGTTTTTCGGTTTCAAAACGCTGCTCTAATTAAGTTCCAGTTTTCGATAAAATTCGCTGTAAGTGTGCTACGCTTACGCAGTTTTTAATATAGCTTTCAAATAATTATAGGAATGTTATTAGGTCCTTAAAATAATTATTTGGGCTATTATTATGAGTTATATTGAGCATTATTGTAACAGCCCGGAATCTCAGGTATTGTTAAATTGTGTTTTTTTGGGGTGTTTTAAGAGGGGACTCGGCGAGTTGGAGCCAGACTCGCCGAGTAGGATCGCAAACCTGGTCGCGGGTTCGCGAATGGACTCGACGAGTCCAGATATGGACTCGGCGAGTCTGCGCTGTTTAGCGAAAACCCTAGCCGTTCAGATTTGGGATGTATAAAAGGGGCTTATTGGCCGTCATTGTTCGTTTTAGCCTTCTGAGAGGAACGCTAAATCGATTGTGTGCATCTAGATCAAGGTTAAAGGCCATTGGTGATTTTGAAGGAGTTGTTGTGCAAGGAAGAGAAGGGCTTGGCTAAAGGAACAACAAGGGAGTCACGTTCTGAGGATTGGGGACACAGAGAGTACATCATCCAGGTAAGAATTCGAGTATGCTCTGCTATGGTGATGTGTTTAGAGGATTAGGGTTTATGGAACCCTTTTTGTGGATAGATTGAATGTTACCCTAGTCCCCCAAACGATTGTAACCCCGTGTTGGGACCTTTGGAGGTCCAGAATGTCCCATGCCTGTGCATTTCGGGAAGTGATGAAGGTTTTGGATTGAAATCCTTATGCCTTAGGTCAATATGTAAATTATAAGTCTTGGGGTGTAGCATGAGCACCGAAATGAGGACCTTACGTGATGGACCAGTCTAGGAAGGACAGACCTATGAATGGTCGGAGCAGTTCTGACCTTAGGAAGCAGTTTGAGCGGCTGCATGGCATGGACTCGCCGAGTCCGATGAACAGACTCGGCGGGTAGCTTGAAGAATAACTGGGACTCGTCGAGCTGTTCTTCAGACTCGGCGAGTGGAGTCGGGGTGGCCCCGCGATTCTTCCAGGAGTAACTCATTGGGTCAAAGAGGATACTCGACGAGTAGAAAGGGAATCTTAGAGGATTGGAGGACGACTAGACTCGCCGAGTCGCCAGGGTACTCGCCGAGTCCGATCGAGTTGACCGTGGACCGTTGACCAGAGTTGACCTATGTGTGATTTCTTAGGGTCAGTTAACTTGGAAGATAAAAGTGTTAATAAGAGATATATGATGTTATAGGGAGTTTGTAGCTCGGCAAATCGAGTACGAGTGGTTTCAGGAGTTGCTAGCTTTCAGTATCCACGAGGTGAGTCTTCTCACTATACTGTACCCGGAAGGGTTTGACTGTGTGACCGGAAGGTCGGATATGATATGTGATATACGTGCAATATGTGGTAAGTTAATTTTTATGCGTGTTATGTATGTTATATGGGCTGGAAGGCAATATGTTATGGGCCGGAAGGCAATACGTTATGGGCCGGAAGGCGATTATGTTATGGGCCGGAAGGCGTTGTGTTGTGGACCGGAAGGTCAGGGCCTGGAAAGGCGTATATGTGTAAGTTGTATATTGGGGAACTCACTAAGCATTTATGCTTACAGTTGTTACGTATGTGTTTCAGGTACTAGTGAGGACCGTGGGAAGGCGCCGACGTGATGCGTACACACTGATTGATGTTTTGAGATCTTGGGAATTCTATGATTTGTATTTCGGCATAAAACTTGGAATAATTATATTGAGTTTGAATAAAAACACTTTATTTGAAATGAAAATTTTGGTTGAAAATTTGCGTTGTTACAATTATTAACGCTTAATAATAGTCAAACTGATTAATGTGTCGCGGTTATCATTAAACTAAACCCTAGTGGTATCGGTACTAGGTTTTATCGAAGGAATATCGTTTTGAGAGTATCGAAGCGCTGTCCGAGTGCTGAGTCACCACCTACTCAGGTGAGTGCATAGTTACTTTCAGCTTACACATAGATATGAAGTATTTTATATAAATTACATGTTGTGTGTGTATATTATCTGTATACTTGCTATCTATGTTGGATGAACGTTTTATACATGTTTTCAATGATTTAAACTGTATATGTATTTTATATCTACAAAATGTGTTGGGTAAAACATAGGTAGATGTATTAGTTGTTGTGTGATAAAATGAAATAATGAGATGCCTCGTTATAGATGTTCTTGATGATCTAGTCATCTAGCGGAGTATAGATGACGACCACGGACTATTCTAGACAGTCCAGTGGAACACTAACAGGCTCACAACCTGTAGGTGTTTATTCAAACTATGTGTTTAACCGAACTGTGTGTTTATTCGAACCGTGTGTTTATTCGAACTGTGTGTTTATTCGAACTGTGTGAATTGTGCGCTCACCAGATATACTCCATCCCAGTGATAGTACTTTGACTAGGTCCCTTGTGTTAGATGTTTTAGGGACGTAATGTGAGGATAACGGGAATAGGTAATTGGGTTGATTGTTTGATGTTTAAAAATAATAATTATATTATTGTGGGTTGAAAACCCTATGTGCTCACCAGGTTTCCCAACCTGACCCACTCAGTTTATTTATATCACAGGTGTTGATATGAAGTCACAATACACTGAGAGATTTAAAGAGATGTAGATCACTAGTGTAAATAATTGTAAGTTTTGTTTATGCTTATGTTTCTGTATTAACGATGACATCCCAAACGTTTCAAAATGAAATAAATACGTTTCTTCGAAAATGTTTTAATAACGTATTTACCATGTTTTTCTGGGAACAAATTCCGCAACATTTTTATAAAATGAAGTACTCTGATTTTTAAAAAGCATAAACAAAATCGGTCTTTTCTGGCCGTGATTTTGGGGATGTCACATATGTGAATAGAGGTGAACTCGTCGAGTCAATGTCAAACTCGACGAGTAGGGACGGGAGTAAGGACAATCGATTGATTAGGGACTCGACGAGTTGGAGGCCAAACTCGGCGAGTCGGGTCAACTAAAAATTAACTTTGACTTTGACTTGACTTGATCAGGGGTAAAACGGTCATTTTACCCAAAGATAAGATATCAGACTCTGGTTGTGTGTTTTGTGGGATTTATAGCCGGAGGATTTCCGGAGCAGCAGCAACAGTTAAAGAGTTCCCGCGCAAATCAACAACTACTACGAGGTGAGTTATCTTCCAGTAGCGGTGGGTCTACGGCCACAATGCCGGCCCACAAGTAGGAGTTGTATGTTAGATTCTTGTCTCTATGATATTCATCTAGGTTTGATACTACCTGTGCTATGTTTATGTGCTAGTATGATATGATGTTATGTGCTAGTGATAGTAGGGGAGATAGTCCCCAGATTACCGGTCGATAGGGCCGAAGGGGCGGTCATGCCCAGCCATGCTAGGTAGGTTATGTGATATGTGTTATGTGGTAGTAGTAGGGGTGAAATAGTCCCCAGTATCCGGTCGAGAGGACCGAAGGGGAGGCCAGCACCCAGATATGCTAGTCAGTACCCGGTCGAGAGGACCGAAGGGGTAGGTCGGGCACCCAGATATGCCTGGCTATATATGTATGTTATGTGGTTAAATGGTATATGGTACAGTGGGGGAACTCACTAAGCTTTGTGCTTACAGTTTACAGTTTTGGTTTTAGGTACCTCTTCGTCGAAGGGGAAGGAGCTGGTGCGGTAGCGGCACATCATACACACACACTGTTTCCGCATTCATGGGATTGTTCTGGGATTTATACTCTGACATTTTGATGGATCACATGTTTTGGTTTTCAGACTTAGTAAATGTTTATGAAATGGTTTGATCAGAATATGTTTATTTGCAAATGATTTTACTAAATATTGATTGAAAAATGAAATTTTTGGACGTGAAAAATGGGTCGTTACAAGTTGGTATCAGAGCCCTAGTTTGAGAGATTCGGGCATGCCTTCGGGGGTGTTTGGACTCAAATTGAGGGATTAAAAGATTTTTATAAAGAAATGATTTTCTAAAGGCTAAGTAAAAGAGTTTTGAGAAAGAACAAGGTGTGTGATGTGCGCGACCGGCCGAGCTCAAGTAAGTTTCCCCAAAGTACCCATGTTTATGTTATGATTATCAGTCAGTTTCAGTAAAACAACATGCTAGAATAGGACTAAGGATCTAGGAGGATGTCTTATGTGCCTGCTTTATGTGTTCCAGTTTTATGAGAATTGCATGTAAGTATTGAGTAGACAGTAGTAGGATAGCCCGTTTAGGTTATGCCTATGCTAGTACAGTTTCTCGTTATGAGGATAGATATGCTTGAGTAGTTTCCTATGTCCGAATGCTGCTTGCTTCGTGCTTTGTAGGACTCGGAGTGATGGGAGTTAGTCATTAGGTGAATATGTCATGTCTCATGTGATCAGGGTTGAATAATCTCAGAGTGTTGGATTTGGCCCTATTGCGCAACTCTCGTTTGAGTCTAACCATTGTAGGGATGAGTCTTTTACTCGAAGGATTATCTGAGCCTCATCGCATGTGATGGTATTCAGGTGGTGGCTAATTGGCATTATAAGGAGACCTTCAGCAGTTGAGGACTAGATTGGGTGGAGTCAGAGATTTCCCTAGGGCAAGCCTAGGGTGAGAGTAGTAGAGATCAGTAGTAGTAAGAGTGACTTGGTGGAGTCAAGTCAGAACTTGAGGAAGGTACAGATAGATGTGGAAGGTAGTATAGGCCCGTACTACTAAAAGCAGAGGATCCATACCCGAATTAAGAAAGGCTGAGACAAGACCAGGGAACTTGTAGTGGAGGTGATCCCTCTAAGGTATATCAGTACCACTGACAGTTGTTGTTATGTATTGCAGAATGGTGGTACTACGTCCGAGGCCAGCAGTTGGTAGTTCAGCAGAGGGATTGGGTTCAGGTTCACATTCCGAACCAGTGGATGAGAGGCTACGCGAGTTCATCGCGTCAGAGATCACCAGAGGCATCCTTGAGTCGACCCCCATCATTTTTGGGTCGATCAAGGAAGGGATAGTTGAGCTGATGGAGGACCGCCTCAGGGCGTTCAGGAGTGACATAGCATCTGGCCAGTCAGGATCTTGCACACTGTCCTTTAAGGACTTCAGGGGCAGTGGTGCGCCAGATTTCCATGGGGCAAAGGACCCCATTGCTGCCAGACGATAGATTGTAGACATTGAGTCTGCACAACTGACCAGCTTCTGCCCTGAGGGGTCGAAGGTACGATATGCAGCAGGATGTCTGAGGAACCGAGCTAGGGATTAGTAGGAGTCGGTTGGTGACTCTCTGGGAGCCTCAACTATTGAGGCTATGACATGGTCAGACTTTGTGACACGGTTCAAAGCGGATTTCGCACCTGCAGTGGAGGTCCAGCAGTTAGCCAGGGAATTCTTGGATATGAGGCAGACCATGGAGACTGTGCGGAGATCACCACCAAGTTCCGGGAGAGGGCATTACTGGTGCCCCAGTATGCGGGTGATGAGGACATAAGGAGGACCCGCTACCACAACATGCTGCGAGATGACATTCGGGAGCATGTCAGTTTTTCAGCTTGCCCTACTTTGGATTCTATGATTGCCAGGGCGAGGGAGCGGGAGATAGATCTGGAGCACATCCGGAAGAGGAAGGCGGAAGAGGGGCATCTTATGGGGGCTTCGGGGAAGAAGCTCAAGGGATCGGATGCGGGGCCGAAAGGCCAACAAGGGCGGGGCCGCTACAGGAAATGCGGCAAGACGCACGAAGGAGCGTGCAAGTTGGGGTCGTCAGGCTGCTATAAGTGCGGCAAGTCAAGGCACCTCAGCAGGGATTGTACCGCCCCTGCACCTGTGATACAAATGTCTGAGTTGTTGTGTTTCCACAGCAACCAGAAGGGCCACAAGAAGGCCAATTGCCCCCAGTTGACAGCATCAGCACCAGTAAAGGCGCCAGCTCCAATGACCCTACGTATCACTGATGACAGGCAGGGCAAGGCAGAGGCTCCAGTGGTGAGGAGATGGGCATTTCAGCTGACTACCGAGGAGGCACGCGCCGCACCTGATGTGGTGACGAGTATGATTCTTTCCCTCTAACTTATTTATATGATGTGTATGTTATTGATATGTGCTCTGTGTATATACGTTTAGGATCGTTCCATGTGAACGGTATCCCAGTTCAGGTGTTGTTTGACTCGGGTGCCACCCGATCGTTTGTTTCCCTTGCGCTTAGCAAGAATTTTTCTGAGTCTTCGGGCATGTTGGATTGCCCTCTAGAGGTCGAGATTGCGGACGACCGGTCAGTGCGAGCATATGAGGTTTTCCGAGACTGTGTTTTGAGATTGTTTGAGGAGCGATACTTTGTGGATTTGGTTCCCATTCCATTGTGTGGGAACAAGGTGATTATAGGCATGGATTGGCTCAGCCCCAATGTGGCGGTGATAGATTGCGCTCAACATCTGGTGCGAATCAGGACCCAAAGTGGGGGAGAGTTGGTAATTCAGGGAGAGAAGCCACATCGAGGACCAGTTTTGTGTTCAGCAGCGAGAGCTAGGCGTTACCTTCAGCAGGGTTGCACAGGTTATGTCACGTATGTTATGGATACCCGGGAGGCGGGTAGGGCAACTGTGGGCGATGTGCTCGTAGTACGAGAGTTCGTGAATGTATTCCCCGAGGAGCTGCCTGGGATACCTCCGGAGCGACAGGTGGAGTTCAGGATCGACCTAGTTTCGGGTGCGGCTCCGATAGCCAAGGCACCATATCGATTGGCTCCTCCTGAGATGCAGAAGTTGTCTACACAGCTACGGGAGCTGTTAGACAAGGGATTCATTCGACCGAGCAGTTCACCCTGGGGATCCCCGATCCTATTTGTGAAGAAGAAGGACGGGTCGCATCGGATGTTTATTGATTACCGGGAGCTGAATAAGGTAACGGTGAAGAACCGTTACCCACTCCCGAGGATTGATGACCTATTTGATCAGTTGCAGGGAGCATCCTGGTTCTCCAAGATCGATCTGCATTCAGGCTATCATCATAGGGTCAGAGAGGAGGATGTGCAGAAGACCGCATTTTGGACGCGTTATGGCCATTATGAGTTCGTGGTGATGCCGTTTGGGCTCATCAATGCTCCTGCCATGTTCATGGACCTCATGAACCGCATGTGCAGATCGATGCTGGATCGGTCTGTGATAGTTTTCATTGATGACATCTTGGTTTATTCCAAGACGCAGGAGGAGCACGAGGAGCATCTGAGAGAGGTTTTGGAGACCTTAAGGAGGGAGAGCTTGTGCGCCAAGTTCTCCAAATGTGAGTGTTGGTTGCGCGAGGTGCAGTTTCTTAGGCACCTTGTCAACCAGAACGGGATTTCAGTAGACCTGGCCAAGGTGGAGGCCGTGATGAGATGGGAGGTTCCGAAGTCTCCATCTGAGATTCAGAGTTTCTTGGGATTAGCAGGCTACTATCGGAGATTCATCCAAGATTTCTCTAAGATAGCATTACCCCTGACCAGGCTAACGAGGAAAGTCGTGGTCTTCCGTTGGGGGCCTGATCAGCAGGCCGCATTCGAGACACTAAGACAGAGATTGTGTGAGGCGCCAATCTTAGCCCTGCTAGAGGGCATGGAGGATTTTTTTGTGTACTGCGATGCATCCATCGCAGGTTTGGGTGCAGTATTGATGCAGAGAGGGCATGTCATTGCCTATGCGTCGAGGCAGCTAAAGCCTCATGAGGCGAACTACCCGACGCATGATTTGGAGTTGGGGGTTGTTGTTTTCGCCCTCAAGATTTGGCGTCATTACCTCTATGGGGTTCGTTGTATGATTTACATGGACCACAAGAGTTTGAGGTATCTCATGGACTAGCCAAATCTGAATATGAGACAGCATCAGTGGCTTGATGTGGTAAAGGATTATGATTGCGAGATCCTTTACCATCCGGGAAAGGCTGATGTCGTGGCCGATGCGCTTAGCCGCAAGGCGGCACCGATCAGAGGTATCTGCATGCGGATGACAGTGGTGACTCCGCTTTTGGAGCAGATTCGGGAGGCCCAGCAGGAGGCCATGAAGGAGGAACATCGGAAGAGTGAGCGTATAGTGGGTCAGGTTTCCTCCTTCGATTACGATAGTCGAGGATTATTAGCACTACACCGTAGGGTGTGGGTACCGTATCAAGGGGGCGTGCGCCACATCTTGATGGAGGAAGCGCACAAATCCCGGTTCTCCATTCATCCAGGGGTGACGAAGATGTATAGGGATCTTCGTCTAGACTATTGGTGGCCCTGCATGAAGCGGGATGTCGCTTGGTACATCGAGCGGTGCTTGACCGGCAGGAAGGTCAAGGCCGAGCATCAGAGATCGCATAGCAAGATGCAGCTGCTGGATATCCCGTTGTGGAAATAGGAAGATATTACGATGGATTTTATCACAAAGCTTCCCAGGACTGTGCGAGGGGTAGATTCAATTTGGGTCATCGTGGAACGATTGACCAAGAGCGCCCATTTTATTCTGATCCAGGAGAGTATCTCGGCCGAAAAGTTGGCCGATATCTATATCAGGGAGATAATGGCGCGGAACGGGGTACCGGTGTCAGTGATATCATACAGAGATGTGCGTTTCACTTCCAGATTTTGGAAGAAGTTCCATGATGAGTTGGGCACTCGTCTGCATTTTAGCACCACCTTTCACCCGCAGATGGATGGTCAGAGCGAGCGGACCATCCAGACTCTGGAGGATATGTTGCGGGAGTGCGTGCTAGACTTTGGTGGTAGCTGGGATACCTATCTTCCCTTGGCTGAGTTCTCGTACAAAAATAGCTACCACACGAGTATTGATCATCCTCCATTCGAGATGTTGTACGGATGGAGGTGCAGGACCCCGATATGTTAGGGTGAAGTTGGCCAGAGGGTCATGGGGAGCACAAAGGTGGTGCTCAAGATGACCGAGAGGATTCAGCAGGTTCGGAGCAGGCTTCAGACTACACATAGTCGGCAGAAAAGTTATGCCGACAAGCGCCATTCAGACTTGGAATTCCAAGTAGGGGATATGGTTCTTTTGAAGGTGTCGCCATGGAAAGGTGTCATCCGATTTAGAAAATGAGGCAAGTTCGGCCCAAGGTACATCGAGCCATTCAGGGTTGTAGCCCGGGTGGGCAAGGTGGCGTATAGGTTGGATCTGCCGGCTGAACTCAGCCAGATCCACAACACCTTCCACGTCTCTCAGTTACGGAAGTGTTTGGTGGACGACTCGGTAGTGGTTCCGTTGGAGGATATTCAGGTCGATGACAGCCTGAATTACATCGAGCGGCCTGTGGCAATCCTTGATAGGAAGACGAAGGATCTGAGGAACAAGAGGGTGGAACTCGTAAAGGTGAAATGGCAGCACTGGAAGGGATTGGAGTGGACGTGGGAGCCGGTGGGAGAGATGATGGAGCACTACCCTGAGTTGTTTCAGGATCGAGCAGCAGACTTTGAGGACGAAGTCTAAAATAAGTGGGGGAGATTTGTAGCACCTGGTTCTTGGTATGTAATTTCATCTAAGTATTTTGTATTTTTGCCTTGAACTCGGCGAGTTGTAGGTCCGACTCGCCGAGTAGAGCCAGGTTATTAAGCACGTTTAAGTTGGCGACTCGGTGAGTCCATATTCTGGACTCGGCGAGTCCCCGCTGTCTGAATGAAACCCTAATTTCAAGGGTTTGCACCCTATTTAAGCATCCTATTGTGCCTCATGTCGGTCCCCATTCACCACCAGAACGTAGCTCACGAAACCCTAACCCTTCCCTTGGTAATTTAAGTGCTTTTGTGTGAATTCCTTGAAGTTTTGTAGAAGAGGAGGAAGGAAGGACCAAAGAAGAAGGAGAAGAGCAAGGGCTTTGAATCCATTTCAGAGTTTAGTAAGGTATAACTCGAAACCCTTTCTGTTCCTTCATTATTATCTCATTAAGAGCTTAAGATAGTCATTTTGATGCCTCTTCTAGTCTTGATCTTTGAGTAATAAGCTTATTATGTTAAGGGACTCCAGATCTAGGCATGATCAAGCTCTAGGAGCTCAGATCTAATATCTTTATGGAGCCATATTGCATGAAAAGCCCTAGATCTACTCTTTTAGTGCATTTTGAGCCTTCTAACCTTCATCGATGCTTATATACATGTAAAGTTGGAAACTTTACGTGTTAATCAAGCCATAAGAACCTAGTTCTATGAATGGAATGAACTCGATTCAAGCATAATCGAGTTAATAGTGATTGCATGCATACGACTCAGCGAGTCGTTCTTCGTACTCGGCGAGTCGAGTCGTGAGTCCCCGATTTGTCCCCTTTTGAGTTATACCGAGTGGGGATCAGTGAGTTATTGGTGGACTCAGTGAATCGGAAGCCAGACTCGGTAATGGAGGGACTCGGCGAGTCAATGCCCTGACTCGGTGAGTCCAAGGCAACCTTCTTGCCTCAAGAACAGACTCGACGAGTTGTTTCTACAACTCGGCGAGTCTAGACCAGAGTGTTCATCTGATGAAGATAAACTCGATGAGTTGTTCATACAACTCGGCGAGTCGGATGAAGAATCATTGGATATGTTAATAGAGGTGAACTCGTCGAGTCAATGCCAAACTCGATGATTAGGGACGGGAGTAAGGACAATCGATTGATTAGGGACTCGACGAGTTAGAGGCCCAACTCGGCGAGTCGGGTCAACTGAAAATTAACTTTGACTTTGACTTGACTTGATCAGGGGTAAAACGATCATTTTACCCAAAGAGAAGATATCAGACTCTGGTTGTGTGTTTTGTGGGATTTATAGCCGGAGGATTTCTAGAACAGCAGCAACAGTTAAAGAGTTCCCGTGCAGATCAACAACTACTACGAGGTGAGTTACCTTCCAGTAGCGGTGGGTCTACGGCCACAATGTCGGCCTACCAGTAGGAGTTGTATGTTAGATGATTATCTCTATGATATTTATCTAGGTTTGATACTAATTGTGCTATGTTTATGTGCTAGTATGATATGATGTTATGTGCTAGTGACAGTAGAGGAGATAGTCCCCAGATTACCGGTCGATAGGGCCGAAGGGGCGGTCATGCCCAGCCATGCTAGGTAGGTTATGTGATATGTGTTATGTGGTAGTAGTAGGGGGTGAAATAGTCCCCATTATCCGGTCGAGAGGACCGAAGGGGAGGCCAGCACCCAGATATGCTAGTTAGTATCCGGTCGAGAGGACCAAAGGGGAGGCGAGCACCCAGATATGCTAGTAAGTACCCGGTCGAGAGGACTGAAAGGGTAGGTCGGGCACCCAGATATGCCTGACTATATATGTATGTTATGTGGTTAAATGGTGTGTGGTACAGTGGGGGAACTCAATAAGCTTCGTGCTTACAGTTTACAGTTTTGGTTTCAGGTACCTCTTCGTCGAAGGGGAAGGAGCTGGCGCGATAGCGGCACATCATACACACACACTGTTTCCACATTCATGGGATTGTTCTGGGATTTATACTCTGACATTTTGATGGATCACATGTTTTGGTTTTCAGACTTAGTAAATTGTAACGTCCCAAAATTCAAGACTAAAAATTTCATTTAATAAAACATTACTTAAAGCAAAGTCATCATTCCAAAACATAATCAGAGTATTAATTTTCAAAACACATGTTCGTTATCAGAGTAAACATTCCCAGGCTGTCTAATCTATGGTGTGTGCCATGCGATCACCCCGAGCTCTTCCCTCCGCTACCGGAAGTACCTAAAACAAAAACTAAAAACCGTAAGCACGAAGCTTAGTGAGTTCCCCACCCTACCACGTACCATGCATAACCACATACTACACATACTGGGCCACGCCAGCTATCTTGGGCCTTGCCCCCTGCCTCGGGCCTCGCCCGCTATAACGGCCCCACCGCTCCAGGCCCCGCCTGGCTTCGAGCCCCGCTCGGATATAGATCTGTTTCACGTAGGCCTCGCATGTCACAGGTCCTCGCCCGCAATCAAATAATAACACATAAACATATCACAACACATAAGCTATACTCATAAGACTGATCCTATCCTAAGGCCTCGCCTATCCTGGGCCTCGCCCTTGTCCTGCTACTGATGAGTCATGGAACCCCGTCCTCGCTCCTACTGGTAGTGAGATACGGGCCTAGCCCCCTCTCACTCCTTCCCTGACTTGGGATTCTCCCCTGTTCTGCTACTAATGAGATGTGGAGCACCATCCACACTCTTCTATTGGTGAGATACGGGACCTCGCCCACACTCACCTCCCTACCAGGCACATACATGTATCACACAGAAAACAAGTATAAACAATCATATAAACAAATCCTTGGGCACCCGCCCGCTATTAATGGACCTCGTCCTGAATATCATACTAGCATACTGTGCCTAGGGCTAACCCCCGGGCCTTCTACTCGTACTACATGGGCCGGCATTGTGGCCTTAGACCCATTCACACAAAGGGAAACTCACCTGCACTGGCTGAACTTGCTGATGATCTCACTAGCTGCTGCCCAACAACTCTCTGAACTCCTGTTCCCCTTGCTCCCCGAACTACCAATATCAATGCAACACTGAGTCTAAGTGACCCCCGAGAGACAACTGATGGGTTTTGAGCATTCGAACACTTCCTAAGTGTACATGCAACCCTAATAACCTTGGATCTATGTTTGTCTAATTGTCATGCAAAGTTGAATTCCAAGGTTATATTCCTATCTAGCATACATGGGGAACAATTTTAACTTAAAGTATAGATAGAATAACTTACCTTGTTGTTGTTTGTGTTCCTTGAAACCTTGTGAGCCTAGCACCCCAAGTGTGATGCCTCAAATGCTTCACACAACACCAAATGCTCTTGGAAGAACTTATGAGAGAACACACACTTCTTCAAAATCGGCCAAGCCCTCTTATTTCTTAGTGTAGCCGATTTTGGGTGGAGAACATGTTACTTATATAGTGTTGACACATCTAGGGTTAAACCCTAATGTGTCATGACTCTTCATTTCCATGACCCATGGGTTTGTAACTCCCATGGAGCATCCTATGGGTGGAACCCAACTTGATAGTCCATGGAGCCTTTTAGCCCACTATACAAGATATGGATGATTTACATAATCAACCCATATATTTAATTAGTTATCTTTTGATCACTTAATTAATTCTAAATTAATTCTTGATCAAACTAATCAAATAATCTTATTAATATATTAGAACTTATAATATATTAATAATCTCCAAGTGTTATTTCTCTCATTTAGTCTATCCAATTGCATGGTGCCATGCAACCCAAATGGACCATGCCGGGTCGGGTCAAGTACATACCAGAAATAGTTATGGACTTAGACACCTTATCCAACAGTCTCCCACTTGGATAAGTCTAATAACTATTACTTCAAGTATGACTTCAGGAACCGATCGGCAATCGTAGCTCTTTTCAAGGTTTCTCGAAACTGAGAAGATGATGGTACGCCATTTAAGATAAGTGATCATATAATCCTCTGTTCTAGATATCAGTCGGACAAATACATGGAACAATGTCTTACTTATTGTCCAACAATTTGTTTCCCGATTTCCGATTTGTTTGACAAAGAACTTAATTGAACACATCAACTTAGTTCTGATCGGGCCCGGTACATAGGTCAAAACAAAATCATCGAGGGGCCCAGATATCAGCTTCTAATCCAAGAAGGAACAGATAAACTTCGACTCATATGTTTGTTCTACTACTCATTGAATTACACATAAGAGCGCGATTTTATAACATCGAGTTACCAATGCGTTTTTCGTACAATCAATTCATAACCAACTTGTAAGTAACAAATCATATCTCTAGGTTTAAAGATTTATATGATATTACCGTCTCACGATCACTCGAGATATAATTCCATGAAGTGATTCCAGTGAGCGTGGGTTGAGTCCAATGCTCAGAACTTATGAGCACTCATGATTGTTGTAGCCTTGTCCCAGACCTCTACAACCAATCATGACAGTCTTGATTCATACCTACTTCCGACATATGACCGACTGTGGAGGTTTGAATAATATGTTATACCAAACAAAATTATTCTGGAAGTCAAAACATGCAAAAGAAATATAGTAAACGATCGACAAGAGATAGCAACACTTTACTCATAAATAAAACACTTTTATTCATCATCAAATGTCAATTACACTTTACAAATTTCGAGATTATCTAACTACTAAATCTAATATCATCCTTCAGCCCTATGCTCCGAGCATGCTGGAGATGCTTAATCCGAGTCAGTCCCTTCGTGAGGGGATCTGCCGGATTCTCATCTGATGATACCCTCTTTGCCACGAGGAGTCCTTCTTCGATCCGATGTCTGATGAAATGGTATTTTCTATCGATGTGTCTGGATCTCCCGTGATCCCTTGGTTCCTTGGCTAAGGCAACAGCACTTTCACTATCACAGAAAATTTCCATTGGCTCTTTAATAGCTGGTACAACTCCAAGGTCTCCAATGAAGTTCCTCAGCCATAACGCCTCCTTTGTCGCTTCGCTAGCTGTAATATACTCTGATTCACAAGTAGAATCTGCCACTGTCTCTTGCTTGGAACTCTTCCAAGAAATTGCTCCTCCATTTAGGGTAAAGACCCAGCCCGATTGGGAGCGGAAGTTATCCCTATCAGTATGGAAGCTAGCATCACTATACCCTACAACTCTCAAGTCATCACTCCCACCGAGGGTAAGGACCCAGTCCTTAGTCCTTCGTAGGTACTTGAGAATATTCTTTACCGCAGTCCAGTGTGCCTTGCCAGGGTTCCCCTGAAACCTGCTAACCATGCTCAAGGCAAAGGCTACATCAGGTCGAGTACACGTCATAGCATACATGATCGAACCTACAGCCGAAGCATAAGGTACTCGACTCATTTCTGCTATCTCAGCCTCAGTGCTAGGGCTTTGTGTCTTACTCAACTTGGCACTACTCTGGATGGGCAACTCTCCTTTCTTGGAGTCTTGCATTCTGAATCTCTTCAGAACCTTATCCAAGTAGGTACTTTGACTAAGTCCAATTAGTCTTTTACTCCGATCTCTCAAGATCCTTATCCCCAAAATATAGGCAGCTTCACCAAGGTCCTTCATAGCGAAACACTTTCCAAGCCAGGACTTTACTTCCTGCAGGGTTGGAATGTCGTTTCCTATGAGTAGTATGTCATCCACATACAATACCAAAAAGCTAACTATACTCCCACTAGCCTTGACATATACACAAGATTCATCTTCACTCCTAGAAAAGCCAAATTCCTTGACCTTTTCATCAAAGCAAAGATTCCATCTGCGAGGTGCTTGCTTTAATCCATAAATGGATTTCTCAAGCTTACACACTCTATTAGGGTACTCGTTACAGACAAAACCCTCTGGCTGACTCATGTAAACATCTTCAGCCAACTTTCCATTAAGGAAAGCGGTTTTGACATCCATTTGCCAAATTTCATAGTCATGAAATGCGGCTATGGCTAACAGAACCCGAATAGACTTAATCTTGGCTACCGGAGAAAAGGTCTCATCATAGTCCACTCCAGGAATTTGAGAGAAGCCCTTTGCAACCAGTCTAGCCTTATAAGTGTGTACTTTACCATCCATGTCGGTCTTCTTTTTGAAGACCCATTTGCACCCTACAGTCTTTCGACCTGGTACATTCTCAACCAAGTTCCAAACTTGATTGTCATACATGGATTGTATCTCGCTATCCATAGCCTCTTTCCATTTAGCAGACTCGGGGCCTGCCATGGCTTCCTCGTAGCTGTTAGGGTCATCTTGACTTACTAGTGTCTCATCACTAATAAGTGTCTCACCTTCTGCAGTAATATGGAATCCATAGTAATGCTCAGGTGCACTCCTAACTCTCGTGGAACGCCTCAGAGGTACAGATTCGTCAATTGGCTCAACAGGAGTTTCCTCCTCAAGTTGAGGGCTAGAGTTTGAAGTTCCTTCACCACTTGACTCTTGAATTTCTTCAAGATCAACTTGCCTCCCACTGTCTCCTTGGCTTATAAACTCTCTTTCTCGAAAGACTCCTCTCCTTGCTACAAAGACCACATTGTCACTAGGTCTGTAGAAGAGGTAACCAAAGGATTGTTGTGGGTAGCCGATGAAAATACACCTCTCGCTTCGGGGTTCGAGCTTATCATGAGTCTCGCGTCTCACGAAAGCCTCGCAACCCCAAATCTTGATGTGGTCTAGTTTAGGTACTTTACCAGTCCACATCTCGTGAGGAGTTTTGGCAACTTTCTTTGTAGGGACTAGATTAAGGATATGGGCGGCAGTCTCTAAGGCATACCCCCAGAATGAGATTGGTAGCGAAGCTCGACTCATCATGGAACGAACCATGTCCAACAAGGTTCGATTACGCCTCTCAGCCACACCATTCAACTGTGGTGTCCTGGGAGGTGTCAATTGTGAGACAATCCCACATTCCTTTAGATAGTCGAGGAACTCTGAACTAAGATACTCACCACCTCGATCGGATCGAAGCATCTTAATGTTCCTGCCCAATTGATTCTCGACTTCCTGTTTAAATTCCTTAAACTTCTCGAAAGTCTCTGACTTATGCTTGATTAAGTAGACATATCCATATCTACTGTAATCATCAGTAAAAGTCAAATAATAACGATTAGCATCCCTTGTGGCATGTTTGAATGGTCCACACACATCCGTGTGTATAAGGTCCAACAAACCTTCACCCCTTTCACACGAGCCTGTGAAGGGTGACTTTGTCATTTTTCCAAGTAAGCATGATTCGCAACTATCATTTGACTTTAGGTCAAACGACTCCAAGACTCCATCTTTTTGGAGTTGGCCTATGCGTTTCTTGCTTATATGTCCAAGACGACAATGCCATAATGATGCTTTATCCAAGTTATTATTATTAGTAGAATCAATACACAAAACATTATTTCCTAAGTTATCTACAATAGATACAGCTTCATACACACCATCACAAGGTAATGCTTTAAAATAAAGTACATTATTAAAGAAAGCATTAATCGAACCAACTTCATTATCAAACGAAAAGGTGAAACCTTGTTTGTACAATGCATGAAAGGAAATAATATTTCTTGCCATTTCTGGTGAATAACAACATTTATTCAAATCTAAATTTAACCCACTACTTAGCGATAAAGTATAAACTCCAATCTTGGTGACAGGTGTAACTTTCCTATTCCCCATGATTAAGTTTATTCTTCCTTGCTCCACATTCTCACTTCTTCCTAGTCCCTGAAAGTCACAACAAATATGAATACCGCAACCGGTATCAAGGACCCAAGATTTCGAATGGGGTGAGTTATTAGAAATGATAGTGTAAATACCTGCATGGTTGGGTTTGACTTTTACATCCTGCTGGTACTTTGGGTAGTTTCGCTTCCAATGAGCTTTTTCATGGCAATAGAAGCATTCAGCCTCTTTTGGGTCAGAAGAAGGAGTAATGAAACCTTTCTTGGTTCCACTTGAAGAAGAGCCATCAAGGGTCCGAGCCTTGGTACCCTTCGAAGATCTCTTTCTCTTCCTCCCTCGACTTTGCCCGATTGCCAAGACCGGAGTTGAGTCTGGAGTAGGAGTGATAGCAACCGACTTCCCCTTAAGACCTGTTTCTGTGGTCTTGAGAAGTCCCTGAAGTTTGCTGAGGGTGACCTCTTCCTTGTTCATGTGATATGTCATGCGGAATTGATCATAGCACGATGGTAAGGAGTGCAAAATGATATCTATTGCAAGCTCCTCAGGTAAGTTCACATTGAGCTTCAGCAAACGATCCACATACCTTTGCATTTTCTGCATGTGGCTCGTGACGGACTCTCCGTCCTTCATCATGGTTGTTATCATGGAGCAGATGACTTCGTACCTCTCTTGTCGTGCACTTTGATGGTATCTTTCCATCAAATCTTGGTGCATTTCATAAGGGTAGAAGTCTTCATAAGACTTTTGGAGTTCAGCTGTCATGGTGGCCAACATGATGCAAGCCACCTTGGCTGCATCTCTTTCATGAGTATGAAAGTCAGCGATCTCCTGGGGAGTTGCAGTGGACTCGTCAATTTCCTTAAGCTCCTTGTCAAGGACATATTATTTGTCCTCGTAGCGGGTAATCATCCTGATGTTTCTGATCCATTTATTGAAGTTGGATCCATCAAAGGTGACTTTCCCACACAAACTCATAAGAGTAAAGGAGCCATTAGGATTCGAGCCAGAAGCATTATTTGAAGACATCTGAAAGGGAAGAACAAGTTTAGTTTAGATTTAAGAGAGTCCTTAATAAAACACCCAAATATAATATTAAGGCTAGGATCCAATCATAATATAATATAACTTAGAAGAGGTATGCTGTAATCTAAGCTATACCATATTTGAAAGGTAGGTGAATGACGATTCACCAATTTCCACCACGAAAACCGAAATATTAGATATTTAGTTTTTATTGGTTTTAGAAATTCCTAGATTCTTTGAGATCCAATGAACTTTTCAAAGACATGTTTCAATCTCGAGAGTGCCCTCCAGGTTTTGTGACTGGGATGTCGAGGATCACAAAACGAGGTGTGAAGTAACCATGCAAATCACTTGGTACCCTTAAAGTTTATCACTCAATCGATGTGCCGGTAAACCACACACGCTCCACCGATACTATAATAAACCTTAAGTCACCCTCTACCTACCTTGTTAAGTCCAAGTTAGTGTGTCGGTTAACCACACACGCTCCACCAACGACTTAGACAAAGTGTAAAGTGTAATTTCATGGATTAGCACCTTATTCACATTTTTTCCTAAAGTAACTAAGATTGGGAATTTAATAAACATTTAGTTACTTTATTATATTCATCATACTTTGAATGAGAATTTATAAGTCCTTGTCTTACCCGTTCGGCTAACGACCCTCCACCAGTCAAGCAAGCGGTGGGTGAGAATATTCACCCATTAAGTCACCATTTTATAGGCAACAACCTTATACCCACCTTATAGACCGGCTTCGTAAATGAGGCGTACTAGCGGTAAGACGACTTTATTGTTATACATATATATATAATTATTAAATCATCATAATATAAGTATAAGGGTTGAATTTTAACTTTTAAAATTCTAGGGGTTGGAACTTAAAGTTTTAACTTAACTTTACTTGTTCCAAAACTTGAGGGCAAGTTTTGTAACTTTCAAAACTTTTCATTTCTTGTAACTTATGAGTTTAATAGAGTAATAAAATGAAGACTCTTCATTTTTCTAACTCTTGTGTTTTCTTAATGGTTTTAACTCAAGTGTGACTCTTGGTTTTCCATAACTTAAGGATAAGTTATGGACTCCATTAAAACACATTATGATCAAGAATTAAACTACCAAATAGGTTACAAATAATTCCTATGATCATCTAAAACATCATAAGAACAAGAACATGAATATGAACACAATCAAAAATTACATAAAACTTTGTAATTTTGATAACTAGTTGTTGTAAATGAATTAGCAAAGACATTACACCACAAAAAACAAGTTTTCAATTACCAAAACAGTTTAGGGTAATGTTTCTAATTCATTTTCCAGCAACTGAATCGAAATTCTGCACTCATTCGACCCTACTCGCCGAGTGCATAAACTGATTCGCCGAGTTGGTTGAAGATACTCATGGACTCGACGAGTCCCCCCTATAGACTCGACGAGTCCATTCGCAGACAGCAAAATTTCCGATTCTGTTTTCAACTTTTAAGCACAAATAAGAACAAACAAGCCTAGGCTCTGATACCACTGATGGGTTTTGAGCATTCTAACACTTCCTAAGTGTACATGCAACCCTAATAACCTTGGATCTATGTTTGTCTAATTGTCATATAAAGTTGAATTCCAAGGTTATATTCCTATCTAGCATACATGGGGAACAATTTTAACTTAAAGTATAGATAGAATAACTTACCTTGTTGTTGTTTGTGTTCCTTGAAACCTTGTGAGCCTAGCACCCCAAGTGTGATGCCTCAAATGCTTCACACAACACCAAATGCTCTTGGAAGAACTTATGAGAGAACACACACTTCTTCAAAATCGGCCAAGCCCTCTTATTTCTTAGTGTAGCCGATTTTGGGTGGAGAACATGTTACTTATATAGTGTTGACACATCTAGGGTTAAACCCTAATGTGTCATGACTCTTCATTTCCATGACCCATGGGTTTGTAACTCCCATGGAGCATCCTATGGGTGGATCCCAACTTGATAGTCCATGGAGCCTTTTAGCCCACTATACAAGATATGGATGATTTACATAATCAACCCATATATTTAATTAGTTATCTTTTGATCACTTAATTAATTCTAAATTAATTCTTGATCAAACTAATCAAATAATATTATTAATATATTAGAACTTATAATATATTAATAATCTCCAAGTGTTATTTCTCTCATTTAGTCTATCCAATTGCATGGTGCCATGCAACCCAAATGGACCATGCCGGGTCGGGTCAAGTACATACCAGAAATAGTTATGGACTTAGACACCTTATCCAACAACAACCAAGTCAACTCTGGTCAAAGTCAAAGTCCTGGTCAAAGTCAACCTTCCAGGTCAACCCTACTCGCCGAGTCACCCTACTAAGTCGCCGAGTTCATATGTTCAGAGTCCTTCCATTCGCGTCTCGACTCGCCGAGCTAGTACATGACTCGTCGAGTCTACCAATTTCCCAGTCCTGACTTGTCCAACTCACCGAGTCTCCACTCGACTCACTGATTCGAGTCTCAATTCGAAGGGTTTGGGGTTTCGCGACCTGGCTCGCCGAGTCCAAGAGCATACTCGCCGAGTACAAGACAATCTTCATCTGACCCGACGAGCTGTTCATCCCACTCGTCGAGTTGCTCCTAATCTTCATGCTACTCGCCGAGTCCACTCAAAGGAATCGTCGAGTCCATTTAGATCTCCTTACATGCAGAGGACTTTTGAGTCATGCATGGACTCCAAACTGTAGATCTACCCTTCCCAAGCCTATTCCTCACGTAAATTTGCAAACTTTACGTGTAGAGAAGGAGATCTAAGCAAAATACACCATAAACTAGGGTTTAAGGCAAAGAGGCTCCATAATCAACTCAAGGGCAGATACTTTATGCTTCTCAAGACCATAATATGCTTAGATCCGAAGTGGCAACTTCAGATCTGGCTTCTAACTCAAATGGATACCATTATGGCTAAAAAGCCCCAACACCCACACATAGATCTAGGTGCCAAAGAGTCCAAGAACTAGTTCATTACCTCCAAATGCTCAGAAATATCTTCCCAATCCCATATCTATAGCCCCTTCTTGCACCTCCAGGCTCCCTCTTCCTTCTCCAAGATTTAATGCACTCTTCAAGGCAACAAATGGCTCAAACAATGGATATGGCGGCTAGGGTTTGGTGTTCTGGGTTTGAGAGGCAGTAAAGGAACCCTAGGGAAGAGAATGAGGCGCTTAAATAGGCCCCAAGTCCTGAATTTAGGGTTTTCCTCGCACAGACCATACTCGTCGAGTCCCCTTGGCTGACTCGCCGAGTCGGTCACTTACTCCTCGACCCGGATCCCGCTCGGACTCACCGAGTTCCTCCTTGGACTCGCCGAGTCGCCCTTTAAAATTAGGGTTTTCTTGCCTTTCTTGGCCTTCCAGACTTTGGGTGTTACAACTCTCCCCCACTTAAACTAAACTTCATCCTCGAAGTTTACTATGATCCACCGCCTGCGATCTGCCTCCAATACCCCACCAATTATTCTAACACCAACTGCCTACCTTCGCTGGCCTTCCGCTCAGTCATTCCGACTAACATTAATCCTTGCAGATATTAATCTCGGGTCAACCCTGACCCTGAACATCCTGGAAACCCAAATTACTCAACCGACAATCCTTCTTGTACTCTCCGAGTACTGCAAGTGAACCCATAGGGGTTCACCCCTTCTTTCCTTGCACGATTTCCTTTCCTTCCCAAGGCAATGCTCCATAACCATTTATTTCCTCTGCCACTGTGAAGATCCTATCTTCACCAAATCCGTCACTCCCGCTACTTCCAGTACGGGTCATTATCGCCAGTATCCACTGGGCATTTCTTTCTTCTATAATTTGGTATCGAGCACCCCACGATCAACTAATCTGAATTCCACCATACGATGCATACCCGTACTGCTACCGAATGGAAATTATGTTATTCCTCATTTGACTTCCGGATGAACTGAGACCACCCTGGTCCCTACCAACCTATCAATATCTGGATTACCGGCTCCCACCGATCGTTGACCCAACACAGCTACTAGTCGCTCCCAGCGACTTTCGAAGAAACTTCGACCACCTAAAACTGCTCAATCTATCCTACCATGCAGGCACTATAATTTCCTGGGATCCTCAATCCCCTATCTTGACACTAAGTTCCCTACTAGGTCCCACCTGTGCTACTAAAACTCATGGGCCTCGCCCATGGGTCTCACCCGCCTCTAACCTTCTAGTCCCACTTGTCTAACCACTCTTGCTTGGGCCTCGCCCACGGGTCTCACCCAACCATACTACTGAGCAACCCTGCTCTCAGGTCTCACCTATACTGCTACTCTCATACGGGCCTCGCCCCTGGGTCTCACCTATACTGCTACTCTCATACGGGCCTCGCCCCTGGGTCTCACCCATCTATATCCATGGCGGCCTCTCCCAAGGTCTTACCTCTCAAGGGCTTTACAGGCAAACTCCTTACCATTCTCATCCATTACCCATTCCTGATCCCTATCTGAATGCTAGGAGATAAGGGCCTCGCCCCAACTCCACCAACGAAGCTACTATGGAATGTTACGGCTTACCCGCAGTCTTACATCACCTTCTATCGTCGTCTGTTAGTGAATGCTATGGCTGCCCCGTAGCCTGACAACACTTTCCACCACTGACTGCTATTGAATGCTACGGCTACCCCGTAGCCTTATAACACTTTCCACCACTGATCTCTAGTGAATGCTACGGCTGCCCCGTAGTCTTACAACACTTTCCACCACTAACTGCTAGTGAATGCTACGGCTGCCCCGTAGTTTTACAACACTTTCCACCACTGACTGCTGCTGAAGAAGGCTGAGGCTCTCCCGCCGCTCTTCCATTCTCTACATGCTGCCTCTGCCACTGTCTACTAACACGAAAGCATCCCATGCTATCTGTCCTCAAGATATTCATTTTGACTCACACGAGTCCTACAGGCGATCCACCAACTTGAATTCCCAACCACATACTCACCATCACCATTACGCGCACGAACTGATGGGGAGTTTCTCAAACTCCTAACCCTGATTCCTCAACCCATCAAACACTGTACCACTTCTTTTACCTTCTCGGAGGTCGTGCCCTCATTCTGGATTTGCGTACTCTTACCTTTGCGCGCTCTGAGGATTCTCCCCCACTTCGATCCTACTTAACCCTTGCTGCTCAATGCTCGAAAAGAAATCCCAATCCTCGCTACCATTCCATAATCAACCTGCTGAGGAACCCCAAGCTTACCATAGCTAGGGATCTAACCAGTCCATTTCTATAACTATACGGCTCCAAACTAATGAGACATACCAAGTCCCTTCCACGCATGCTACAGTTATTTCATCCTAAGCAACCTCCCTCAATAAGGCACATCCCCTAACTACCATTCAAATATCCAAGGTATGAAGATAGCATATAACTCGATCACAATCAAGCCGCTCAAAAATAAAATACTCATACCGATAATGATGCAGAACCATAACAACATAATCATGCACAAATCAAAGAACTGAAAACAGAAGTCGCATACCTGCAACGTCCGGTGCTGCTCGCGTCTCCAAGGTAGCCATCTGAAAAGCCCTGCCTCCTACCGTAGGCGCCTCTGCACGGCCCTGACGACCATCTGTGATCCTCAAAGTCGCAGGGGTAGGTGCCATCACCCTTCCTGCTGTAAACAAACTGGGGCACTGGCCCTTCTTGTGGCCTCACTGATTGCAGTGAAAACATATCAAGTCAGATCCCTGAGTTGTGGTAACAGTACAATCCATGCTAAAATGACCAGTCCAACCGTACTTGAAGCAGCCAGACTCACCACCGCTACCACTCCTGCACGCGCCCCCGTGCGCCCTGCCACACTTCCCGCATCGACTGCGGTCCTGATAATCCCTCGATCCCGAATCTGATCCCTTAGGCCTTTTGCCCGAACTCGCGGCTACCTGAACCTCATCCGGCTTCCTCTTCCGGATCTGCTCCAAATCAATTTCCCTCACCCTGGCCCGAGAAATCATATCTTCCAGCGTCTTACAGTCGGACCTACTCACGAACTCCCTGATGTCAGCCCTCAACATCTCGTGATATCGGGCCTTCTTCATCTCCTCATCTGCGACATACTGTGGTACAAGAAGAGCCCTCTCCCTGAACTTGATGGTGATCTCGGCCACAGTCTCAGTGGTCTGCATCAAATCCTGAAACTCCCGTGCCAACTACTGCACCTCAATAATTGGCGAAAACTCCGCCTTGAACCTGGCTGAAAAATCACCCCATGTCATCGCGTCCAACGCGACATCATCACCCAAAGCATGACCAATATCTTCCCACCAATCCCTAGTTCTGTCTTTTAGAAGACAGGAAGCGAGTCTGACCTTGTCCTCCTCAGGACACCGACTCGTACGGAACGCGTTGGCAACATCAGCCAACCATCTGCTGCTAGCGATGGGGTCCCTAGCCCCATGATAATCTGGTGCCCCGCAAGCCCTAAACTCCCGAAATGTTAAGGTACGTGCTCCCATCAATGCCATCATCTCAGTACGAAAGGATCCCAACCTCTCATCCAAAATCTCCAATATACCCTCCTTGACCGTGCCAAAGATCACATGAGTCTAATCTAGAATACTGCGCGTAACCTCGGCGGATATCAACTCCCTCATTCGCTCCTCGAGCTGCTCGGCCCTTAAACCCGAGCCTAATCCCTCTCTGGTGCCTGATCCGCCCACTGGTCTCTCTCGCAACGTCACCTTGCTGAAACATATGACACAACCAATATCAGAATACTCATCACTACTGCGAGACCAAACACACGCACTACCAGGTTCCCGATCTTGTCTCGGCCTTTCCCAAATCGAGTACGGATCCTCTGCTTTCAATAGTACGGGTCCATACTACCTTCCACATCTATCCGTACTTTCCTCAAGAACTGCTTCGACTCCACCATGTCCCTGTTCTACTACTACTGCACCCAACACTACCTCATCCTAGGCTTACCCTAGGGAAACCTCTGACTCAAACCAAAACCAGTCCTCAACTGCTGAGGGACTCCTTGTGATGCCAAAATAGCCATCACTTGAATACCATCACATGTGACGAGGCTCAGATAATCCTTCGAGTAAAAGACTCGTCCCTACAACGGTTAGACTCAAACGAGAGTTACGCAATAGGGACAAATCCAACACTCTGAGATTATTCAACCCTGGTCACATGTGACGTGACGTATTCACCTAATGGCTAACTCCCATCACTCAGAATCCCACAATGCACAAAGCTGGCGCGGTAGCGGCACATCATACACACACACTATTTCCGCATTCATGGGATTGTTCTGGGATTTATACTCTGGCATTTTGATGGATCACATGTTTTGGTTTTCAGACTTAGTAAATTGTAACATCCCAAAATTCAAGCCTAAAAATTTCATTTAATAAAACATTACTTAAAGCAAAGTCATCATTCCAAAACATAATCAGAGTATTAATTTTCAAAACACATGTTCGTTATTAGAGTAAACATTCCCAGGCTGTCTAATCTATGGTGTGTGCCATGCGATCACCCCGAGCTCTTCCCTCCGCTACCGGAAATACCTAAAACCGTAAGCACGAAGCTTAGTGAGTTCCCCACCCTACCACATACCATGCATAACCACATACTACACATACTGGGCCACACCGGCTATCTTGGGCCTCTCCCCCTGCCTCGGGCCTCGCCCGCTATAATGGCCCCGCCGCTCCAGGCCCCACCTGGCTTCGAACCCCGCTGGGATACATATCTGTTTCACTTAGGCCTCTCCTGTCACAGGGCCTCGCCCGCAATCAAATAATAACACATAAACATATCACAACACATAAGCTAAACTCATAAGATTGATCCTGTCCTAAGGCCTCGCCTATCCTGGGCCTCGCCCTTGTCCTGCTACTGATGAGTCATGGAACCCCGTCCTCGCTCCTACTGGTAGTGAGATACGGGCCTAGCCCACTCTCACTCCTTCCCTGACTTGGGATTCTCCCCTGTTCTGCTACTAATGAGATGTGGAGCACCATCCACACTCTTCTATTGGTGAGATACGGGACCTCGCCCACACTCACCTCCCTACCAGGCACATACATGTATCACACAGACAACAAGTATAAACTATCATATAAACAAATCCTTGGGCACCTACCCGCTATTAATGGACCTCGTCCTGAATATCATACTAGCATACTGCGCCTAGGGCTAACCCCCGGGCCTTCTACTCGTACTACATGGTCCGGCATTGTGGCCTTAGACCCATTCACACAAAGGGAAACTCACCTACACTGGCTGAACTTGCTGATGATCTCACTAGCTGCTGCTCGGCAACTCTCTGAACTCCTGCTCCCCTTGCTCCCCGAACTACCAATATCAATGCAACATTGAGTCTAACTGACCCCCGAGAGACAACCAAGTCAACTCTGGTCAAAGTCAAAGTCCTGGTCAAAGTCAACCTTCCAGGTCAACCCTACTCACCGAGTCACCCTATTGACTCGCCGAGTTTATATGTTCAGAGTCCTTCCATTCGCGTCTCGACTCGCCGAGTCAGTCCATGACTAGCTGAGTCTACCGATTTCCGAGTCACGACCTATCCATCTCACCAAGTCTCCACTCGACTCACTGATTCGAGTCTCAATTTGAAGGGTTTGGGGTTTCGCGACCTGACTCGCCGAGTCCAAGAGCATACTCGCCGAGTACAAGACAATCTTCATCTGACCCGACGAGCTGTTCATCCCACTCGTCGAGTTGCTCCTAATCTTCATGCTACTCGCCGAGTCCACTCAAAGGACTCGCCGAGTCCATTTAGATCTCCTTACATGCAGAGGACTTTTAAGTCATGCATGGACTCCAAACTGTAGATCTACCCTTCCCAAGACTATTCCTCACGTAAATTTGCAAACTTTACGTGTAGAGAAGGAGATCTAGGCAAAATACACCATAAACTAGGGTTTAAGGCAAAGAGGCTCCATAATCGACTCAAGGGCAGATACTTTATGCTTCTCAAGACCATAATATGCTTAGATCCGAAGTGGCAACTTCAGATCTGGCTTCTAACTCAAATGGATACCATTATGGCTAAAAAGCCCCAACACCCACACATAGATCTAGGTGAAAAAGAGTCCAAGAACTAGTTCATTACCTCCAAATGCTCAGAAATATCTTCCCAATCCCAGATCTATAGCCTCTTCTTGCACCTCCAAGCTCCCTCTTCCTTCTCCAAGCTTTAATGCACTCTTCAAGGCAACAATTGGCTCAAACAATGGATATGGCGGCTAGGGTTTGGTGTTCTGGGTTTGAGAGGCAGTAAAGGAACCCTAGGGAAGAGAATGAGGCGCTTAAATAGGCCCCAAGTCCCAAATTTAGGGTTTTCCTCGCACAAACCAGACTCGCCGAGTCCCCTTGGCTGACTCGCCGAGTCGGTCACTTACTCCTCGACCCGGATCCCGCTCGGACTCACCGAGTTCCTCCTTGGACTCGTCGAGTCACCCCTTAAAATTAGGGTTTTCTTGCCTTTCTTGGCCTTACAGACTTTGAGTGTTACATAAATGTTTATGAAATGGTTTGATCAAACTATGTTTATTTGCAAATGATTTTACTAAATATTGATTGAAAAATTAAAATTTTGGACGTGAAAAATGGATCGTTACATTTTCATGGCTATATTTGTAATTTGGATTTTTTTGGCTATTTTTCACAAACTAATTAATTAAGAAATATGGTTATATTTGTAATTTTTTTTTCCTTAAATAAATATAGGGAAAAAGAGAGTTATTTAGCCGAGGGACTAAAGGTAAAATTCTACAATAGTCTAAGGGGGTTATGTAATTCAATGATTCAATATTCCCGGAAAGAAAAGAGTAAATGAGCGCATACTCTTCAGCCTTCTCGTACAACCCAACCCGTCGAGCTCGCGGCCGCCGCCACCGCCTTCTGATCTTGCTTTTATCCGTTCAAATTTCTTTCAGGAGAAGCATAGTTCGAAGATATATCCGTAAAGCTCCCAGCTGTTTTAGCATCTTCTCAATCACCCAAAACGGTATATTACTATATTACATGCTTACTTATATGTACATACAATATCTTCATTGACCTCCAATTAGTTTACATTAAGTTAATTACTCTTCCGTTGACATTAGAACATCACATCTCTCTTAATTTCATAGGCGGTTTTCGTTTAGGGTTTTGTGCATGGACCACTGTAAATTTTGCTCGTTCTTTACCATTACACATATTTTGGTGCTTGTTGATTCACAAATCTTCTCAAGTTTCTGTATTTGTACTAGCTCTCACTGTCGATTTAAGTTTGTCTACATAATTACAATCGAAATTACATATTGAGTGATTATGCTTGTTCTTGTTCTAATTGTATCACGTCGCATTTACTTTGTTCAAGATGGGGGAAGTCATGCTAGGGATGCCAGGACTTTGGGCTGATGATAATTCTGAAGCAGCTGATCATTATACAACCAAAATCGGTGGAGTTCCAGTAAGTAAAATGAACAATGCAAATACATTAGTGTGATTCATGTGATACTACACTTTATGCTGCTATATAACAAGTCTACTGTCACCTTCTTTTGCAGGATTGGCCTTTTCTCCATTCGATTATAAAACCTGATCTTCTTAAGTGTGATTCATGTGGAGAGAAACTATGTCTTGTGGCTCAGGTTAATGTTAATTTCAAGTCATTGATTTTTATGATCTTAGATCTTTGAATGAAATTGAAGTGGTTTATAACTGTGCATTATTTGCTTTAATTCCCAGATTTATGCTCCTATTTCCAGCACAACAATGACAACAGAAGAGCGTGTTATTTACATATTTTCTTGCATTGCAACAGCTTGTGAAACCAAGAGGTAGTTTATACTTATACAGTTATACTGTTTTGTTAAGTAAATATTAAATAATGCACAAATCATAATTACTCAAAAATCTTTCTTCATATACAGATGGCGTGCTCTTCGTGTTCAGAGATCTTCCACTGATAAAGATTCAAACCCTTCATCCCATGATTCTGTTGCATCACCATCAACCACTAAGTTGCAAGATGATCCATGGGCATTCAATGATGAAGAAGAAGATGATGATGATGAAATAGATCTTGATGCCATATGTAAGGCCCTTAATGAAGCCACAACTTTAGCTTCAGCTTCCAAAACGAAAAAGCAGAATACTTTATCAGATTCAATTGAAAACCCCTCACCTATAAGCCTAAGTAGATCCATTGATGACAAGACACCAGGTATGACTATTTTCCAAGAAAAATGTTAATAATTTTATATTTTGGGTAAATAAAAGAATGGTTTTATCGGTTGCAGTGTTACCATGCTTTTATATATATCCTAAGGAGGAAAATTATTTAGAGGATGCTGCTGCTCTCAATAAGAGAGAATCTAAACATAAAATTGAAGAGAAGAAAGATGATGATAATGATGAGAAAGAATCATGGATAGGGGAAAGTTATGAGTATGATAGAACCCTACATGCTGACAAAACTTATCTTAAATTCAAGAAACGATTGGACGTGTATCCAGAGCATTGTTTCAGGTGTACTTAAATTGTTATGAAAGATGATGAAAAAGGTGTTTTTTTTATTTATTATTATTATAATTGTTGAGTTTTTGTGTGTGTGTGTGTGTAGATACTCATATGGTGGGAAGCCACTTTTGGCAACTTCAGAAGCAGGGGATCCTGGAAGATGTTTGTTGTGTGGTGAAATAAGGCACTATGAAATGCAGCTTATGCCTCCATTGTTATATTTTCTACAGGAAGCATCAAAGAATCAGTCATTGGAAAATTGGGATTGGACAAGTGTAATTGTGTATACTTGTTCTAAGGTAAGTTCACTTCATATACAAAGTTTCTTTCCTAAATTTTTATAGAAAAGGGAGATTGAAAAAAGGTTAAAAGCAAGAAATAGCATTTATGACATTAACCCTAAAAATGAAAGAAAGTAAGATGCCATAATATAAGCAAATGGTTGCTATTTCTTACATTGTGTTATTTTTGGTGAAGGGATGTGCACCTTCTTTGAAGCAGGAATGTAACGGGTGGATTGTGGCTGAAGAGGTCGTGGTCATACAAACAGAGTAGAAGTCAACATTTATGTTGACCATACCAAATCATTTGTTTGATAAATTTATATGAAAAATTGTCTCCTTTTGTATAGATAGTTGAAATTTTATATTGTTAACATTTCTCTACCATGTATTTTGCTTTTATTTTACCATTGACCTCATAATACTTAAACTTAAGACTTACCACATTCTCACTTATGAATTATATTGGGTATAAAAGTAAGATGCTAAAAATGAAAATGAACATCAAACCTTTGATAAAAAAATTCATCAAAGTAGGATACTAAATATAAACATTACACCTGGTATTACAAAAAAAGGTACAATGTAAACCAAACAACCTAATATTGCATTACAATTACTGGCCAATATTTAGGTCAACATTACACGCAATACAAGGTTTACTAGAAACACAACATCCATCATCATCATGATCATGATCACCATCATCATCATCAGAAGCAGAAAAATACATATATAGTCATAAACTACTCAAACTTTTTAATTAAAGACATATCATTCAGCATCTTCTCAATAGCCTCATCATCATGTCCACGTCCCCTCGACTGAAGAAAAAAACAATTTTACATTTCAAGACTATGCAATTTTTATTTTTATAGAGAAGGCTACTTAGAAGGAGGGAGTAAATGGTCATTTAGCATACAAAGGCAAGTAAGTACCTTGATAGATGGGACCATAGCAATAGCTTCCTCCACAGTTTCAGGGCAAAGATTTCCAAGAACACAAAGCTCAAATTCTGCTAATTGTTGTCTACTTAGCAATCTGAATATTGGTTAAGAAATATCAAAAGAATATGACAATATTAATTATTATGAACATGGTTTTAGATTGCAGTTATTATGGATACTCTCGAACTTGTCTAACAGCATCTGGATTCTTGTAACGACTGAATCGCTTCACATATTGCAGTGACTTCTCAAACACTCTGATCATGATCATCAACAGTAAAAGATTAATTCCACAAAGAAAATAGAGGTGAAAGAGGGAAATTTATACTCACTGAGAAACTTGATTCAATGGATCTTCGGACATCTGTTGAAGCTGTTCATATTTGTGTTCAAGAATCAAGGAGACTTCACAGTTCATTAGACACTTGGCCTTCAAAAACTCTGAAAATCCATATTTGGTTATCAATTTGTGTTCATAATACGATGGCAAGAAAGAAACAGATATAAATATTTGGGTTTACCATCGCCTATTTTCAGCTCTGCAGCATTTTCTTCTTCTTCTCCAGACATACTGAGAGATAGCTTAAGCCTGGAGATAAGATAAACAGCGATTATAATCTGCACTTCAGTTACTAAAATCACAATCTTGCTCATACACAGTGACGATGTCCGGATAGGGCTTGTAAGAGGGTTCGCTCTTTTTTGCAAAATTTTAGGTCATAAATCAACGAAATTTCACCCACTATAATCGATTTATGTATTTCGTCATACATACACATCGAAAGAGGGATAAACAGACGATTGAAGTACCTGTGTCAATGATCGATCCGATATCTAACCTGGAGAGGTCGCAACGAAAACGAAGAATGAAGGCCAAAGAAAAAGGGTTAATCCCTATTTATACAATTTAACCCTAACTTTATAAAATATTTTTATACTAGTTTATAACGACGGTTATAAAATTAATTAAATTTATATTAAAAATACAAAAAATTAATCAATTATTTTAAATAAATTATTACTTAAGAGTTATTTTTTAGTTATATAAAATAATAATCGTTGATTTAAATAAATACGTAAAGTTATATCACCTTATAATTTGTATTAAGTTTATTTTATTTTTTAATCTAATGTTATTAATTTAATATAGTTAGAGTGAACAATTTTAAGATTTAAAATGGATAATCAATTATTAATTTAATGTAATTAAAGTGATAAATTTAAAATTTGAAATTGATAATTAATAAATTGACAAATGGCGTGATAGGTAACATCTAATATTAATGAGGAGTTCAAATAGTATGATACTTGTCAATAGGAGAATAAACTTATTCATTTATTAGAATATGAAGATTTGACAAAACTTCAAAAATGGTCCCTGTGGTTTTCGAAAATATCAAGTTTAGTTTCTAAGTTCAAAAAACCTCACCTGTGGTTTCAAAACTTTTAACATTTGGTCCTTCCAACTCACTCCGTTACCATTTAGCCGTTAAATCAGGGGCATTTTTGTCATTTCATTACCTAGGGACCATTTATGAGGTTTTCTATTACTTTTTTTAAATAAATAAATAAATTTAATATGCAAGGGTCCCACCTCTCTCTCTCTCTCTCTCGTTTATGCCAGATAACCAAAAGCGTCAACTTCATCTTCATTTTATATCTGGTAACCAAAATCAAAACTTAGAAACTAAAAACCCAAGATCTGGAGGTGCTTAGATGGCTTGTACCTTGATTGGTATTCCCATGGAAAACCTCTGCCACTCCATCACCCAGCTATATGTAATTTCTAGCCATGGATCATCGTATGACCACTCCATCACTTCCTCTAATTTCGATCGAGAATTGATTTCTGGAACCATTTTGGAATTCGATCGAAAATTGATTTCCGAAACAACCGTCTCTCCGATCTACAACTCGATGAAGACGATGGTTGAGCTGCTCGTCTCTCTCCTTCTCCGGCGATGTTGTTCCACCTCTCTGATGGTGACGACGTTTAGATTTGTTCTTGCTTAATTATTAAAATCTAAAACTGAAAATCAAAATCGAAAAGCAACTGATTTGGGTTGTTCTTGCTTGATTTCTTTGTAAAAGAATATTGTAAGCGGCAGACGTTAGAGTCGAGTTTGGAGTTCGTTTTGATGGAAATTAGAGGATTTCACTTCAATTTTGATTTTGTTTCACGGAATCGACTTTCCAAATCAAGTTGATCTATTATTAACCTCCAATTACCAGGAGGAATTGGAGTGTTCAAACCACCATCATAGACTCACAGTGGGGGAAACTTTGAGATCAGTTTGCAAATCTTTTTTTGATTTTGCCTCCGAAATCTTCCTTCAGGTTGCAGTAGGGCTGATTTTTGCTGGTGGTTGGGCAGAATTAAGAGAACTACTTGTGTGTGGGCATATCTGCTTCAAATAAGTTATAGTGGTTGAATCATGGTTTCGTGGTGAGAGGAGGGACGGTGGTGAGACCTGTCTTATGGCTACTGATGGTTTGGGTATTGGATTTAGGTATTAAAACGAGAGAGAGAGAGAGAGAGAGAGAGAGAGAGAGAGAGAGGAGAGAGGGTGGGTCCCTTGCATATTAAATTTATTTATTTATTAAAAAAAGTAATAGAAAACCTCATAAATGGTTCCTGGGTAAAGAAATGACAAAAATGCCCCTGACTTAACAGCTAAATGGTAATGGAGTGAGCCGGAAGGACCAAATGTTAAAAATTTTGAAACCATAGGGACAATCTGTGAGGTTTTTTGAACTTAAGGACTAAACTTTATATTTTGTTCTTCATTTGTCATTATATTTTAGAAAACATTTCATTTTTGGACCATTAACCGGTCATCAGCAGGTAATGATGACGTATCGGTTTTGCATTTGTTATGTTTGCATTTAGCCCAAACATTTACGTATAAGTTTGCGTTTAACCCCAATATTTTTTTGTTCCCTATTTGATTGTTTTTTAGAAAAAATTTCATTTTAGTCATTGGCCGGTCACGAATAGGTTTTAAAACTTAATAACCTAAAATTAAAAAGGAAAAAACGGAGGTAAGAGTTGAAACTACAACTTTTCCTTGAGGGCGAGGCATGTTACCTAGTAAGCCAATGACTCTTTTTTTTATATCACTAGTGTTTGTTGTATTTAATCTACACATGTATTTTAAAATAAAGGAAAAATATCTAGCATAAATCTTAAGTCTGTAACATTTAATAAACAATATGATATGTTAATCTTTAAGCTAATCAAAATTGTTAATTCATTCGTAACTCATCTAAAACAATTGGTTATTTCTACCGACATATTTGTTGAGAAACCATATATTTTTAAAGAGTCGAAAATGTGCATTCTCTTTAAGGGACGGGGCGTGTTAGCTGGTAAGTTAATAGTTCTTTTTTTTGTATTATCAGTGTTTGTTATATTTAATTTAATGTACACATGTATTTTAAAATGAAGAAAAAAGACCTATTGTGCGTCTTAAGTCTGTGACATCTGATAAACAATATGATATGCTAATCTAAAATTGTTAATTCGTTTGTAACTCATCCAATAAAAACAATTGATTATTTCTAATGATATATTTATTAAGAAACCAAGCATTTCTAATGATATATTTGTTGGGAAACCAAATAAATGAAAATATCTATTAATAACTGGTCAAGGGTTAAAATGAAAGTTTTTCTAAAAAACAATGGTAAATGGGGAACTAAAAAAAGATTGGGGCTAAATGGAAACTTATATGTAAATGTTGGGGTTAAATGCAAACTGAGAAAAATGCAAAATCGACACGTCATCATGACCGGTCGAGGATCCGAAAATGAAATGTTTTCTAAAATATAATGGCAAATAAAAAATTAAAAATAAAGTTGGGTTAAATCAAAACAAAAATGTATAAATAATGGCTTTTAAGGTATTAAATAAAGAAAAACCCTTAGATATGTTATAAAACTAACGCCTGAAATTTGCATAAAAGCTTGTTAGAGAGTTTTAATCCCTGAACTATATTAACTTTGTATTTTTATTCCGAGTAAATAATAGTTTTAATCTTTTCTTTCCTTGAACTATTAGCTTTGTATTTCTAGTCCTTAGATAATATGGGTGACAACGATTTGGGGTCATGTTTAAATTAAGTAAGGTTAGAAAATTCCAGCTAGAGTGTTCTCGACCTATTATAAATTAATTGTGAGACTCATATATTATATGGGTTAATTATAAAAAATAATATAAAAGTTAAAATATTTAAGAACTTTGATTTTTATAAGAAAAAAAATAATAAATTATTATAATAGAATTGTTTTGATCTTTTAAATTTAAAAATAAATAAAAGAAACTAATAAATTTTAATTTTGAAAATTTTAAAATTAAAACGTAAATTCATTAATTAAATTGATATCTATTTATTACTATATTTGTTGCAATTATTATATTAAAATACTAGGTATGAGACTTGTAGCACCTGGTTTCCGGTATGTAAATTTTATTTGAGCATTGCCCTATTTTAGCCTTGGACTCGGCGAGTCATAAGGTCCGACTCGCCGAGTAAGGACGAGACTCAGGACACGTTTAAGTGGGCGACTCAGCGAGTCCATATCCTGGACTCGGCGAGTCACCGCTGCTGGATGAAACCCTAAGTTTCAAGGGTTTGCACCCTATTTAAACCCTCATTCCGCCCCAACTCGTCCCCATTCACCCCCAGAACTCCCCCAACATCGTTTTCCCTTATTTCCTTGAGAGATTGAAGTGTTCTTGGTGTGTTCTTGAAGGTTTTGAGGAGAAAGAGGAGTAGATCAAGAAGAGGAGAAGGAGATCAGCCATCTTTGTGTCATTTCAACATTTTCCTTGAGGTATATCTCGTTTTTCCCCTGTTTCTATGCTTAGGATTTCATTTGAGACACTCTTGAGCAATTCTTCAAGCTTGTTTGTGCTTAATGTTTCGTAATAAGTGGATTAACCTTTAGATCTAGGCAAGATTGAGCTCCAGGAGCTCAGATTTGTTAGCTTTATGGCCCCATGTGGCTTGTTCATCCTAGATCTACCCTTTTGAGGCATTTTGCACCCTAAAATCCACATTAGTGAATATCCACACGTAAAGTTGGAAACTTTACGTGTGATTTGTGTCCTAGAAGTCCAGATCTATGAATGGCATGGACTGAAATCGAGTAAATCGGTGTATTTGGTGGATGCATGGCGGCGACTCGACAAGTCGTATTGGCGACTCGGCGAGTCTGGTCGCGAGTCACCGAATTGGTCCCTTCATGATGTATCGAGTTGAGCCGTGAGTCACAGGGGGTGACTCGGTGAGTTGGGAGCTGAACTTACCCATGTTAGGACTCGGCGAGTCAATGCCTTGACTCGGCGAGTCCAAGGCAATCTTCATAGATCAAGAACAGACTCGGCGAGTTGTTCATACAACTCGGCGAGTCTTAGCATAAAGTGTTCTTCGGATGAAGATGAACTCGACGAGTTGTTCATGTTGGGTTATGAGCATTCTAACACTCCTAAGTGTACATGCAACCCTAAATACCTTGGATCTATGTTTTCTCTATTATACATGCAAATATGAACATCCAAGGTATTATCCTAATCTAGCATACAAAATAATGGATATAACAAGATAGAATACATACCTCTTTGATAGTGCTTGTCTTCATGAAGCTTGAGTGCCTAGTGCCCCAAGTGTGACACCTCAAATGGTTCACACAACACCATAAGCACTTGGAATAACTTAGAGAGAAATTAGAACACTTCATGAAATCATCTAGCCCTCATACACACACATAGTGTCGATTTCTTTAGCCATGGGTTTCTTTTATATGGTGGCTATTAGGGTTACACCATGTAACTCATGACTTTACCCATTCCTTATGGTCCATGGATTTTAACCTCCATGGAGTATCCATGGGTCACCCCATGGACTTAGTCCAACATAAGGAATCTTGGATCACAAGCCCACATATATAAGAATGAATGATTTACACAATCAACCCATATATTTAATTAGTCTTCTTTTGATCACTTAATTAATCCTAGATTAATTCTTGATCAATACTAATTAAATAATCTTATTATTCTTATTATTAATATACTAGAACTTATAATATATTAATAACCATAAGTGTCTTATTTCTCTCATTATAGTCTATCCAAGTGCATGATGCCATGCAACCCAAATGGACCATGCCGGGTCGGGTCAAGTCTTACCAATTATAGTTATGGACTTAGACATTAATCCAACAGTCTCCCACTTGGATAAGTCTAAAACTAATTTTGCGTATGACTTCAGGAACCAACTGGCAATCGTAGCTCTCAAAAGCTTCTGTCGAACTCTGACCTTGTAGATGAACTCTGATCTTGTCAATGACTTGTCCATTAGATAAGGGATCATATATTCCTCCATTCTAGATATCATATGGATTGAGACATGGATTATAATCATTCTCTCTGTCCATTTGTTGTTTCCCGATTTCCGATTTATGACGACTGACTAATTGAACAAATCAAATCAGTCTTGGCCCGGCCGAGCACTTCCATTTGTCATCATCAAATCATCGAGGGGCCCACAGATATCGCTTTCATCCCGAAGGTAAAAGGAATGGATAAACTTCGACTCATATGGCTTGTTCTACTACTTGTTGAATCGTACACAAAGACACGTTTTATAACATCGAGTTACCAATGCGTTTCGTGTAATCAATGTACTATCAACTCATAGTAACAACTCATATCTCTAGGTTTGAAGAATATAAGATATTATCGTCTCATGATCACTCGTGATAAAATCCATGAAGTGATTCCAATGAGCGCGGGTTGAATCCAATACTCAGAACTTATGAGCACTCATGAGTGTTGTAGCCATTTGTCCAACACCTTAGACCTCTACAAGCCAACCCATGACAGTCTTAATTCATATCTACTTCCAACATATGACCGACTGTGGATGGTTTGAATAACTTAGTCATTCCGGAAGAATAACCTAGTTTATTCGGGAAGTCAAAACATGCAAAGTGAAACACAATAATAATTGAATCTAATATGGTCTCAGAACTTATGAATATAAATAAAACACCTTTTATTTATCACCATATGATTACACATTATTCATTGTATACTGTTTCAGCTATCAACATTATTCTTGAATTTAAAACAATAGTTGTCCCATGCTCCAAGCATGTACACTATGTTTTCTAAACACTAGTCATGCCATACACCAAGTATGCATACTATGTTTGTCTATGATCTTTACTTTGTGAACTAGATCAATTGAACATAACTTCAATGATTCTTTTCCCACACTCCCAAATCCTTACTGCAAATGCAAGAATTCCAAATTCATGGCATTTACTGAAATCTGTTAGATTCTAAACTTATATGCATTGATCTTCTTGTAATGATTATGCACAAAGTTAGAAAGACTTGGAAAAAATCATTACAGAGTATTCCAAAGGAGATCAAATCCTTGGAAACATCCTTCTTGCATTAAGTTTCCTTAATCTTACACAGATTGAAATCTCTGACTTTGAAACATTTCCAGATTCATTTTGACTATCACTTCTGAACAAGAGTTGCCTCCTTACAGATTATGTCAATATGGTCCTTCCAGAATTATCAGTATACTTCCAATTGTCCTTGAGCAACCAATCTTTGGTAAACCTTAGATTGTCCTCGACAATTGTTTAATCCTTTTAGTCATATCCAGTTCTAAACCTTTTCCCTTCTTAATGCCCTAGGCATTTGGAAAATTTTAGAAAGGATGAATATAGCACATGTAATCGGTCCTATATCCGAAGCAGATGGGACACGATTCATGATGTCTCACATAAAGACTAAACCAGTCTTTTGCTATAACATTTCCATTTCTATTTGCCAAGTTCTCATAATTCAGATTATGAAAAGGGATGCCGTAATCACAATCGAATTTAAGAACGCAAATAATGGACCCACATACATAATTTCCTTATGTTGAGCCATTCCAACATGAAATTCATATATATCCTTGACTAAATGATTAAAACCTCACGATCTAAGCTTATAGATTTGAGATGAAGTATAATTTCCTCTCCCTTAATTATAGCAAAACAACTTTTCCCAATTGAAACCTTTTGTTTTTCTATAATTAACATTGCTAACTTGCAATCTTTATCATAATTATCATGCTCCCACTAACATGATGATTTATGCTCCCACTAGCTTTGACATGTACTCAAAAAACAGCTGGACTTCTAGAAATCAATGCTTTATTGACTTTCTTACCAAAGTTCAGATTTCTGATACTAGATTGTTTTGATAAGACTTTATCAAAAAAACATACACCTTCCCTTAGATAGCTCATGGGTGTGTCAAAACAATTCTAAGACTATGATTACGGCATCCCTTTTCATAGTTCTTAGAATTGTTTTGACACACCCATGAGCTATCTAAGGGAAGGTGTATGTTTTTTTGATAAAGTCTTATCAAAACAATCTGGTATCAGAAATCTGAACTTTGGTAAGAAAGTCAATAAAGTATTGATTTCTAGAAGTCCAGCTGTTTTTTGAGTACATGTCAAAGCTAGTGGGAGCATAAATCATCATGTTAGTGGGAGCATGATAATTATGATAAAGATTGCAAGTTAGCAATGTTAATTATAGAAAAACAAAAGGTTTCAATTGGGAAAAGTTGTTTTGCTATAATTAAGGGAGAGGAAATTAAAACCTCACGATCTAAGCTTATAGATTTGAGATGAAGTATAATTTCCTCTCCCTTAATTATAGCAAAACAACTTTTCCCAATTGAAACCTTTTGTTTTTCTATAATTAACATTGCTAACTTGCAATCTTTATCATAATTATCATGCTCCCACTAACATGATGATTTATGCTCCCACTAGCTTTGACATGTACTCAAAAAACAGCTGGACTTCTAGAAATCAATGCTTTATTGACTTTCTTACCAAAGTTCAGATTTCTGATACTAGATTGTTTTGATAAGACTTTATCAAAAAAACATACACCTTCCCTTAGATAGCTCATGGGTGTGTCAAAACAATTCTAAGACTATGATTACGGCATCCCTTTTCATAGTTCTTAGAATTGTTTTGACACACCCATGAGCTATCTAAGGGAAGGTGTATGTTTTTTTGATAAAGTCTTATCAAAACAATCTGGTATCAGAAATCTGAACTTTGGTAAGAAAGTCAATAAAGTATTGATTTCTAGAAGTCCAGCTGTTTTTTGAGTACATGTCAAAGCTAGTGGGAGCATAAATCATCATGTTAGTGGGAGCATGATAATTATGATAAAGATTGCAAGTTAGCAATGTTAATTATAGAAAAACAAAAGGTTTCAATTGGGAAAAGTTGTTTTGCTATAATTAAGGGAGAGGAAATTAAAACCTCACGATCTAAGCTTATAGATTTGAGATGAAGTATAATTTCCTCTCCCTTAATTATAGCAAAACAACTTTTCCCAATTGAAACCTTTTGTTTTTCTATAATTAACATTGCTAACTTGCAATCTTTATCATAATTATCATGCTCCCACTAACATGATGATTTATGCTCCCACTAGCTTTGACATGTACTCAAAAAACAGCTGGACTTCTAGAAATCAATGCTTTATTGACTTTCTTACCAAAGTTCAGATTTCTGATACTAGATTGTTTTGATAAGACTTTATCAAAAAAACATACACCTTCCCTTAGATAGCTCATGGGTGTGTCAAAACAATTCTAAGAACTATGAAAAGGGATGCCGTAATCATAGTCTTGATCGTTTTGACCTTTGCCATTTCTCACAAGTCCAAGTTAGTGTGCCGGTAAACCACACACGCTCCACTAACGACTTTGAGAATGCAAATATTACAATTGCTATCTAACTAAAATCTACTTAGTGAAAGTGTTTCCTCACCATCATTTTCATGAATCGGAGAGAAACTTTATGACACTTAGATTTAATGGTGTATGTGTTCTTATCCACGTGACTTGTCAAAACCATAGTCACAAGATAAGGATAATGACAAATCCAAACTCATATGGACTGAACTCAATCTTATCTTCTTGCCACCTGGCAGCTCAAGGGCTTACCATTGCTTCCAAGTTGTTGTGCAACACATTGAGAACTCTAAGAACTCATATGCAAAGCCAACTTTAACTAGAATGGGCACAGAATATGTCAACACGATAGGTTATAAACCTCAAGTCGTGTGCTAGTGAAGAACTTCAGGTTTCATTCTTGATTAGTTCTTGAGACTTTCAAGACCTTTAAGACTCCCACTGTCCTCTTGACCTATAAGACTCCCTTGTCATACATCCAAGAGATAGTGTGGATTCTAATCAAGACAAACACTTCACACAATTGGCCGAAGTTGGTCTTTGTTTTATCCAAAACATCACAACTTACCAATTTCAAATGTACAAGAGTAGAAAACTTTTACTCTTACATTTGTCAAGTGTTTTAAACCTTCTTTAAGACATGTCACTCAAATTACAATCTTGGAGTATGACTCTAAGACTTGTATTGGAACGAAGTATGACTCATCTTCTTGATTTAACCATTTCAACAATTCAAGATCCCTTCTTCTTAGTCATAAGAATGCACTAAGACTTCTTTAGAGAACTAATTTTGATATGGTTTCTTAATCATTAAGATGATCACAAAACTGATACTAAAGTACTCTCCCATCTTTTCAGATTTGAGAAACTTTTATCCTTCTACCTAATTTGATTCTTCTTATCCGCTCTGCTATGCATTGGAACCTTTTCCAATGTCTCAGAGTTACACTTAAGCTTGTAAGTATAATCATATTTACTGAACTCTAGTAAAATATGACGAATAGCCTTATATCTTTTGTGGTGGACTTAATCAGTGCACATGACCATGTACTCGATCCCTTAGTCCATTACTTGACTCACACATCCATGTGAATAAGTAATTAGTCTTAATTTTTCCAATACTTGAAAAGTTCTCATTCATCATGCTATACAACTTGCATGATTCCAAGTCCCGGTCCAATTGAGACTTTGGATGATGAGAATCTTTCCTTATTTGGTAAATTTAGACATTACCACAAATGAAGAATCAATTTCATATTTCCACTCTTGCTATTAATGGAATCATATAAGCAACAATTTTTCCTCAAATGCCATTGTAAGGATATTTAAAATAAATAAAATCAAAAATTTCTTTTATTTTAAAACTATGCGGAAAAACTTATCCTTACAATCCATATGAAAACTTGTTGTTATCTATTCCTAAGCAATATCTCATAACTCCTAAGAAGTAGCTCAAGAATCCGATCTTTCAAACTACGCGATAGAAATCCATCTATGCGATCAGATTCAACATATTCTTTCTTTAAGTTCCTTTACTTTTCTTTGATTCTTAAAACATCACCATGTGACCCAGTCACATCATGTATAAGAAATCTCAGAATAGAAACTTAACAGAGTTAGAGTAGTGGACTTTTACCTGAAGTAGAGTCAATCTTATTGATTTTAACATCCTTAGGTAAATTAGGCAGCTTCGCAACTAATGACCCTTACTTTGGCAATATAAACATATGGACCCTTTGATAATGGTACACGGGACTATCACAGACTTAGTTTTTCTCTTTACCATTTGTTCAACCGAGTTGACTATGGCCGATCCCTTTCCATTGGGAAGAGAATGCTTTTTCTGTATTTCCAGTGTCACCATTGTCAATGTCCATAAAGTTTCAGGAAGTTGATCTTAACAATAGATAAGATCATTAAGGGTCTTGTCATAGTCTATTTCATAGGTGTCCCAAAAGAACTCACTATGTGACTTAGAAAGTGATTGAACCACCAACTTTCTCAAGACTTTGACACCCTTCTCTCCCGGCTTGTCAATATGTGACTACATCTCCAAGATGTGACCACACCAAGACCTTTACTTGCCAATAGGACTCGAGTGACTTTAAACTTTTAAAGAACTTATGGGGTAGGGAGAATAACTTGGAGGAGGTGACAGAAGTATGATTTCCATGGGACATCATCTTCATTTAGGAAAGCTTGTTTCAAGAGATTTGGGAAGATCATAAATGTCTAAACCCGACATCTTTTTGGGAGATATTCAAGATAGTTGATTTTAAAGTCCTTAATATGACACCCAATATGAAATATTAAGGCTAGGACCCAACAAACTATTTTATAACTTAGAAGAGGTATGCCGTAATCCAAGCTATAAAACAATTTGAAGGTAGGTGAATGACGATTCACCAATTTCCACCAAGATAAACAAAATGAATTATTAGGTTTTTAATTGGTTTTGAAACTCCTAGATCTTTTGAGATTCATTGAACTGTTCAATGGCATGTTTCAATCTCGAGTGTGCCCTTCAAGTTTTGTGACTGGGATGCCGAGGATCACAAAACAAGGTGTGAAGTAACCATGCAAATTACTTGGTACCCTTAAGTATTTACCCCTCAATCGATGTGCCGGTTAACCACACACGCTCCATCGATACTATGATAAACATTAAGTTACCCTTTGCCTACTTTGTTAAATACGAGTTAGTGTGCCGGTTAACCACACACGCTCCACTAACCGACTTAAACAAAGTGCAAAGTGTAATTTCATGGATTAGCACCTTCTTCACATTTTCCTAAGTAACTAAGATTGGGAATTATTAAGAGTTTAGTTACTTAGTATTTATCATTAATACTTTTAATGAAGGGAGAATTATAGTCCTGTCAAACCCGTTCGGCTAACGACCCTCCACCAGTCAAGCAAGCGGTGGGTGAGAGTGGACACCCATTAAGTTGCCATTTTATAGGCAACAACCTTATACCCACCTTATAGACCGGCTTCGTGAATGAGGCGTACTAGCGGTAAGACCGACTTTACTCTTATACATATAAATATTATTAACTTATAATATTATAAAGTATAAGGGTTGAATTTTAACTTTTAAAATTCTAAGGGCTAACTTGGAATTAAAGTATTCATAAGAGAAAACTTTACAAATTCCAAAACTTGAGGGCAAGTTTTGAAACTATTCAAAACTAATTAATTCCATAACTTATATGTTTAAAGTAGTTTTAATCCAAAAACTCTTCAAGTTCCATAACTTGAGGACAAATTATGGAAGACTTTAAACTAATAAAGAATTAACTTTTTCTTTATTTTATAACTTATGAAATTAATTATGGTTACATATTTTTATTTATTTATTTATTAATGAAGTGACTCTTGAACCTCCATAACTTAAGGACAAGACTCTTCATCTTTTGTAACCATTGCCAACTTTTATGAGTTTTATGAGTCTTTAATGTAACTCTTCATGTAACTTGAGGATAAGTTACACAAACACATTTTATACTCAACTCTTAGATTAAAATGGATTGAAACCAACTATTTCATTCAACTTTTCTATTAATCTAAGAAACTCATAAGAACAAGATAATTCAAATCAAACTTTTTCATGTAATTAGTCTAACCTTTAAACTAATACAAAACATGAATCTATTGACAATTATCTTTGAAAATGGATTAGCATGAACATTACCACATTAAAGACAAGTTTATAAGTTCAAAACACCTTAGGGTAATGTTCCTAGTCCATTTCTAGCCAAAAACCTCGAAGATATGCTGTCTGGGGTCCAACTCGTCGAGTGCATGAACACAACTCGGCGAGTTGGATGCATTTTGCCTTGGACTCGTCGAGTCCCTTCATGGACTCGGCGAGTCTGCTGGGCTGACAGCAACAAAACTCGATTTTTCAGCCTCTATTGCAAGTATAACAAGAAAACAAGCCTAGGCTCTGATACCACTGTTGGGTTATGAGCATTCTAACACTCCTAAGTGTACATGCAACCCTAAATACCTTGGATCTATGTTTTCTCTATTATACATGCAAATATGAACATCCAAGGTATTATCCTAATCTAGCATACAAAATAATGGATATAACAAGATAGAATACATACCTCTTTGATAGTGCTTGTCTTCATGAAGCTTGAGTGCCTAGTACCCCAAGTGTGACACCTCAAATGGTTCACACAATACCATAAGCACTTGGAATAACTTAGAGAGAAATTAGAACACTTCATGAAATCGTCTAGCCCTCATACACACACATAGTGTCGATTTCTTTAGCCATGGGTTTCTTTTATATGGTGGCTATTAGGGTTACACCATGTAACTCATGACTTTACCCATTCCTTATGGTCCATGGATTTTAACCTCCATGGAGTATCCATGGGTCACCCCATGGACTTAGTCCAACATAAGGAATCTTGGATCACAAGCCCACATATATAAGAATGAATGATTTACACAATCAACCCATATATTTAATTAGTCTTCTTTTGATCACTTAATTAATCCTAGATTAATTCTTGATCAATACTAATTAAATAATCTTATTATTCTTATTATTAATATACTAGAACTTATAATATATTAATAACCATAAGTGTCTTATTTCTCTCATTATAGTCTATCCAAGTGCATGATGCCATGCAACCCAAATGGACCATGCCGGGTCGGGTCAAGTCTTACCAATTATAGTTATGGACTTAGACATTAATCCAACAGTTCATACAACTCGGCGAGTAGGATGAAGGAGTTGAATGGCAGTTAGAAGATGAACTCGTCGAGTCATAGCCCAACTCGACGAGTAGAACCAGGGACCCAGGACAATAGTTTGCTAGGGACTCGGCGAGTGGAGATCCACTCGACGAGTCGGGTCAACTGAAAGTTGACTCTAGCATTGGCTTAGAGCTAGACCGGGGGTAAAATGGTCATTTTACCTAAAGGACAGTTAGCAGTGTTTGATTGAGTATGTTGTGGGAATTGCAGCCGGAGGACTCCCGGAGCAGCAGCAGTCAGTTAGTTCCCGATCAGTTCAGCAGCTACTTTGAGGTGAGTTACCTTCCAGTAGCGGTGGGTCTAAGGCCACAATGCCGGCCCACCAGTAGGAGACGTATGATAGATGATTGTCTTTGTGAAATCATCTAGGTTTGCTATTACCTGTTATGTTATATGCTATCATGATACGTTATATGCAATAGTAGTAGAGTTCGGTTGTTAGGACCGCAGGGTAGTCAGACACCCCAGAATTATCTGACTGTATGTGATGGTATGCTTGTATGTTGGTCTGTTATGTTATGCGATAGAGGTAGCGGGAGGGGACCAGTCCCCGAGGATCGGTTGTTAGGACCGATGGGTAGTCAGCACCCCAGAATGGCTTGACATGGGTAATCAGCACCCCAGAATGGCTTGACACGGGTAAGACGGCACCCCAGAATGGCCGCATGGGTAGGTCGGCACCCCAGAATGGCCGTACCGGGTAGTCAGGTACCCCAGAATAGTCTGGCAGTACGTATGTTATGTGTTTGTGTGGTATGTGGTACGTTGGGGGAACTCACTAAGCTTTGTGCTTACGTTTACAGTTTTGTTTTCAGGTACCTCTGCACCAAAGGGGAAGGAGTCGGCGCGGTAGCGGCACGTCATACACACACTCTTCGGTTTTCGCATTTACGAGATTCACTGGGATTGTACTCTGATATTTTGATGGGATGTATGGTTTGACCTTTTAGAACATGATTGCGATGTGTTATGGTGTGATCAAACAATGTTTTTATTTATTAATGTTTTCTAAAGTAATATTTTAAAATGAAATTTTCGGACGTAAAAATTGGGTCGTTACAAGACTCATATATTATATCGGGTTTATTTAAAAGAAAAAATTAAATATAAAATTCTAAACATTTTAAAAGTTTGAATTTATAAGAAAAATGAGAAAAATATTGAATTATAAAAATTAAAGTGTTTTTTTTTCTATAAATTTAAATAAATAATTTAGATAATTAAATAAAGGAAATTAATGAAGCTTTCATTTAGTAATTTTGAAATTAAAAGGAAAGTTCATTAAAGAAATTAATATGCATTTATTATTGCATTTAAATACTATGTGAAATTAATAAAATAGAAAAACAATAAAATGACATGTGGAATAAAAGTTAATTCAAAATAACCACAAAATGATATTTGACAAATTGAATGAGAATGTGACAAGTGACAAAAAAAAAAAAAAAAAAAAAAAAAAAAACCCTTCATTTATTAGACTAGATTATGTGCAATTTAATAAAATAGAAAAAACTCATAAAATGACATATGAAAAAAAAATTAATTCAAAATAACTACAAAATGATATTTGACAAATTGAATGAGAATATGACAAGTGACAAAAAAAAACCCTTCATTTTATTAGAGTGGACTAGTTGTGAGACCCACGTATTACATGAGTTAACTTAAAACAAAAATTAAATATAAAGATCAAATTATTTAATAAATTCGAAATTATAACAATATAAGAAAAAAATGAATTATTATAATATAAATGTTTTTTATCTTTTAAATTTAAATAAATAAAATAAATTCATAAGTTTTAATTTTAAGAATTTTGAAATTAAAAGGTAAGTTCATTCATTAAATTGATATTCATTTATTACCATATTTATTGTAATTATTATATTAAAATATTATAAAATGATATGTGGGAAAAAGTTAATTCAAAATAACTACAAAATGACATTTGACAAACTGAATGAGAATATGATAAGTGGTAAAAAAAAAAAAAAAAAAAAAAAAAAAAAAAAAAAAAAAAAACTTTTACCCTAATGAACACATTTGTTAATAAAATATGACATTGATAGGCCTATAAGGAATGTCGGTATTTTACTATGTATAGGATCAGTTGGCACAAACGTTACACATGATTTTCTTTAGAATACCACCCCCATGCACTGTACGTGTGAACAATCGTGGATTGGGCTACGATGCGATACAAATGAGAAAGAAAGATAAATAGTCATATGACATTTTCAAAGTTATTATTTTAAACAATTTTTTTTAAACCTTATAAATCCTACCTAATAAATAAAAAACTTTTTGCAACATGTTATCTTCTCCTTCATTTGTATATATATGACATTATCTAGAATTTTTAAATTTTCTATTTTTCACTTGTAATTTTATTGTGTTTTTCATTTTATTAAATTAAAATTCATATTTAATATTTAAGGTAATATATATGTAAGGTATTTATTAGAAAATGTTTATATATATAATGTATACAATACATTAAAACCTCATTAATTTTAATAATTCAAAAAATTTATCATTTTTTTTTATAAATTCAAACTTTTCAAAATGTTAAAATTTCATATTAATTTTTTTTTATAATACATGGATCCCACACCTAGTTAAATCCATAAATACCAATAAAACTTCCACGCTACAACACATAATACTTTCACTTCTTTCTCTCTATATTACAATCCCAAAAATGGATCAAAATTCAAAAACCCCACACACCCACTTTACGTGCCGGCACATTCGCACTCTACACAACACCTTGCCAATATCTGGATTTCAAATCATCATCGGGAGGTTTTATGAATATTCTTCTCCGAACAAACTCATCAATTCCATAATCACCCATTTTCCAACAACCATATCAACAAAACTACTTCCAACAACCAAAGCTTTACCAAACACGAAACCAAATCCAACAATCACAATTTCAACAACTTCAAACTCAACCTTCACAACCACCAATTTCACAACTGCCTTCCCAACCCCAATATCCTCAAGATGATGTCGCAACGGTGTTGGAAACTCAACCACACTCATCAAGAAGGCAACGAAGGGACAAAGGAAAACAAAAGGTCAAAACAAATGGGATGAAAATGAGGAAGCGGCACTAACAAAAGCTTGGATTGCAATATCAATCGATGAACGCCCAAACTGGGATGACATTTTGAAACCGTTTTCTAGCACACTTCCATACACAAATGGGAAAAGATACAATATAACATACTTCATAAAAAATCATTTGTTTAAAAACTATAAAAATATCGTTTATTTGTTAATTATATTATTTTAAAAATTTTTGCATTTTTAAAGGTGAATATCGGACTTACGATAGTGTCAACAGAAAATGGCACGAGTTAAGAAGTAGTTGTACAAGTTTCAACAAAACTACCTCAATCATTTAGTCATCAAAAAGCTTAGAGTGTTATGTTAACCGGTCCAAAATGGGTAATTGATCCAAGTGTGCTTAGTCACTCGCAAACACAATCCACCGGTTCCAACAAACGAGGAAGAACTTCGAAATCAAAAGCAGGTTTTGGAATTGACCTGAATGAAGATGATGATGATGATAACAACGAGCTGGAAAAGGTCACCCTTTGATGCCCAGTGGAAAGGGACAAAGTGAGAAAAGCAACATCTTCATCGAGAAGGGACAAAGGGAAAAAAAATCCTTATACCAGAACCAAATTCCGGTCAAATGCTTTCAAAAAAAACTTGATGATCGTCTTGACTTTCTTCAAAAAAAAAAAAAAAAGTACAAAACCACAATCAAGGATTTGAAAATGATAAACATGCCACCTCATTTGGATCTTCCACTAGATCAACTCGAACTTTTTAACAAGCTCCAACACAAGATGAAAGATAAGTATAAGGATTTATAAATTTTAGGTTTTGATGTAATTTTTAATTTAAGCATAACATTATTTTTAATTTTACGATTTCTATGTTTTGAGTTCTTTAAATTTTGGATGTTTTATGTGTCAAATTATTGGGGTTTTAAGACATTGTTTTTGGACATAAACATTGTTGTCATTCAAGATTGACAAAATATGTTAGAGAATATATTAACATTTGACATAAACTGACCCAAATCAAACAACCAAAACATGGAAAACCATGTCGATAACAAGTTTGACCAAGGCAGGTGAAGACATGTTTTTCATAAAACAAATTTCGCTCATAATAGTAAACACCCATCTCTCTCAGGATATAACAGTTGGTACGGTTCTTAAAGACTACCAAACCAAAGAAAACGCTTGAAATATACCTTGGACAATTCCACTACGGAAATTATCATGTCTCTTTCATGGTGTTCAAAAACTTTCAACCCATGATCATAATGTTATTGTTTGTTGTCTAAAGAGTATGTGTGTTGTATTGTTTCGTTATTATTCACTTTTTCTTCAAACTAGAGTATAAACTATTATATATACACAAATCACATTAACTCTAATTATAGTTGCCATAAAGTCAGAAAAATCACATTAACTCTACTCATCATTGCCATACAAGTCAGAATAGATGTTAAAAAAAATTATTATGAGCATAAATCCATATAATAAATTATCTAGATGTTATGGAAGTTGGAAATAAAAAAAAAACAACATTTTTTTTTCATCAACTATATGTGACATTGGTGTCGACTATTAGAGAGTACCTATAGGATGGTTTACTTCATTCAAACCTTAATCTAATGCCACCACATATAAACATATAAAGTGGTTAAAGCTTCCATACTTTTCAGTAAAATTTTAAGTATATTGTCTTTTAATAGTAAAAACACAAAATACATTATTATTTTTTTGATCGGCACACAAAATACATTACTATTTCGCAATGTATGCCCTATTTTTACCTTTCTTCAAATTAAGATTTTTCAAAAAAGAAATGGCAACATACTTTGAGTTTTAGCAAAAACCACCATTTACTCCTCAAAACTCCACTTTCCACCCTCTTGACATTCTAATAATTCAAGGCATATTAAAACAATTCAATTACAAATATCACAAGTTTACTATCTTTCTACTCAATAGCTTCAAGGCTATTTTAATATGTATATGTGCATCAAATATATATATCCATATCACATCAGTTAATATAGATTTTGAATGTAGTATTTTGATTTTTTTAAGTTACGTTATGCCTTTGTATAATTCCACCACAATATTCAAGTAATAATTGCAAAGCCTGCTGCTTTATAAATTTCAAAAACCTTCTGAATGAAGGATGCAAAGAAAATAAACACAGGATAAGTTTAATGTCTGAATTAATCTCTAATGGAGCTTTTCTAAGTTTCATCAAGGACAATGTTTTAGGATGTCTCATTTATTGGATTTTGGAGGTTCAACTCGAGGCTTCCAAAGTCCCAACCTGTACTTATGGGCATACTTTAATATCAGCTTCCTCTGTTGCATCAAATACAGAAAGATAAATAACATCAGTCTTAGATTAATGGAGGCAATAGGGTCAAGAAATATGGATTCCTCCAAGCTTATGAATGCCTATTGGAGTTGGACCCTACTGATAACTAAAAAACACCATGGGTGGCTGAGCTTGGAATGGCTTTATGTCACTTTTAAATCAAAATGTAAGAGCATACACAGACTCAACGCCATGAAAGAAGCAGTTACCTCATTCCAATTAATATAATGAAATTGAAGAGATTCCAAATCATAAGATTGCAAGTAGATTTACTTACGTGTTTGCAAACTTTTGGATCGCCTCCAACATTGAGTTTCTTCAGCTTCAAAGAACGAGCAACCAGGAGATTTTGTAAATCCCCGAATTCAGATTCGAGCTTTTCTACATAAGTCTCTACTCCATTCCCGATTCCATTTAGGAACTCCGGTATACCAACTTTTACTGTAACCACGATAAACTGCTCATCATAATCAACATAAAATAAAACCCTAATTTGTATGTGTAAGTGTATGAATCTGTTTACCATGGTAGGGATTTGCTTTGGAAGAAAACCTAGCAATAAAAGTATTTGAATTGGATGAAAGCAGCGAGAGTATGTTTCGATTCAACAATGGCGTTTGCCTCCATGCCATTTCTTCTAACCCTTCGGTTTTGCAAGTGAGAAGTGAAAGTGCGAATCAGAACTCTCAGAGCCCTCTATTTTCGAAACAATAACTTCAGCCCCATTTTCAAAAACCCGACCCGGTTAGTCGGCTACTCAATCTTTAAAACGAATATTTTATTTTGGATTGGTCAACCCGACCCGTTATTGAATAAAGAAAAAAAATCAAGAAATTAACGGCAAATTACAGCATTACCTTTGTTTTACTTAAGTAGTAGTTTAATAAAATTTATTAAACCCTTTTAATTAATTTTCAGAATTGTCTTTAAATATATATTAATATATATTTTTTAAACAATTATCTTTTTATATAATTTTATATATTTCAAAAGTTTTCATTGTAACAAGTAAAAGCCACAACTTAAAACTACTTGCTAACTGATGACAACTGTTAGTTAGATTTACCAAAAAAAACGTTTGTTGAAAATAAAATCTAACTTTCATAACATGACAAATTTGACTATTCAGCAAAGTACAAGGGTTTGCAAGAAGATTGTACAAAGTTGTATAATCTTTTATGGGGTTTAAATTTTTTGAAAAGAGTATATAATAAAGACTTTTAATCGTCTTTTTAGAAGTATAGATAACGACAAATCTAAAAAGGAGGTAGCAAATGTAGTTGTCTCCTATTCGTTTATAACTTTAAATTCAAACATAAATACTAGATAATGATATTTACGAGAGTGGAAGTGTCAAAACATGGAATACATTGGACTATCGCTAACATTTTTTTATGTAGTTCTAGATATTCCATCATGTATGATATTTGTAATTTTAAATCAACTTAACAAAATCTATTAGAGGCAATACTAAAAAATATGCAACTAAATTTTATACAAAGCTTATTTGTTCATGTCCAGAATCCAAATGTATTAAAATTGATGATAGGTTTCAAATGTATTATGTCTCTTGTAGGATATATCATGTCTTACAACACAAGTTGGGTCTAAAACAAAAAAAATCTTCGTGCCAACTAAACCAAATATACAACATCTTTTGTTATGCAAGAAACAACCTAAGTGTTTTATTCTATTCATATAGCTTAATGCAAAAAAGCAAACACAACACACTCTTCACTTCAACCTTGTAACACGATTAATAAAACTAACATCAGAAATTAAAAAATCATAAAACCAAGGTTAGGCTAACCAAAAACAATCAAATTTACAAAGAATTAAACGGTTTCTGGTGTTCAAGAGTTCAAAAAATCACTAATAAACAACAAACAACATAAACGAGGAGGATAGACCCAAGGTTTTTTTACATTCAGCAACACCTCTTAATAAAGAATTTGCACCCTAAAAAAAAAACTCACTGCGGGTTTGACCATAAATTTTTACGGTTTTACCCCTGTAAAAAACTTGCTAAGTTACAAAGCTCCCAATCAACTTGCGCCAAATCAAGAAGCTCAGTCACACCATCTTCAAACATGATCTATGTGAAAACATAACCGCATTTGTCAATCATCAAAAAACAACCACAAATTATATGCAAAAAAAAAAAAAAAAAAACGTATTACCAAGTGTTTTCTTGTATTGATGTCAAACCGCTTGATCATACCAAAAGTCCTAAAAAAACAACACACAGATCTTTAAAAAACTCCTTTTACTAACAAAAAGGGTATTCACGTCTTTTAAACAGACAAGAAAGTACTCCTTTTGGATGGGACTAAAAAGTTCAGTCCAATACATGCCAAACGCAATACAGTCTAATACTGGGAATTTCATAATAGTAAATATATTTTATACCTCTCTGAAGCAGGGCGTACTATTCTGACAACTTCCCCTATGCAATTATGAGGTATTCTTATTTCATCAATGGCATTTCTCGAATATGCTATAAACACAAAAATAGGAAATTGGAATTCAAGAATCTTTCATACAAATTAAACAAAATACAAAAATAACTACATGGTGAATTATATATATACAACACTTTGTACCTTGTTGTCCAACACCATTCTTGTAAGCCTTTAGAACAAACAAAAAGCTCAAATTAGTTTTTTAAATGATTAGAAAACCATAACACATATTGTTGGATCTTTATATATATATATATATATATATATATATATATATATATATATATATATATATATATATATATATATATATATATATATATATATATATATAAAGAAAAGACATACATACATCTTTCCCATAAAGAACTGCTTTTACTTTTGGAGAATTTATAGCCACCTGACATGCAACAATCTTTAAAGCAGCATCTGAAGAAGTAAACTTTGACTTATTAGGTTTGACTCCCAGTTTCAGTCTACACCCTTTTGCACCACAATGACAATCTTGATCTGCACCAAACTGCACAAACCTGATAATTTTTATTCCATTAATTGTCTGGATAAATAATGTTTAAAAAATATATATATTTAATAAAATCATCATACTGGTAATCATAGGTCAATTGTTCCCCTCTCTTTATATCCCGAGTTGCAAAAATCCCGATTCTTGTTTCACCATCAATCATCCTGGAGAAATGGTTTTTTGTTAAAAATTTATTAATGATGATGAAATTAAGATTAAAAAATAAGGAAAACTAAAAAGTAAAAAAAAAAAGACCATTTTTGCATTTCGGTATTTGGAGAACAACTATGATTTATATATCTTGATTGGTTTCCTTTGAATGTAGCATCAATCACCATGTCACGATTAATCTCGCACAAATAAAAGTTTGTTTCTCCTTGTCTCTTCATTCTCCATAGCCTTTCTTCACATGTTTTGTCATCAATAACTGCATTTTTTTTGGGTAAAAAGAAAATAGCCCATATCATTAAAAAAAATATTTGAGAAAACAACCTATACACTGAAAAATAGAAGGTAGAAACATACTTTTAACTCAAAGACGTTACCTTCTCCCACATATTCAATAATAAACTCTCCTTGCATGATATTTTCCTCAGCAACAACCCCTGACCCACATTTTTCAGTCTAAGAAAGCACATTAACTTAATAAATTGATAACAATGACATCAGCAAAACACATAACTTTGTTGTTCAGTAATACCTGCACTATCTTCATCTTCTTCATAGGTCGTCTGTGGAATGGTTTATTGAGGCATGAATCATCACATTTACAGTTTGATGAACAGCTTGACAATAGCATCCTGCAACATATAACAGAATATAAATTGAAAAAAAAAAAAAAAAAAAAAAAAAATCGTGTTTATGAAATACTCATTGGTTCTTAGTTCTTACCCACAGTGGCAATCTCTACCACAAGCAGCAGAAGAACCTGGTGTTGAGGTGCAAGAGCAGAATATTCCATCATCTTCCACTCTTACTCGTTTCTTAACCTTCTTAGTTAGATATATATCTTATATATATGTTAAATCTTGATTAAAAGAAAGCAGAAGTATGAACATAAAATGTATAATCATTCAGACACATTGATATAATGATATTAATCACAACACTTGAAAAGGATACTGCGCTTTATGATGGTATAGGTAGGTTTCCATTTATTCAACCAATCAGGAAGTTCAAATTCGACAGGTTCTCCAATCTCCTTCGTCAGTCTTTCAAACAATTGCCTCATATCACCAGGTTCAGTCTTCTGTAATGATTAACCAATCAACAAAAGCAAAAGAGTCAAATCAGTATACTATCGTCTATAACTGCTGTTACAGCAAAAACACATAGAGATAATCTAATTACACAAAAAAATTCACAGTTCGACCTTCTTCATGGCAGGCATGGCGTACTTGAATATGCAGTTTCGAAATTTTCCTAGACCAAAGAAACGGTTTGGTATTAGAAGACGTGGAACTTTCTTATATTGTTGGTGATAATGTTGCTAATCAGTAAAAGGCGAAATCGACGCAAATGGAGTCTCGTGGAAAACTCATTGAAAATTGCAGCGAAATGAGGAATGGTAACATGGCTTTTATACAATGATTCAGATCTAAAACGAATTTATACACGGAATTATCATCTTATATTTTCAAAAATTCCAGTCCTATTCCATAACAAACCTCAAGAAAAAACCCTAGCCGTCCGCCACATCGCCGTCGCAAATCCTGATACAGGCAGTGAGTGAATGTGGGTGAATTTTTTTAAACTGCTTTTAGAAAGAGGGAGGATTGAACGTGGATTAGATAGATAGAGGGGTAATGGGTTTCGGAAACCCTGTTGCCGTCAACGATTGGGGGTTTACTCAGTCTCTATATAAAATCCAGCGTGACGGAAAGGACGAAGAATAGAAGAGAGTGGAGACTGGAGTTGAAGAAACTACCGGCGGCAGGGGTTGAACGGAATCGGAGCGGAGTGAGAAAAAGAGAAGTCGATCTAGTAGTTGGGAGTTTTGTACGCTCCACGCAGCAGAATTCGCCGGAAGTGATGTAAGATTAGATTTTGTTGTGTTTGTGTTCTTTCTGCAAATGAAACCGACTCCACCCGAGTCTTTAACTGGTGATTTCAAGGTCTGACCGATGGTCATTTTGGTCCAACTTGATTAAACTAGTTAAAGCAACTAATTAAATGCCGTTCGATTTGAAATATTATCAAGAAAAAATTCATTGAAATATTATGATATTATCAAGAAAAAATTCATTAAACTAACCAATAAAAATATAGATGTTTTAATAAAAAAAAAATTTGTAAAAATTTGGAAATAAGACCATCAAATTCAGAATCAGGCCATTTGGAGTAGTTAACTTATGGGTAAATTACACGAATGATCCTTATGGTTTAGGGTAACTTGCGCGTTTGGTTCCTAACTTATTTTTCTAACTCGGAAGGTCCCTACTGTTTGTTTTTGTTACACGCTTGGTCCTTATCTTACATAAAAAGTCTATTTTTACCTTGATTTTTTAATTTACTTAAATAAACACACCCTCAATCTCATCCTCTCTCCTTACCTTACCTACACTATCATTTTTCTCTATTTAAATAATTATCTTTTTACGTAAGATAGGGACCAAACGCGTAACAGAAACAAACAATAGGGACCAAATGTGTAGTAATAACAAACAGTAGGGACCTTTCGAGTTAAAAAAATAAGTTAGGGACCAAACATGCAAATTATCCCAAACCATAGGGACCATTCGTGTAATTTACTCTTAACTTATTCACTAGTTGACGGATATTGGTAGAGATTGTTTCCAGAATCTATCGTCGTACATTCCAAACTGACGCAATGAATTTCGAACAACTATAGTCAAGACCGTACATGTTAGACTCACATTTTGGACTATGTATTTGTATTCCTAAGCCATTGTACATTCATATGTGTGTGAATTGTACATTCCAAGCATTCATTCCGGACACTGAATATTAGTTTTTCCCCTTACATATGTAGTATATTCCATCTTGTGTTCTTTCACTCACAACCACATATTCGTAATTGTGTTTTATAATAGTTTCAAAATGGGTTTATGAAGAAAACTTTGTCATCTTATATGTTTACTTACATAATCCTAGAAGAACCAACTGCATACTTACACCAACATCATAACAAATGTTATGTTACAGATTGTTTTCAACATTGTTTTTGGCTCTTAGATATGTGCTAAGCCTAAATTTTTGTTTCCATATTCTAATTGTTTATTTAAATACATTCATTTTATTACAATTATTCGTTTAATTTGGGTAAAAAATATAGATTTATACATTCATCGTTTTGCATGCTACATGTCATCTTTATAGGTAGTGTCCTTCTATGAGTGGACTCATACGCTCAATCTTCATAGCAATTGTTATGGACAGAAAGAACCAGTGTTTTAAAAACCGGTTCAAACCGGCCGATCGAACCGAGAACCGGAGGTGATGACGGTTCAATTTAGATCGGTTTTATAATGATTTCCTGAACGGATTAAACCGACCGTTTTTGGTAAAAAACTGGTTCAACCGCCTGAATTGAACCGGAATTGACCGGGTTGAACCGGACATTCTTTGATTTTTGTGTTTGGTTTGGGCTTCTTTGTTTGATTTTGACTTCTATAATGATTGTTTTTATATGTGGAATTCTATTTACGTTTGTAATACTAAAAAGATGACGGTTTTGTAACCAATGTATGCAAGATAATTAAAAACATATAAAAATATAGAACCGGTTTAACCATCCGGTTGAACCGGTTAAATCGGAAAACTTCACCGGACCGGTTCAACTAAAAAACCGTTTTTTAAAACATCGGAAAGAACCATACCCTTTCTATAACGTTTTGTCTGGGCGTGACAACTATATCGACTCTTGTACCTGGTTCCTGATGAGATTGAAGAAGGCTCTCATGGACGCTATGGAAGTAACGTTCATAATTAGCATAGACGATGTGATAAATTTTCCCTTAGGTGATGTATTGATGTGTGGTTAATTATATATATATATATATATATATAACTATGATCAAAGTTTTAAATTTATAAAACTTTTATTACACCTAAAATGTAACACACACTAGGCAGTGTGCTTAATCATGTAGCAGTATAGTTAAGGTAGACCATGTGTCGAACACAAAGGGAACGAGTATGGTTTAGATCAGAAAACTCAGTTGTTAATTAAACTATAAATGGTAAAGTAAATGGAGATTTTGTTTAAATTTAGTTAAACTAAACTAGAGATTAGATTTAGAGATAAGATAGATAAGAACGTTTTCATATAGAGTTGATTATGCCTTTTTAGTTATGGGTGATTCCAATAGAGTACAGTGGATATTAGTAATATTCAATGATACATATACTAGTAAGTTATCTTTGTCTGATTAACTAACATTATAATAATTAAGACAACTAATAAAATTATCATGCAATTAACTATCTAACAATTATTATTAAATTCGTATCATGAAAATATTGATTGAGTCAAATGATCCTAGTGGTCATGGTAATCAATTTTATGCATGATATGTCCTAAATTATATATATATATATATATATATATATATATATATATATATATATATATATATATATATATATATATATTAAGGGATATATCATGTACTTTTGTACATGTTTTTAAGGATATACTTAATTGTTATAAATTTGTAGTTTGTAGATAAAAAGGACCATGTGATGAAATGAAGGCTAAATTTGTAGCTTGGAGATTAAGCAATGTTCCTGATAATTTAAAGATAAAACTACAAAAATGGTCCCTGTGGTTTCTCATTTTATGTGGTTACGGTCTAAACGTTTGAAAAGTTGCAGATATGATCATTTTCAACAAGTTTTGTTGTGGTTTTGGTCCCTCATCCGTTAGTTGGCTGTTAACTTCCTTAAAATGACAATTTTACCCCCAGGGACCATTTTCGCAGTTTTATCTTTTACCATACTATAAGGACCATTTTTGCATACATTCTTTTTTATTTTATTGAATTATTATATATTAATAGATATTATTTTTAATATATAATATTATATACTAATAAATATTCTTTTATTGGATTATTAATTTATTTTAGTTGATTTCGTTTAATTTTTTTTTGTTGGAGTAATTCTTTTTTATTGAATTATTATATATCAATACATATAGTTTTTAATAAATAATATTTATATCATAATAAATATTATATTATTAGATTATTAATTTATTTTAGTTAGTTTTTGTAATTCCTTTTTTTTATTATTTTTCATTGGATTATTACTTTTAATTTATTATTTTATTCATATACTAAATATTGTTTTTTTTGGATTATTGATTTATTTTAGTTAATTCTATTTTTTTTTTTGTCGAAGTAATTTTTTTTATTGAATTATTATAAATCAGTGCATATAGTTTTTAATATATAATATTTATATCATAATAAATATTATATTATGGGATTATTATATATAACAAAACATTATTTTTTTTGAATTGTTATTTTCTTTTAGTTGATGCTTTTTATAATTTTTTTTTGCTGGAGCAATTATTTTTTATTAAATTATTATATATCAATAAATATTATTTTTAATATATAATATTTATATTATAATAAATAATACATTATTGGATTATTAATTTTTGTAATTTCTTTTTTGTTTTTTTGAATTGTTAATTTATTGAATTATTACTTTTAAATTTATTATTTTTTAAAGATAATAAATATTATCGTATTGTATTTTTATTTTATTTTTAGTTGTAACACCCAAAATTTTAAAATATTTTTTCACATTTTATAAAACACAATTTCATTCATAATTGTTATAAAAACACCATTGTATCACATAGTCAAAACATAACATCACATCCCAAGATCAAAATGTAAAAACTCCTCATGTGTGTACTGATCAAGCCGGCGCCTTCCCACGATCCTCACTGGTACCTGAAACACATAACACAACACTGTAAGCATAAATGCTTAGTGAGTTCCCCAAAATACCACACACAACACATATTAGCCACTCGAGGTTATAACTCTGTTTGACCCTCTGGTCAATGTGCCTTAGTGGGACCCTCCAGTCCCATAACTTTGTGGGCCCTCTGGCCCTAACTCTGTGAAACCTACGATCCTAACTCTGTAAACTTTGTAACATACATAGCATAAAGCACATAGAAATCACATCATGCAAAAACATACAAATACTTTGTCACATACTCTAATTACCACTTTAGGTAAAGTACAATGAGAAGACTCACCTCGGATAACTCGGTAAACCTCGAACTCTGAAATACTACACTAGCCTTCGCCTATTCACAAAATAGTTACTCTAATTAATATAACTTCTAAAGGCTAGGCCAGCCTCTCTCTATAAATCCTCTAAGAAGGGTAAAAGACCATCTTACGCCTTTAGTGACTCATAAATCCAACCACTGACTAAACCCTAATAGTCAACAAAGTCAACAGTTAGTATTGACCGGACTTGCCGAGTGCACTAGGGTGACTCTGCGAGTACATGTATGTCCTCTTTGTCCTTGGTCCTCTCCTGACTCGCTGAGTCAACCCTATACTCCCCAGGTCATCACAGGTCGCGAGTCTCGAGGAAACCCGACTCGACTCGCCGAGTCCCTTATGGGCTCGGCGAGTTTCTCCCATGAAAACTCTCAAAAGATCTCTTGACGCTAGATCTGCTTCACCAAATAGTAGATCCATCCTTCTAACACTCAAAAGTCACGTAAAGGTGCAACCTTTACGTGCATGCAACCCATATCAAGCCTCAAATGGAGAAATAACTCTAGAAATGGCAACCTAGTCTCCAATTGCTTACTTGCTTGCAAAAAGGTATAGGGTAGTGACTCTATGGACCTCTCAAGGCCCAGATCTAATATCACCAACACAAGGGAGACCTCATACTTCCTATATCTCATAAAAAGGGGAGATAAAAACCCTAAAATCATGAAATCTATCATATCAACACGAAATAGAAGGAATTATTGTTGGGTTATGAGCATTCTAACACTCCTAAGTGTACATGCAACCCTAAATACCTTGGATCTATGTTTTCTCTATTATACATGCAAATATGAACATCCAAGGTATTATCCTAATCTAGCATACAATATTATCAATATAACAAGATAGAATACATACCTCTTGATGGTGCTTGTCTTCATGAAGCTTGAGTGCTTAGTGCCTCAAGTGTGACACCTCAAATGGTTCACACAACACCAAATACACTTGGAATAACTTGAGAGAAACTAGAACACTTCATGAAATCGGTTAGCCCTCTCTAGAATAATCTAGTCACCGATTTTGGGAAGAATAATATCTTTATATAGTGTTACAATTAGGGTAAACCCTAATTGTCATGACTTTCCATTTCCTTGGATCCATGGGTTCAAATACACCATGGAGCATCCATGAAGCATCATATGGGTTTTGGCCCAACTAGATAATCCATGGAGCATTAGCCCACTATATAAGTATGGATGATTTACACAATCAACCCATATATTTAATTAGTCTTCTTTTGATCACTTAATTAATACTAGATTAATTCTTGATCAATACTAATTAAATAATCTCATTATTCTTATTATTAATATACTAGAACTTATAATATATTAATAACCGTAAGTGTCTTATTTCTCTCATTATAGTCTATCCAAGTGCATGATGCCATGCAACCCAAATGGACCATGCCGGGTCGGGTCAAGTCTTACCAATTATAGTTATGGACTTAGACATTAATCCAACAGTCTCCCACTTGGATAAGTCTAAAACTATTATTGCGTATGACTTCAGGAACCAACTAGCAATCGTAGCTCTCAAAAGCTTCTGTCGAACTCTGACCTTGTAGATGAACTCTGATTTTTGTCAACGACTTGTCCATTAGATAAGGGATCATATATTCCTCCATTCTAGATATCATATGGACTGAGACATGGATTATAATCATTCTCTCTGTCCATTTGTTGTTTCCCGATTTCCGATTTATGACGACTGACTAATTGAACAAATCAAATCAGTCCTGGCCCGGCCGAGCACTTCCATTTGTCATCATCAAATCATCGAGGGGCCCACAGATATCGCTTTCATCCCGAAGGTAAAAGGAATGGATAAACTTCGACTCATATGGCTTGTTCTACTACTTGTTGAATCATACATAAAGACACGTTTTATAGCACCGAGTTACCAAATGCGGTTTCGTGCAATCAATGTACAACCAACTCATAGTAACAACTCATATCTCTAGGTTTGAAGAATATAAGATATTATCGTCTCATGATCACTCGTGATAAAATCCATGAAGTGATTCCAATGAGCGCGGGTTGAATCCAATACTCAGAACTTATGAGCACTCATGAGTGTTGTAGCCCTTTGTCCAACAACTTAGACCTCTACAAGCCAACCCATGACAGTCTTAATTCATATCTACTTCCAACATATGACCGACTGTGGATGGTTTGAATAACTTAGTCATTCCGGAAGAATAACCTAGTTTATTCGGGAAGTCAAAACATGCAAAGTGAAACACAATAATAATTGAATCCAATATGGTCTCAGAACTTATGAATATAAATAAAACTCCTTTTATTTATCACCATATGATTACACATTATTCATTGTATATTGTTTCAGCTATCAACATTATTCTTGAATTTAAAACAATAGTTGTCCCATGCTCCAAGCATGCACACTATGTTTTTCTAAACAATAGTCATGCCATACACCAAGTATGCATAATATGTTTGTCTATGATCTTTATTTTGTGAACTAGACCAAATGAACATAACTTCAATGATTCTCTTTTCACACTCCCAAATCCTTACTGCAAATGCAAGAATTCCAAATTCATGTCATTTACTGAAATCTGTTAGATTCTAAACTTATATGCATCGATCCTCTTGTAATGATTATGCACAAAGTCAGAAAGACTTAACAACAATCATTACAGAGCATTCCAAAGGAGGTCAAGTCCTTGGAACCATCCTTCTTGCATTAAGTTTCCTTAATCTTAAACAGATTGAAAATTCTAACTTTGAAACATTTCCAGATTCCATTTCAACTATCACTTCTGAACAAGAGTTGCCTCCTTACAGATTATGTCAATATGGTCCTTCCAGAATTATCACTACACTTCCAACTGTCCTTGAGCAACCAATCTTTGGTAAACCTTAGATTGTCCTCGACAATTGTTTAATCCTTTTAGTCATATCCAGTTCTAAACCTTTTCCATTCTTAACGCCCCAGGCATTCGGAAAATTTTAGAAAGGATGAATATAGCACATGTAATCGATCCTATATCCGAAGCATATGGGACACGATTCATGATGTCTCACATAAAGACTAAACCAGTCTTTTGCTATAACATTTCCATTTCAATTTGCCAAGTTCTCATAATTCAGATTATGAAAAGGGATGCCGTAATCATAATCGAATTTAAGAACGCAAATAATGGACCCATATACAGAATTTCCTTATGTTGAGCCATTCCAACATTAAATTCATGAAATTCATATATATTCTTGACTAAATGATTAAAACCTCACGATCTAAGCTTATAGATTTGAGATGAAGTATAATTTCCTCTCCCTTAATTATAGCAAAACAACTTTTTCCCAGTTGAAACTTTTGTTTTCTATAATTAACATTGCTAGCTTGCAATACTTATCGTAATTATCATGCTCCCACTAACATGATGATTATTAGCATAACACTTATGCTCCCACTAGCTTTGACATGTACTCAGAAATCAGCTGGACTTCTAGAAATCAATACTTTATTGACTTTCTTACCAAAGTTCAGATTTCTGATACTAGATTGTTTTGATAAAACTTTATCAAAAAACATACACCTTTCCTTAGATAGCTCATGGGTGTGTCAAAACAGTTTTAAGAACTATGAAAAGGGATGCCGTAATCATAGTCTTGATTGTTTTGACCTTTGTCATTTCTCACAAGTCCATGTTAGTGTGCCGGTTAACCACACGCGCTCCACTAACGACTTTGAGAATGCAAATATCACAATTGCTATCTAGCTAAAATCTACTTAGTGAAAGTGTTTCCTCACCATCATTTTCATGAATCGGAGAGAAACCTTATGACACTTAGATTTAATGGTGTATGAGTTCTTATCCATGTGAATTGTCATAGCCATAGTCACAAGACAAGAATTATGACAAACCCAAACTCATATGGATTGAACTCAATCTTAACTTCTTGCCACCTGGCAGCTCAAGGGCCTACCATTGCTTCCAAGTTGTTGTGCAACACATTGAGAACTCTAAGAACTCATATGCAAGGCCAACTTTAACTAGAATGGGCACAGAATATGTCAACACGATAGGTTATAAACCTCAAGTCGTGTGCTAGTGAAGAACTTTAGGTTTCATTCTTGATTAGTTCTTGAGAATTTCAAGACCTTTAAGACTCCCACTGTCCTCTTGACCTATAAGACTCCCTTGTCAAACATCCAAGAGATAGTGTGGATTCTAATCAAGACAAACACTTCACACAATTGGTCTAAGTTGGTCTTTGTTTTATCCAAAACATCACAACTTACCAATTTCAAGAGTAGAAAACTTTTACTCTTACATTTGATAAGTGTTTTAAACCTTCTTTAAGACATGTCACTCAAATTACAATCTTGGAGTATGACTCCAAGACTTGTATTGAAACGAAGTATGACTCGTCTTCTTGATTTAACCATTTCAACAATTTCAAGATCCCTTCTTCTTAGTCATAAGAATGCACTAAGACTTCCTTAGAGAACTAATTTTGATATGGTTTCTTAATCATTAAGATGATCACAAAACTGATACTAAAGTACTCTCCCATCTTTTCAGATTTGAGAAACTTTTATCCTTCTGCCTAATTTGATTCTTCTTATTCGCTCTGCCTTACATTGGAACCTTTTCCAATGTCTCAGAGTTACACTTAAGCTTGTAAGTATAATCATATTTACTGAGCTTTAGTAAACTATGACGAATAGCCTTATATCTTTTGTGGTGGACTTAATCAGTGCACATGACAATGTACTCGATCCCTTAGTCCATTACTTGACTCACACATCCATGTGAACAAGTAATCAGTCTTAATTTTTCCAATACTTGAAAGTTCTCATTCATCATGCTATACAACTTGCATGATTCCAAGTCCCGGTCCAATTGAGACTTTGGATGATGAGAATCTTTCCTTATTTGGTAAATTTAGAAATTACCACAAATGAAAGAATCAATTTCATATTTCCACTCTTGCTATTAATGGAATCATATAAGCAACAATTTTTCCTCAAATGCCATTGTAAGGATATTTAAAATAAATAATATCAAAAATTTCTTTTATTTTAAAACTATGCGGAAAAAACTTATCCTTACAATCCATATGAAAATTTGTTGTTATCTATTCCTTAGCAATATCTCATAACTCCTAAGAAGTAGCTCAAGAATCCGATTTTCAAACTACGCGATAAAAATCCATCTACGCGATCAGATTCAGCATATTCTTTCTTTAAGTTCCTTTACTTTTCTTTGATTCTTAAAACATTACCATGTGACCCAGTCACATCATGTAATAAGAATCTCAGAATAGAAACTTAATAGAGTTAGAGTAGTGGACTTTACCTGAAGTAGAGTCAATCTTATTGACTTTAACATCCTTAGGTAAATTAGGCAGCTTCGCAACTAATGACCCTTACTTTGGCAATATAAACATATGGACCCTTTGATAATGGTACACGGGACTATCACAGACTTAGCTTTTCTCTTTACCATTTGTTCAACCGAGTTGACTATGGCCGATCCCTTTCCATTGGGAAGAGAATGCTTGTTCTGGATTTCCTGTGTCACTATTGTCAATGTCCATAAAGTTTCAGGAAGTTGATCTTAGCAAATAGATAAGATCATTAAGGGTCTTGTCATAGTCTATTTCATAGGTGTCCCAAAGGAACTCACTATGTAACTTAGAAAGTGATTGAACCACCAACTTTCTCAAGACATTGACACCCAACTCTCCCGGCTTGTCAATATGTGACTACATCTCCAAGATGTGATCACACCTAGACCTTGTCTTGCCAATAAGGCTCGAGTGATCTTAAACTTTTCAAGAACTTGTGGGTTAGGGAGAATAATTGGAGGAGGAGAAAGAAGTATGATATCCATGGGACATCATCTTCATTTAGGAAAGCTTGTTTCAAGAGATTTGGGAAGATCATAAATGTCTAAACCAGACATGTTATGGGAGATATTCAAGATAGTTGATTTTTGAGTCCTTAATATGACACCCAATATGAAATATTAAGGCTAGGACCCAACAAACTATTTTATAACTTAGAAGAGGTATGCCGTAATCCAAGCTATAAAACAATTTGAAGGTAGGTGAATGACGATTCACCAATTTCCACCAAGATAAACGAAATGTATTATTAGGTTTTAATTGGTTTTGAAACTCCTAGATCTTTTGAGATTCATTGAACTGTTCAATGGCATGTTTCAATCTCGAGTGTGCCCTTCAGGTTTTGTGACTGGGATGCCGAGGATCACAAAACAAGGTGTGAAGTAACCATGCAAATTACTGGGTACCCTTAAGTGTTTATCCCTCAATCGATGTGCCGGTTAACCACACACGCTCCATCGATACTATGATAAACATTAAGTTACCCTTTGCCTACCTTGTTAAATACGAGTTAGTGTGCCGGTTAACCACACGCGCTCCACTAACCGACTCAAACAAAGTGCAAAGTGTAATTTCGTGGATTAGCACCTTATTCACATTTTTCTAAGTAACTAAGATTGGGTATTATTAAAAGTTTAGTTACTTAGTATTTATCATTAATACTTTTAATGAAGGGAGAATTATAGTCCTGTCAAACCCGTTCGGCTAACGACCCTCCACCAGTCAAGCGAGCGGTGGGTGAGAGTGAACACCCATTAAGTTGCCATTTTATAGGCAACAACCTTATACCCACCTTATAGATCGGCTTCGTGAATGAGGCGTACTAGCGGTAAGACCGACTTTACTCTTATACATATAAATATTATTAACTTATAATATTATAAAGTATAAGGGTTGAATTTTAACTTTTAAAATTCTAAGGGCTAACTTGGAATTAAAGTATTCATAAGAGAAAACTTTACAAATTCCAAAACTTGAGGGCAAGTTTTGAAACTATTCAAAACTAATTAATTCCATAACTTATGTATTTAAAGTAGTTTTAATCCAAAAACTCTTCAAGTTCCATAACTTGTGAACAAATTATGGAAGACTTTAAATTAATAAAGAATTAATCTTTTCTTTATTTTATAACTTATGGAATTAATTAAGGTTACATATTTTATTTATTTATTTTTTTAATAAGTGACTCTTGAACCTCCATAACTTAAGGACAAGACTCTTCATCTTTTTGTAACCTTTGCCAACTTTATGAGTTTTATGAGTCTTTAATGTGACTCTTCATGTAACTTAAGGATAAGTTACACAAACACATTTTATACTCAACTCTTAGATTAATTTGGATTGAAAACAACTTTTTCACTCAACTTTTCTATTAATCTAAGAAACTCATAAGAACAAGATAATTCAAATCAAACTTTTTCATGTAATTAGTCTAACCTTTAAACTAATACAAAACATGAATCTATTGACAATTATCTTGAAAATGGATTAGCATGAACATTACCACATTTAAAAAACAAGTTTATAAGTTCAAAACAACTTAGGGTAATGTTCCTAGTCCATTTCTAGCCAAAAACCTCGAAGATATGCTATCTGGGGTCCAACTCGTCGAGTTGGATGCATTTTGCCTTGGACTCGTCGAGTCCCTTTATGGACTCGGCGAGTCAGCTGGGCTGACAGCATCAAAACTCGATTTTTCAGCTTCTATTGCAGGTATAACAAGAAAACAAGCCTAGGCTCTGATACCACTGTTGGGTTATGAGCATTCTAACACTCCTAAGTGTACATGCAACCCTAAATACCTTGGATCTATGTTTTCTCTATTATACATGCAAATATGAACATCCAAGGTATTATCCTAATCTAGCATACAATATTATCAATATAACAAGATAGAATACATACCTCTTGATGGTGCTTGTCTTCATGAAGCTTGAGTGCTTAGTGCCTCAAGTGTGACACCTCAAATGGTTCACACAACACCAAATACACTTGGAATAACTTGAGAGAAACTAGAACACTTCATGAAATCGGTTAGCCCTCTCTAGAATAATCTAGTCACCGATTTTGGGAAGAATAATATCTTTATATAGTGTTACAATTAGGGTAAACCCTAATTGTCATGACTTTCCATTTCCTTGGATCCATGGGTTCAAATACACCATGGAGCATCCATGAAGCATCATATGGGTTTTGGCCCAACTAGATAATCCATGGAGCATTAGCCCACTATATAAGTATGGATGATTTACACAATCAACCCATATATTTAATTAGTCTTCTTTTGATCACTTAATTAATACTAGATTAATTCTTGATCAATACTAATTAAATAATCTCATTATTCTTATTATTAATATACTAGAACTTATAATATATTAATAACCGTAAGTGTCTTATTTCTCTCATTATAGTCTATCCAAGTGCATGATGCCATGCAACCCAAATGGACCATGCCGGGTCGGGTCAAGTCTTACCAATTATAGTTATGGACTTAGACATTAATCCAACAATTATACCTCCAAAGATGAACTCTCAAGATGAACTCTCAAGATGAACAACTCCAATCCAAGCTCCCTTCTCGCTTTAGATGGATCCTCTCTTCTTTCTCTAGCAAAATCACCCCCAAAATGGAGATTATAAGCCATTTCTTGCACTCATGCCTTTCCTCTCTCTCTCTCTCTCTCTCTCTCTATCTCTCTCTCTAGGGTTTCTCTAGAACAAGGTGGACGTAAATGACAACCATAAGGGCCTTTAAATAGGGCACAAGCCCCAAAAATTAAGGCTTCATTAAACAGCGCGGACTCTCAAGTCCACGCATGGACTCATCGAGTCCACTCATTAATCCAGGCTGGCAATGCGCGATTCCACTCGACGAGTCTGAGCGTCTACTTGCCGAGTCCCTCTATAAAATTTAACGATAATATTTAAAACAAGATACCTGGGAATCCGAATGTTACATTAATGTATACTATTAATTGTTTTTAATTTTATTAGCACTACAAAGTTGCCGAAATACATAAAAGTATCAATTATCATCGTCAAAAATTGGCAGGATCACCTCCAAACACTTACATCGGAGGTTCAATAGATACCCTACCCTATTCCACCCAGCGTTGCTGGTAGCCACCTGCGACAACCTCTTCATAATCCACTGGAATCTTTCATATCCCACATATTGCACAACAAACCCCTATAACAATTATAAGTGGTGGTGGTGACCGAGTGATGGTAGTGATATTTTCCCTATGGTTTCTCATCATAAGCTACATGAAATGAAGGTGTTTGGAAGTGATCCTAACGATTTCGATGATGAGAGACGACGATTTTGCGTATCCTACGATTTTGTGGTGGAACCAATAAAATTAACAACAAGTATTATTATAAATTAAAAATAAATTAATAATCCAATAAAATAATATTTAGTATATGAAGAAAATAATAAATTAAATGTAATAATCCACTAAAAATGGTTTTAAAAAAATTACAAAATTAACTGCAAGAAAATAATAATCCAATAATCTAATATTTATTATGATATAAATATTATATACTAAAAACTATATGTACTGATTTATAATAATTCAATAATAAAGAATTACTTCGATAAAAAAAATTTAAAATAGAATTAACTAAAATAAATTAATAATCAAAATAAAACAATATTTAGTATATGAATAAAATAACAAGTTAAAAGTAATAATCCAATAAAAAATAATTAAAAAAAGAAATTACAAAAATTAAATAAAAAATTAATAATCCAATAATATAATATTTATTATGATATAAATATTATTTATTAAAAACTATATGTATTGATATATAATAATTCAATAAAAAATAATTATTCCAACAAAAAAATAAACGAAATCAACTAAAATAAATTAATAATCTAATAAATGAATATTTATTAATATATAATATTATATATTAAAAATAATATCTATTAATATAGAATACTTCAATAAAATAAAACAGAATGTATGCAAAAATGATCTTTATAGTATAGTAAAAGACTAAACTGCGAAAATAGTCACTGGGGGTAAAATCATCATTTTAAGGAAGTTAACAACCAACTAAGGGACGAGGGACCAAAGCCACAACAAAACTTGTTGAAAAGGATCAAATCTGCAACTTTTCAAACGTTTGGACCGTAACCACATAAAATAAGAAACCACAGGGACCATTTTTGCAGTTTTGTCTAATTTAAAAGAAAATAATTCCAAATAATTAGAATATTTCGAAGATATCTTCTGAAATATAAAGATCGTGTCGCGATCAGTTCGCCATGCCGCGAAATAAGTCGATTACAAAATCCTATAAATTAAACCTAATTTCATCAATAAGAGAGGGGGCCAGAGAGAGAGAGAGAGAGAGTAAATTAGTCAATTCTTCATAAGTTTTTACCAGAGGAAGTCAAAGGAAAGAGAAAAGATCCTTAGAAACCTTAGTTTCAATCCCTTTAAAGGCTGAAGACTAGCCAAAAGCACTTATTTGAGTACTGATTTGCTTGTTAGTTTATTATTTATTTAAGGGGTAAGTCCCCAGTACGTTTTTTTGATGTAGATCATCTAATATAATTATGATATAATTTGTTGAAAGGATTTTGATATAAGTTTAATCTATTATGTTTGCTAAATTAACGACCCATGTGTATTAATGTTGATTTTGTTATGTATATGTAACTAAGTGTATGATCTAAGATTAGGTTCAGATTATGTATCTTATATCAAGTTGTTTTGCTACCATTAGTGACCCGAAACTCCATTAATGAGGTAGGCAATAGGACTAGAGACCGACCGTATACCTAGGTTAAACATAATAAATTAATTTAATGTTCATGATTGATCTGATAACTTGGACAAATTGAGAAGCCGCCATGACCAGTGAGACTGATAATAACTGTAACATTCCAAAACTTCAGGCTAAATTTTTCATTTTTAAAATAATATAACATTCGTCTTAATAAAATTACATTCTTCGTAGACCATTTGTACATAAACCAGTATTCGAAAATCATAGTTATAATGAAGACAATATGGAATCTCGAATCATAAAATTGTTGGTGTGTATGTACCATCTCGCCTTCGCAATCTGATAAGTACCTATAAAATATTTAATCCACAACTGCAAGCATAAAGCTTAACGAGTTCCACACTGTACCACATACAACACAACGTAATAATCAATTAAGGATTATCAGCAACCCTGGTACTATCAACAGTCTTGATTATCACACACAACATACAATATACACAACCATGGGTTATCAGCAACCCTGGGGACTATCAACAATCCCAATGGGCTAACAACACACCTTGTGGATTAAAATCACACCTCACGCGTTATCCGTGGCCCTGAGGGCTATCAGTAGTCCAGGAGTTATCAACAACTCAGTTTACATATAACATCAATCAACAAATAAGACATAATTGGTTATCATGCATATACTACCACACAGGCAAGTATAGTGAGAAGACTCACCTAAACGAAGAGTTGAAATCCACTTTTATAAGTCCTACAAAATCAGTTACATGAACCTCTTAAATCAATCACAAGTTAAACCTCAGACTAAGCTCAACACCTATCTAAGTTTAACCAAAAGTCAAACCGCTCAAAAAGTCAACGATCAATGGTCATCGTTAAAGTCAACAGCCAAATTCAACACTCATCATCACTAACAGTTGGTTCTCACATCGTGACCAACCCATAGTCACTTCGTAGCCAATAACTCAACCCCGATCCAAAACTCAAGATGAAACATCCCAAAAATCATAAGTAAAAATTTTGTTTTTAAGTTAGCCAAAGTCATCAATTATTCATATCAAACCATCATAAGTATGTTAATGTGAAAATACTTATCAGAGTACAATCCCAAAATCATAAAATACTAGACACGAGTGGATTGGCAGTGATCAAGCTGAGCCCTTCTTTCGAACTCGAAGTACCTGAAACATAAGGTTTAACCGTAAGCACATAGCTTGGTGAGCTCTCCAATATACCTTATATCATACAATCAACGGGTCTCACCCAAAGAGTATAACGGGCCCCGCTCTAACTCGCATAACGGGCCCCGCCCAATGAGTTTAACAAGCCTCTCCCTAATTCACATAACGGGCCCCATCCAATGAGTATGATAGGCCTCGCCCTAACTCGTATAACTGGCCCAAACCAACATACAAAACATACAACATAATCTAGTAGGTCGACATTGGTTCCTTCGACCCACGAGTATAGTGAAGAGATTCACCTATCAGACAATGATCAACTGTTACCGCACCTACTGCCAAGAGTATAGATGTTATACACCACCAGTACATCCACATAAGGTACACTCTTAGCTTACCCACCAAAACTAGGGTTTTCACGACAGAAGGTCGCCAACGCCGTGGCCAATAGATGCCACGCTGTGGGGATCATTAAATGATCCACGAAACTTCCAGTATCACCACATCATGGGATGCCTTCACCAAGATGTGGTCACTCCTAAAATCCAAAATACATTAAAATAAAATACCTCCAAGAATCTAGATGTTACAAATATCCCCCACTTGAATCTGACCTCGAAGTTCGTTGCTGCAAATATCTCTGGGTAATGCTCCCTCATCTCCTCATTTGGCTCCCATGTCCATTATGAACCATTGCAATGTTTCCATTGCACCTTCACTAAGCTCACAACCTTGTTACGCAAAGTCTTTGTCTTCCTGTCAAGGATGGAAATCGGTCTCTCTGTATAATTCAAACGATCATCCACCAAAATGTCCTCCAAAGGAACCACTGTGGAATCATTAACCAAACACTTCGGCATCTGATAGATGTGAAAATTGTTGTGGATCTGACTCAGATCCTCAGGTAGATCCAAAAGATATGCAACCCTGCCCACCTGAGCAATCGCCCTGAAAGGTCTAATATACCTGGGGCCCAACTTGCCCATCTTTCTGAATCAGATGACACCCTTCAAAGGCGATACCTTTAGGAGTATCATATCGCATAACTGAAACTCCAAACTTATTGGCATCTATCCGCATAACTCTTTTGTCGGCTCTGTGCAGTCTGCAATCTCTTATATACTTGCTAGATCAACTCGGTAGTCCGGAGCACCACCTCTGTGCTACTGATAACCCTTTGATCGACCTTACCCCAAATAAATTGGGTTCCAACACTTTCTCCTATAGAGCATCTCAAAAGGAGGTCGAAGAGGCCCAAGACTCAGGATTCGCGTTTAGGAGGCCATCAGGGTCAAGCCATTGTGCCAAGTATGGGAGAACTCATGAGGGAGAATATTAAGAGACAAGAACAGGATGTTTCATTTGAGGTTAAATGGGTCATTTCATTAAGGATTTCCCTTATGGACCAGTTTCGATGTGTTTTCACTGCAATCAGGTGGGCCACAAAAAGGCCCACTATCTCAGGCTGATGAGTGGAGCAGTGAGGGCACCTGCTCTAGCTACTTTGAGGATCACAAACGGTCATGAGGGTAGGGTGGAAGCCCTAGCGGTGAGGAGCGGAGCGTTGCCGTTTCAGTCAGGCGATGCTAGAGTTTCATCAAATGCTATCACGGGTATGTTAAATTTTCTTTCCTCGTGCCTTATTATTTATATATGTGCTTTTGAATCATATTGTAAGATATTGTCTTCAGTTTAGTTTCTATATAATTGTCTGGTTAGTAATATCAACGGTCATTATATGCCATTTTGCAAGCCGAGAGTTATGAGTGGGGCACATCTTGGTTAGCTAGATTTAGATTGTTAGGCATTTTTAGTGGGCCATTAGTGGAAGCACATTGGGGTACTCTTGGAATATCAGTAGTCGGATTAGCATGATTAGTTCAACAATGGGGTAGTAGTAATGTAAGTTTATTTTATTAATGGAATTCAAGATAGTTGTAGGGTGTAAGGTATTGATCAGGATTCGAGTGCTAGAGAGTTGTTGCGAAATTGATGTTCTCGGGACGTAAGGGTAGTCCCCGCATCAGAAGCTTTAGGGAAAATGCCCCATGGAATTTTATCACACCCCAAAACCGGAACGGCGGAAATGTTCTGGGGTGGATGACGTCATGTCAAGTATCACAACACATGCATTATAGTAATCAAAGTACAACAAAACATTACATTAATAGTAATAGTTTTACATGGTTCATGTTACAATATATCAAAGTAATACAAGTAAATGTAATAATAACATCATGGTACTAAGCTATCTTCATCAACAACTCCGTGGATGTACCTGTCTAATGCTAACCTAAGAATACAAGTTATTTGAAAAGCGAGTATCAACATTTTTACAATGCTGGTGAGTTCATAAGTAATTAGTGATATTTTATTCAAATAACTTTATAATGTAGTAGTTTAAGAGTTACAGTGTATTAGAGTTCTTTCCAGAAAATCCTATATTTTCTTTAATAAAAGCAGCCTTCTACCAAGACTGGATGGAGTTATGTAGTAAAAGTAGTTTTCCCTTAATCGCTATCATTATCAAAATACTGAATTTGATTATTAAAGGAAGCAAGAGAAGTCAGGGAAATAACATATGCCTCAGCGGTGAGGACTACTGACTAAGGCAAAGGAAATCATAGACTCCAAGAGAGTATCGAACGAACGACACGCCTGGTTCCGTCTAACAAATGGAGACATAGACCCCAAAAGGTACCAAATGAAAGGTACAGCTGGTAAGGTCTAAAACAGTGAATACAGACCGCAGACAGTATCAAATGAAAGATACATCGTGCAAGGTCAAAACAGAGAATACAGACCACAGACAGTATCAAATGAAAGATACATCGTGCAAGGTCAAAACAGTGTGACTCTGAAAATGAGTTACCAGCATACAGTGTAAATTGCAGGGTGAAATACTGTTACCTTAAGGCCATGAATTATAAGGCAACCTGGGATACTCGTAACCATACTAACCGACACTAGAGTACTTGACGCCCAACAAGCGTGTATAAAATATGCCATTTGTCACCACTTGGCTTGGTGGGCCGTGGAATATAGCTAGCAGTTAGGGTGCGGGGGTGTCAATCCCATATAGATCTATACACACAATGTCCGCTCTCTCTACAGGAGACTCTGGTTACTAACTAGACAACGGAGAAGGTCGTGTCCCGAAGATGCATCCCAAATAGTGGGTAGTGGGTTTCATATGTAAGTGCTGAACTAGAGGTAGAGACTCATAACTGGACTGACTAATGTAAACCTATATGTCTATACTCATATACATAACATACAACAAATGAACCAAACGACCTTCAGACGGTCATCCGATCCCACCCGACCACATCTCAACGAAGAAAAGGAAATAGGGCGGACAAACCTTCCTAAGTCCTTCAATTATTATTTATACGCACTTATACAAGTACAAACATACATCTAACTACGATTGAGTGTGTAACAAGTGGAAACGCATCCTGATGTATAACTGGGTCGTGGTGTGTAAACGTACAGTGCGGAATAATCGAATCGTGATGTATAACGTACAGTGTGAGCGAATAGTGTGGAATAACTGAATCATACAGTGTGAGCGAATAGTGTGGAATAACTGAATCATACAGTGTGAGCGAATAGTGTGGAATAACTGAATCATACAGTATGAGCGAATAGTGTGGAATAACTGAATCATACAGTGTGAGCGAATAGTGTGGAATAACTAAACCGTAAAGTGTAAACAAACAGTGTGGGATAATCGAATCGTGAAGTATAAGTATACTAAGTATAAGTGTATCACGAAGTGGAAATGACAACTGATGAAGTAGAAGCGTCTAACAAGTATAAGTGACTACAAGTATAAGCGAAATAGAGGCAATAACATGTATAAGCGTATCAAGAAGTGAAAGCGTTATCAAGTAGGAGTTTACAATAAGTGAAAGCGAAGCAACAGTAACTAACAAGTATAAGTATACGACATGAAAGAGAAATTTGACAAAAACCTTGGAAAACCTTTATACTTAGGAAAATCACATTTTGGTATTCTTTGGTAAAATAAGTTTGAAATCCTGTAGAAATCTTTGAAACCTTTATAAACCAGTTTGAAATGATTTTAGATACAACAGTACAAGTAAGAGTTTTGAAACAGTTGAAAACCTTTTTGAAAACCATTATAGTATCCTACTCGGTAAAACAGTGTACAGTGTGGTAAAATCTCGCGCATGCGGGTTATCAATCACATGAGATTGATATGATAACTGGCATGTTTAACTTGTATTCCCCCCCTATAAAACATGTAAAAACATTTAAAATGTTCATTTAGGGGTATGAACTCACCTAGTGTAAGTAGGTCTGACGGAGGTGCCGGTTGGGTGTTCGGTGTCACATAAAGACTCGAACACACTCAATGACCTATTTAACATATGATAACATATGTTCACATACAATTAGTATATTTAATACTAATTAAACACATATACACACTCAAAGGAGCGGAAAACACTTTGGTTAAGTGTTTGGGGTGTCCCGGGTAGCGTCTAAAGGTGTGTATGGCTTAGGAATGGAGTTTGCTCTCCGAGAGTAAACTCTCTACACTTAGTTTACGGCCCAGGGACAACTCCCCATGATTTTACGGCCGTAAACTCATGGTGAGGGGTTCTAGTGTGTTTTAAGGCTTTATCTTGTTAGTGGGATTTTTCTAGGTCCAATTCCAAAAGGCATGAGTGGGTTTAAGGCTTCTAAGGGCTTCATTAGGGAGTTTACGGCCCATGAACCATCCCTAAGGGAGTTCCCAGCCATGAACTCCTATGCCATGAGTTAAGTGAAGTTTTAAGCCCTTAATACCTTCCTAGCATTTTATAGTAATAGTCTAAGGCCATTTGGGGAATAAAAACCAATATTTTGGCATGTTTAAAGGTGTTTACGGCCTTGACACATGTCTGGGCCGTAAACTCCTTTTACCCCTTCATTTCATTGTGTTTAATTGATCTAAACCCGAAATATCAATCCCCTAATTCATGTATTAAGCCTAAGGGTGGGTTGGGAGTGTTTTAGGGAATTTTGACAAGGTTTAGAGGTGTTTACGGCCTTAGCATGTGCTTGGTCCATAAACTCTCTTTTATGCCTCAAATTGATTGTTTTAAATGAGCAAACACTCCTAGGTTAAATCCTCAATTTATTTCCAAGCTTTTAGGGACATTTTGGACTTGATTTAGGGGTTTACGGCCCTAGAGTGTTCTTGGGACGTAAATGTTGGAATAGTGTCTAAGGCTATAACTATATTCGGTGGTGCATGGTCCTTTTGGGTTGCCTTCACCATAGCAACTTGAAGGATGATTTGTTAAGAGAGAGTAAATGTTATAAGGAATAATATTTAGCTATTTGATTAATATAAGTCATAAATTAATTGGTATTAATTTGGTGACTTAAAGAGATTAATTAAATAAGAGGGTATAAACTGTCAATTGTTTGATAGTTAGACTTTGGACTATAAATCCATTAGGATGGACTTTGGACGGTTTCTAAGAGCTTTAGGATAGCTCAAAATAGTCCATAAGGATATCTATGAATGGATTTGGATAGCCTTAAGTGAAGATTATCCAATTAGGGTTTAGGGTGAAACCCTTAAGGAGTCTAAAGGTATAAATAGGCCCTTGGGATGTGGAATTCGTGTACAACCTTTCAGAACCTAAAGCAAGGAACCTCTGGTCGAATTCCATCCCCTCTCCTCTCTCCTAAATCATCTTGCTTGCTATTGGTGTTTGTAAGCCATTAGAGGAGTGACAATTGTGACTCTAGAAGCTCCAAGACAAGAAGATCAACAAGGAACTCAAAGGTATGATTCTAGATCTGTTTTAATGTTATTGTTTAACCTAATTAGCCATTAGAAGTCTTGGATTCAAAAGCATGTTTGATAGAAAGCCTAGATCCAAGCAATAGGGTTTTGCATGCGCACATAGGAAAGTTCTTATGGCTAAAACCCAACAGTGGTATCAGAGCCTTGATTGGTTTTCTACAAATTGTTGCTTGAATAACTGAAACAAACCTGCAAAATTCAATTTTTTGGTTTTGAGTCACTGACTCGTCGAGTTCCATGGTGGACTCGTCGAGTAGGCCTGACTCGTCGAGTCCCCTTGTGCACTCGGCGAGTCCAAGCGTCAGGAAGGGCCAGATTCGGGATTTCTTTGTGTTTATCTTATCCAAACTTTCCATAAACTAATTAGATCAATATGAATCCGATTTCTTGATAAATATAAGTGTTATCTTGATCTAGTTAAAGGTAATTATCAACTAATTAAATATTTAGTTTTCCTATATGATAATTATTTAATTATTTTGATTATTTTTTGGTAATTATCCTCAAAGAAATCAAAGATAAATCAAATAAAGATAATTAAGATATTAATTGTTAATTGAAATTATTTGTTATTTGATCCTCCATGTTTTTAAATGTTTAAAACCTACCCTATAGTTTTGAAATTTATATTTGTGATTAAAAGCTTTAATTTAGACAACCTAAATTTCAAACCCTAGATTTTGAAAAGTTTAAAATACAACCCTATACTTATATGACATTATTAGAATAATATATATATGTATAATTAAATGCTAGTCTTACCGCTAGTAGGCCTCATTCACGAAGCCGATCTATAAGGTGGGTATAAGGTTGCGGCCTATAAAATGGCGCTTAATGGGTGTACACTCACACCCACCGCTTGCTTGATTGGTGGAGGGTCGTTAGCCGAACGGGTAGGATAGGGCAACCTCATCCTCTCATTAAAAGTATAATAAGAAATACGAAGTAACTAAATTTTTTTTAAATTTCCCAATCTTAGTTACTTTAGGAAAAGTGAATTGATGCAATTCCATGAAATTACACTTTGCACCTTGCTAAGATGTTAGTGGAGCGTGTGTGGTTTACCGGCACACTAATTGATTCTAAGCGAAGGTGGCGAAGGGTGATTCATTGTTTATCATAGTTCGATGGAGCGTGTGTGGTTTACCGGCACATCGAATAGGTGATCGTAACAATGAAGGCACCATGTAAATTTGCATGGTAATTCACACCCGCTTTGTGATCATCGGCATCCCAGTCACAAACAAGAGGGGCATATCGAGATTTAAACATGCCATTGAATAGTTCAATGAATCTCATCCGAACCTAGGAATTCTCAAAAACACTTAGGACCAAAAGTTTAAGTTTTGTGATGGAGAATTAGTGAATCGTCATTCACTTACCTTCAATTTATTTGCATGTTGGATTACGGCATCCCTTTTCTAGTATGTAAATGTTATTGTTGGATCCTAGCCCTAATTTTCTTATTGGGTGATAATTAGGGATTCTTGTTCTAATCTATCTTTGTCCTTTCTATAGATGTCAAACGCAAACAACGCTGCTGCTAGTTCTTTCACGTTGATGAGCCTTTGCCAAAAGGTCACCTTCGATGGAACGAACTTTGGCGAATGGATAAGATACATTCGCACCATTGCTCGCTATGAGGATAAAGAGTATGTCCTCGACGAGAAGCTCGAGAAAATCAACCCCGAAATTGCTACTCCCGCTGAAATCACCGCCTTTGAAACCCATGAGCGAGATGCGACAAAAGTACATTGCATCATGATCGCCACCATGAACTCCGAGTTCCAAAAGTCCTACGAGGACATGTATCCATACGAGATGCATCAAGACTTGTTGGAGAGGTACCACCAAAACGCGAGACAAGAGCGTTACGAGATCTTCACCAACATGATTTCCGCTAAGATGGGTCATGGAGAATCTCTTACCGTGCACTTGCAAAAGATGCAAAGGTATGTCGACCGCCTTCGCAAGTTAAACGTTGACTTCGGCGAAGACTTGGCGATCGACATGGTGCTTCACTCTTTGCCTCCGATGTATAATCAATTTAGGATGACCTACCACATGAACAAAGAGGAGGTCACTCTAAGTAAGCTCCAAGGTCTCTTGAGGGTTGCTGAGAGCAATTTCAAGGACAAGTCTGTTGCACCAACTCCCAATCCGTCTGCTGCTCCTGTCTTGGCAATTGGTCAAGGGAAGGGAAAGAAGAGGAAAGCTTCTTCAAATAACTATCGAAAGGTGAAAGCCCGAGATGGTTCCTCTTCTAGTGGGACAAAAGTTGATCCCTCTAAGCCCTGCTCTAACCCGAAGGAGGCAGAGTGCCACCACTGCCACAAGATAGGATATTGGAAGAGAAGCTGCCCGGATTACCTGCAAGCCATCAAGGAAGGAAAGATCAAGCCATCTTTCGCAGGTATATATGCAATAAAATCTAACGATTCTAATCATGCTATTTCTTGGGTTCTTGACACCGGTTGTGGTTATCACATTTGTTCTAATGTGCAGGGACTAAAAGGAAGTAGGGATGTGGAGCAAGGAAGGATCAATCTAATCATGGGGAACAGAAGATCGTCGCCTGTGACCAAGATTGGAGTGTATTCTTTGGTGCTTAAGAATAGTTTAGTTTTAGATTTGAACAATTGTTGCTACTCGCCAGAAATGGCTAGAAACATCATTTCATTTCATGGTTTATATAGACAAGGTTTTAGATTTTCTTTTAATAATGAGAATGGTTCTATTTTGGCTTATCTAAATGGTGTCTTTTATTTTGAAGCTATACCATGTAATGGAATATATGAAACTGTTATGATTGTTGATAACTTAGGAAATGATGTTTTGAATATTGATTCTTCCACTAGTATGGATAAAGCATCCTTATGACATTGTCGTCTTGGACATGTCAACAAGAAACGCATAGCCCAACTCCAAAAGGATGGAGTGTTGGAGTCATTCGACCTTAGGGAAGATGACACATGCGAATCTTGTTTACTTGGAAAGATGACTAAGTCACCCTTCACGAGTACTTGTGAAAGGGGTGAAGGACTATTAGACCTAATACATACCGATGTATGTGGACCTTTTAGATCAACCACGAAGGATGGGAACCGCTTCTATGTGACCTTTACCGATGATTATAGTAGATATGGGTATATCTATTTAATCAAGCAAAAGTCAGAAACCTTTGAAAAGTTCAAAGAGTTCAAGAATGAAGTGGAGAATCAATTGGGCAGGAAAATCAAGATGCTTCGATCCGATCGAGGAGGAGAGTACCTAAGTCTTGAATTCCACGATTATCTCAAGGAGTGTGGAATAGTTTCGCAATTGACGCCTCCTAGGACACCGCAATTGAATGGTGTGGCAGAAAGGCGTAATCGAACCTTATTGGATATGGTTCGCTCTATGATGAGTCGTGCTTTACTACCTATCTTCTTTTGGGGGTATGCCTTAGAGACTGCCGCCCATATCCTTAACCGAGTCCCTACCAAGAAGGTTGCCAAAACACCTCACGAGATGTGGACATGGAAAGCTCCCTCGTTGGCACATATCAAGGTTTGGGGTTGCGAGGCTTTCGTAAGACGAGATACTCACGACAAGCTTGAACCTCGAAGTGAGCGATGTATTTTCATCGGCTACCCGCAAACTTCCTTTGGATATCTCTTCTATAGACCGAAAGATAATGTTATCTTTGTTGCGAGGAGAGGAGTTTTCCGAGAGCGAGAACTCATAACCCAAGGAGATAGTGGGAGGCAAATCGAACTTGAAGAGATTCAAGGATCGATAGATGAAGGAACCTCTACCGCTGGCGTTCAACCCGAGGAGGAAACTCCGGTTGAACCGATTGACGAATCCTTACCTCTTAGACGTTCCGATAGATTTAGAGTTCAACCCCAGTTTTATGGTTTTCATATTACTACCGAAGGGGACACGTATATTAGTGATGGTACACTAGTAAATCTTGATGAACCTAATAGCTATAAGGAAGCCATGGCAGGCCCGGAGTCTGCGAAATGGAAAGAGGCGATGGATAGCGAGATCCAATCCATGTACGATAACCAAGTTTGGAATTTGGTTGATTACGTGCCCGAACGTAAGACCGTAGGGTGCAAGTGGATCTTCAAGAAGAAGACCGACGTGGATGGGAACGTACACACATACAAAGCGCGATTGGTTGCGAAGGGCTTTACTCAAACTCCCGGAGTTGACTATGATGAGACCTTCTCACCAGTTGCGAAGATTAAATCTATTAGAGTGATGCTAGCAATTGCCGCATTTCATGATTATGAGATTTGGCAAATGGATGTCAAGACCGCTTTCCTTAACGGAAAGTTGGCTGAGGATGTTTACATGGCTCAGCCAGAGGGGTTTGTGGATCCGAAGCATCCGAATAGAGTGTGTAAGCTTGAGAAGTCCATTTATGGACTTAAGCAAGCGTCTCGCAGATGGAATCTTTGCTTTGATGAGAAAGTCAAAGAGTTTGGATTTGTACGAAGCGAAGACGAATCTTGTGTATATATCAAAGCCAGTGGGAGTGTAGTAAGCTTCCTCGTTCTATATGTCGATGACATATTACTCATAGGAAACGACATCCCGACTCTGCAGGAGGTTAAGTCCTGGCTCGGGAAGTGCTTCGCTATGAAGGACCTCGGAGAGGCTTCTTACATTTTGGGAATAAGGATAGTAAGAGATAGAAGTAAGAGACTAATTGGACTTAGTCAGAATACTTACTTGGAGAAGGTACTAAAACGTTTTAGTATGGAAAACTCAAAGAAGGGAGAACTACCGATACAAGGAAATGCCAAGTTGAGTAAGACTCAAAGTCCGAGTACCGAAGCCGAGATAGCAGAAATGAGCCGAGTACCATACGCTTCCGCAGTTGGCTCAATCATGTACGCTATGACTTGTACTCGCCCTGATGTAGCCTTCGCTTTGAGCATGGTTAGCAGATATCAAGGGAATCCTGGCAAAGCACATTGGATTGCGGTGAAGAACATCCTTAAGTACCTTCGGAGAACGAAAGAATGGTTCTTAGTCCTTGGAGGGAGTGATGACTTGAAGGTGCGAGGGTATAGTGACGCCAGCTTTCAAACCGACAGGGATAACTATCGTTCGCAGTCGGGCTGGGTCTTTACCCTAAATGGAGGAGCAGTGACATGGAAAAGTTCCAAGCAGGAAACCGTAGCTGATTCAACGTGCGAATCAGAGTACATCGCAGCGAGTGAAGCGTCGAAGGAGGCAATATGGATGAAGAACTTCATCGGTGATCTTGGAGTTGTGCCAGCCATAAAGGAGCCTATGGAGATTTTGTGTGATAACGAAGGTGCGGTTGCCTTGACCAAGGAACCGAGGGATCATGGTAGATCTCGACATATCGACAGAAAATATCACTTCATTAGACATCGTGTAGAAGAAGGACAACTCGTAGTGAAGAGGATATCATCAGAAGATAACCCAGCAGATCCGCTTACGAAGGGACTGAGTAGGGTTAAGCACTTACAGCATGCTAGGAGTGTTGGGCTGAAGGATGATATTAGCATAGATTAGATTGTATTAGAAACGTATAATAGATAAATGTAATTAACATTTGATGATTAAATAAAGAAGTTTTATTTATGAGTAAAGTTACTATCACATGTTAGTTGTTTAACTATTGTTTCACTTTGCATGTTTTGACTTCCAGAATAATTGAGTTTATTAGGAATAATCGAATTATTCAAATGGTCCACAATCGTTCATATGTTGGGAGTAGATATGAATGAAGATTGTCGTGAATTGGTATGTAGAGTGTCTAAATGGTGTTAGACATAGCAAGAGTTGCTGCAACGTTCATGAGTGCTTATGAACTGGTTTTGAGCATTGGAATAAACCCGCGCTTGCTGGAATCACCTTATGGAATACGATATAAAAGGTGATCGCAAGACGATAATATCATATGGTCTTAAAACCTAGATATATGGTTTATTATTTGTTAATTGATTGTGCATTGATAATGCGAAAACGCATCAGTAACTTGATGTTATAAAACGCATTGTTGTGTATAGTTGGTTAATGAATAAGTAAATGCATATAAGTCGAAGTTTATCTGTAAATTTTATCCTAAGAGGGTAGAAGAGATATCTTGGCCACTCGATGATTTGATTTGACTTATGTGCCGGGCCCGGTCAGAACTGAATTGATGTGTTCGATTAAGTTCTATGTCAAATAAATCGAAGATCGCGAAATCTATATGCTAGACTAACCATTCCATAGGATTGTCAGCATGATATCTAACAGAGGACTGTACGATCCCTTATCCAAAGGACAAGATTGATTAGATCAGAGTTGACAGCGTCTTTGAGAGCTACGATTGCAAACCGTATTATACTTGTATAGTTACTAGACTTATCTAAGTGGGAGACTGTTGGAATAGTGTCTAAGGCTATAACTATATTCGGTGGTGCATGGTCCTTTTGGGTTGCCTTCACCATAGCAACTTGAAGGATGATTTGTTAAGAGAGAGTAAATGTTATAAGGAATAATATTTAGCTATTTGATTAATATAAGTCATAAATTAATTGGTATTAATTTGGTGACTTAAAGAGATTAATTAAATAAGAGGGTATAAACTGTCAATTGTTTGATAGTTAGACTTTGGACTATAAATCCATTAGGATGGACTTTGGACGGTTTCTAAGAGCTTTAGGATAGCTCAAAATAGTCCATAAGGATATCTATGAATGGATTTGGATAGCCTTAAGTGAAGATTATCCAATTAGGGTTTAGGGTGAAACCCTTAAGGAGTCTAAAGGTATAAATAGGCCCTTGGGATGTGGAATTCGTGTACAACCTTTCAGAACCTAAAGCAAGGAACCTCTGGTCGAATTCCATCCCCTCTCCTCTCTCCTAAATCATCTTGCTTGCTATTGGTGTTTGTAAGCCATTAGAGGAGTGACAATTGTGACTCTAGAAGCTCCAAGACAAGAAGATCAACAAGGAACTCAAAGGTATGATTCTAGATCTGTTTTAATGTTATTGTTTAACCTAATTAGCCATTAGAAGTCTTGGATTCAAAAGCATGTTTGATAGAAAGCCTAGATCCAAGCAATAGGGTTTTGCATGCGCACATAGGAAAGTTCTTATGGCTAAAACCCAACAGTAAAATCCTCTTTGAAAGATTATATGGTCGAATTTTGGGGTATAATCACAAGTTATAATGTTTAGAACAAGCTAGGGTAAGTGGACTTACGATTTGGAAGCGTTTGGTTGCGGATTCGGGTCAAAAACGAGTCTAGAGAGAGAGAGAGTATAGAGAGAGAGAGAGGGTGGAAAAGGCTCAAATGGAGTTTACTCCCCCTTATATATGGGTGGGAGTTGGAGATCAGTGGAATTCTACCCGGTACTGCCGTTAAACGGGGCTTTTGGTCGCACCCGATTTAGCGGTCAAATTTTTGACTTGGTTGCGACTAGACATTTTTAAGAGCATTATGTGGGTGTTTCTAATTTGCTTCGACCCTTACCAAGTCATTATAAAAGTCCTCATATAATTAACCTCTTCCAAAAGGTTAACGGACAGTTAAATAAAATGAAGCTTTTAACGTAAAAAGGTTAAAACTAACGGAATAGATTTCGGGTTGTCACAAATTTGGTTGTCCCCTCTTGGGACAATGAATTTAGAGTTCAGAAGTGCTTGCATCGCTCAACATGTAACACCCAGATACTAGAAGGCTAATTAAGGAAAGATAATAAGCAAATTAAAGGTCTACTCATCGAGTTCAAGGGGTACAACTCGACGAGTAGAAATTAGTTTTTGGACACGAGTTGAGGAACCTACTCGACAAGTTGGAGGGGACCAACTCGAAGAGTTGGTCTAGGTTTTGGAAACCCTAGATTTGTGGTTTAGCACCCTATTTCAACATCTTAATCCTCAGTTCAGGGCTTCATTTCCAGCCTCTATTGTCTAAACCCTAATCCACAAAACCCTAGTGATTTGTTTGAGGCTGTGAGCCATTTTGAGTGATATGTGTGTACTTTTGAATCTTGTAGAAGAAGATGAAGCCAGATGGAACAAGAGGGAGATAGTAGATCCTGAAACTATACATCATTTTCTACATTTTCGGGTAAGCAAGTACCAACCTAACTTATTGGTTTCTTAGATCTCTTCTTTTTGTTTTTATGATGGTTTTTGGTCCAAGTATATTAGTATGTGGAGAATGGATGAACCAAGTGGGTATTCTTCCATATCTAGGACTTCGAAGGGCTATTATGGCATAAAGGTGCAAATTTTATGCCATAGGAGCCCCCATGCAAGCTCTAAGATGTCATATTGGCCTTTTAAGCCCAAAATGTCACACCCCCGAACCGGAGCGTTGGAAACGTCCGGGGGCGGATGATGGCATTGTATAATATCATAACAGTTGAATATAATTGAAACATAGCAACCCAGATAGTATACATTAAGAATACAAGTTTACATAGGTTACATACTATGTTTGTTTAAAAGTTACAAAACAATGACTGAAAAGTAGAATTCCATAATGCAACAACGCTTGTTCTCAAAAGATTTGGATAGTTGTTAACGGTTCCCTGAGAATACAAGTGATTTTGGAAAACATCAACAATACTGTTGGTGAGTTCATAAGCATTTTTGTATGAAAAGGGTTTGTAACTATTTAGTTTAAATATGGTTTTGTATACTTCCAGAAAATCTGATATTTTCTATGGAAATGGATTGTAAGTCTTATATCCAAGACTAAAAATGTATGCATGTCCTTTGTATCTTTTCCTTGTAAACATGATAATGTATGTTTCCAGAAAATCCAATATTTTCTTATATGTGATTTGTAGTCTTAACCGTAAGACCATAAATGTAAACAATAATGTACTGAAAAATAGTATGTAGTTTTATCTTTTAATGAAACTAATGAAGTGTAAGCTTCCCATAAACCCAGATAATATTGTTAATCCCAATGTGAGTTATTATAATCATGCTTAATATCACTGTTATGCCTGAACGACGTTCTTCAGGCGTCGAAATTGGTAGATATATGTCACTCTAGACTTTCTTGTCTAACTGTAGTGAACAACTAAGGTATGGGGTTGCCAATCCCATATAGATCTATACACAACTATCTCGCTCTCCTTCCAGGAGACTCTGGTTATAATGCAGAACTTAAAGTGTACACTAGGCAGGTATGGTGAAGAGAATGTCTCACTAGAGCATTAATAGATTTATGTGAACTACGACTCCCTTTTTCTTGTATAATGCAATAATTTTACCATTTAAATGTTATAAAAGTATGGTTTTGTGACTTCTAAACTATACCAATTATAGTTTGCCTTGTATGTTTTTGTGTAAACTTTTTATATAAACTTTATAAATATATCAAGTTGTAATCTTGTCTAATGTTGATGTATGTTACCAAAACATAAATCCTTGGGTTTTAACCGACCAAAAATAGTAGTGGCTAAAATATAACCATTTTTACTAGAAGTACTATTTTTAGTAAATATCACCAAAATCTTGTAGTTTGTACTACTCATATTTTTCATGTTGATGTTTGTTATCACAAAATGAGATATATTTTTGTTATCTTTGTACATCAACCCATAAAACACACATTTTGTGTAAATAAAATGGTGTTAACTACATCTTATGAAAATATTACTCCACATTCAAATACTAAGTTGAATCATGCAATATCCATAAGACAAACATATTTTGACTTGTATCTCCCCTTAAAAGCATGTAAAACTCGAAAAATGAGGGTATAAAGCTCACCTTGGTTTAGTTTCGTGGATGGTTGGAAGGAAAGAGATGATAGTTTTTGAGACAAGCTTCTTGTGTGGAAAGTTGAAGACCTTCTTGTAGGATGATTCTTCTAAGGACTTCACGCACGAAAAATATGTGTAAACATGATGAAATTTACACAAAAATGCGTCAAACTACTAGAGGATGTCGAATATGCTTACCAAATACTCTAGAACCAGCCTTAAGATGGTGATCCTTGAAGAAAATGATCTTATTCTTAGAGAAAATAAGATGTTGAAGTAGGAAAAGAATGACAAGAGTGGAAGCATTCCACTCTCGTCCGAGAGTATTTAAGGAGAGAGGGAGGCATTGCTTTATTGTTGTTTGATGGGTATTTGTGTGTCATGTATGGAGGTATGGTGTACAAAGGTATGTATGGTATGGATGTTTGATGGTTAAAGAGATGTAAATCTTGGAGTGTTCCATCATTAGGTCAAAACCTACCCTATACCCCTCCCTTGGACCGAAATCTCTTTGCCAAAGAAGGAGGTTTTCGGCCTTATGGGGATCCATGGAAGGGTTTTCGGTTTTGCTCTTCTTGAAGGAGTTTTTGGTTTTAGGGGTCACCCCTTTAAGGGTGATTTCAGTCATGGGGGTTTCCATTGCCGAAGACCCTAACGCATTTCCCACTTTTGATTTATGTTTTACGTATTTGATCTATTTTGGTTTTTTAAATATTTATTTTGAATATTCATATATATATATATATATATATATATATATATATATATATATATATATATATATATATATATATATATATATATATATGTACTCATATAAAAATGTCATTTTTGATTTACAATTATCAATTGCAACAATGTTACATTGTGTATTCGTTTGTATATGGTTACAATCTAGACTTTACTTGACCCTATATTTACTAGTTGTCACACAAAAAGCCATGCATGGAGGAAAAAGGCCTAAGCTTTACGTGTTATGGCCGTGCTTAGAGTATAGATCTCAGTGAATATGCCTAAGTTTGAAGTATTGGTAGCTTGTGGTCCTAGATCTAGGTCCTAAGGAGTTAGGGTTTGAGACACAGCCATTGTGTGAGGGTATTAATGGGTAAAGTTGGAAACTTTACCCTTAAAAGGATGTTTTCAGGGTACAAGGGAAGTATGGAGCTTAGATTTGAAGATTTAGGGCTTAATCCATTGAGATGAAGCCACAGAAAGAGGAACTCGACTAGTTCATAAAGGAACTTGACGAGTCGATTTGATTTGTCCCAATTCTGTGAAGGACAGGACTCAGCGAGTCTGTAGAAGGACTCGACAAGTTGACTCGTCATGTCCCGACAGTAAGTAGTGTGGGAACTCGGTGAGTCAAAGGAGTGACTCGATGTGTTGGGTCAACTAAGGGTCGACTTTGACTTTGACCAAGCATTGACTTAGACCAGAATGTTAAATTTGACAAGGGGTAAAATGGTCATTTTACCCTGAGAAGGATTATCTTTTTTTTTTGACTAAGTATTATATTGGTAATTATAGCTCGGGGAGTCAAGAGATCAACAGTTCGGGGATTTGCCAGCTAGCAACGAGAGGTTTATTCGTAGGATTCTGCAGTCAGCTTGTGAGTTGAGTTTTCTCCAGTAGGAACGGGTCGAAGGCACCAATGTCGACCCGTTTATGTATCTTAGTGTATACGGATTTAGATCCGATGTTGGGGTAGCCCGATGTAGTTTATATGTATATGGATTTTGGTCCGATGTCGGGTGAGGCTCGGGGAAGGTTATTACGAATGTTTCTGAACTACGGTTCGATGCCAGGTGGTACCTAAGGAAGGAATGCATGTTTAGTTATACTTGTTGTCTTTGTGATACTTTTATGTGCATGGTAGGGAGGTGAGTGTGAGCGGGGGCCTGTATCTCATCATTAGCTGAGTGTGGATGGGGTTCCATATCTCATTATTAGTAGAGTAGGGGCAGGGCCCAAGATAGGCGAGGCCTTGAGACTAGCAGTTATAATTTTGTGTTTGTCTGATATGTACTAGCATGATTATATGTTATTGTTTGTATGTGTATAGAAGTCTGGGCCCAAGGACAGGCAGGGCCTAGTAGAAACATATCAGTATACCGAGCGGGGCTCGATGCTAAGCGAGGCCTGATGCCGGATTTGTCTGATGCGGGCAAGGCCCGGGGTAGCGGGCTAGGCCCAATGTATGTTGATAGGTGCTTATGTGTATGGTATTTGGTAGCATGGGGAGACTCACTAAGCTTCGTGCTTGCAGTTTTCAGTTTTGGTTTCAGGTACTTCCACTCAAGGGAAGAACTCAGGATGACTGAATGGCACACACCACAACTTTTAGCCTGTGATGATTTACTCTGATAATTTGATAAATTATTTTTATATAATATTTTGTTATGATAATTTTATATATATGAATTATGATCTTTATTGTGATGTTATATGAATTATGGTTTTCTTAAATGAATTTAAAACAAAAAATTTGGACCGTATTTTGGGATATTACACGGTATGGATGACACTTGTATTTGGAAGGACTCTTGGGTCTAATCGTTACCGTTAATAAAGAAAGAGCGGTAGCGAGTTGATGATGAGGATGGCCGTATGGGTTTTGTAAGACGCTAGAATACTCAATGAAATTTTGAAATTGTATCGGTTGAAGATGTTTAGAATACATGAATCTTTAAACAAGTGAGTTGTTGGGTTGGTGAGTTGTTAGTTCCGGTAAAAAAGGAATCTTCTTTCATTTCCCTTGATGAGGTTGGTAGAGAATAGTTAAAACCAAGCGGGAGAGAACCATTGGGATTTCCATGTATAGATTCAGGTTCGAAACTAGGAGAAGTTCCACATCCTAGTCGAGAGGAAAACCAATTCAAGTGGTAGTCTAGATTGAGGTAGCATAAGGTTGGGGGTTCATAAACTTTCAACGATATGGTATCACATTTATAGTGATGCATAGCAGATATGTGGTTGGATCCAGGTTGAGGTTTATGTTAGAGCCTCTCTACCTGTTCTTGTATGATGAAGGATATGGGGTTCGAAGCATGACCCAAACACCTGATTGTAGTACAGTCGATGTGGTTTTGACCTGTGTATGATTGTGGGGTAGTATGGTAGATGGAGAGTAAGACCATGAGTCAAGATCATTATTGATATGGGGTGTTGTAACACTACGGGGTAACCATAACATACACAAGGATGATAGGCTGTCAGGGTAGTGTTGTAAGTATACGATGTAGCTGTAGCATTCATTGGAATGAGGTAGTCCATTGCAAGAGTGATTGTTGGGCTGGGGCCTAAAAAACACTCGATTGGGTGAGACCCATGGGCCAAGCCCATTCGATAGTGCAGATTGGATGAGACCCGTGGGTGAGGCCCGTTTGGTTATGATAATGTGGGTGATACCCAGTAGAAATTAGCTTGAGCAAGGTATTGGATCACTTTTAGAGTAGGATGACTATGTGGTCAGTGGTTGTTATATGTGTGATGGTTAGGCTAGGGTAGCCCTTATCAATTAGACTCTTAATCGGAGCCTTGTGGTGGGACCAGGTGTGAGACTTTCAATCTCTACGGTTGATTGTGGATTTTATATGTCTGTTTAGTGGAAGGTCACCGTGTAATTAGAATGTTTCAGATAGAATGCAAGTGTAAATCTTTGGATTTTCAGGATGTGATTTATGTCCTTGGTTGACAAAAAGGATTGAGACTTGTGTTAGGAGTCGCCTTTGTTTATATGAAATATTTTTTCAACAACAAGGTATGGTTAGGATTATGTCTTGTAACACCCTGTTCTGAAAATGTTTGTTTATGGATTTTAGAGGCCCATACTAGGGGCATTTTGGTATTTATGGGTATTGAAGTTTTTATTCATGAGGTTTGGGGTGTGGGTGTGTTTCTAGAAGCGTAGGTCTTCTCGCCACCTTTTCGTGGATATAAAGTTCGTCAGAAACAGACTTAGAACGAAGGAGTTATAGGACATTGAAGTTATTGGCAATATTGGTCCTTAAGGGAGAAAGAGGGCAAGAAAGGACCATGCATGCAAGGTGGCCAACACAAGAGTACCCCCAACGTAAGGCTAGGTTATGCCCAGTGTATAAGGTCATAAGGTTGCGGGTGTTTTTTGCGTACACCCAACGTATAGGATGTACGCCCGACGTACGTCCAGTGTCCAGAAACCCTAAGTTTTAGGGTGAGCCATTATATAAAGAACATAATGGCTCAAAACCTAGCCTCATTGTCTGCTCCCCAACCTCAGAGAAAGCATAGAATGCTTCATATCATCATCCTTGGGTGATTTTTACTTCAAGAAGCTCACTTTGGTGGTGTAAGCTTGGAAGGAGAGATAAGGAGGTTGGCAAGGAAGAACTTGGGAAGTTGGAGCTTATAGATCTGGAATAGCATCATCATTTGGAACTCTTTGGAGGTATAAAGTTCATAACTTTACTTAAGAGTGCTTAGATCTAGTGTAGTTTGGTTTTAGAGTTATTTTGATCCCAATAATGGACCTTTGTGATGAAATCTCGTTTGTGAGCTTAGGGTTGCCACCCTCAGAGCTAAAAGGGTCCCATAAGTAGTAAAGTCTCCATCTTGAATGTCTTAATGGGTTCATGTATGAGATCTATCCCTATTTTTGGAAGAGGAATATCATTTTTGGGAGTTTGGGCTTCTTTGGGCCAAGTTAAGTCACCAAGTCAGTTACTTTATGGATTAAGATGTGAAAAAGGACTTGGATCTGTGTTTATAGCTTCTGGAGTAGAGTATTAAGCACTTAATGGGAGAGTGACTTAACATGGGGAATTATGTTGAGCGTACATGCAGTTACGCCCAACGTACACACATTGGCTAGTACGCTTAGTGTACGTGAATGTACGCCCTGCGTACTCTGTCAGTTTGGGCTTTGTGCTTTGGGCCTCGGATTGGGCCATGCTTTGGACTTTAGGCCTTAGTGGGCTAGCAGAAGTCAGATGATGTGGTTCAAGAAGATGTTTGGGCTTAGGGTAAGGTCTATTAGAGGGTTTACGCCCGATTTAGCAAATTGGGCCATTAGCGGGCCACTATTAGGTTTGGGAAGCCCATCTAGTGTTGGGCTTTTTTATATTATGATTTTGAGCCTTAGATATGGACCAAGTTGGACTAGGGGTAAAATGGTCATTTTACCCTAAGGAGGATTATTGTTTTAGACTAAGTGATATTTTGGTATTGATAGCTCGGGGAGTCGAGGGATCAGCAGTTCGGGGATCTGCCAGCTAGCAGCGAGGGGTTGTTCGCAGGATTCTATAGTCATCTTTGCGAGGTGATTTTTCTCCAGTTGGAATGGGTCTAAGGCACCAATGTCAGCCCGTTTATGTATGCTAGTGAATATCAGATTTAGATTCGATGCTAGGCGAGGCCCGAGGAAGGTTTACATGTATGTTTCCGAGCTACGGTTCGATGTTGGGTGGTACCCGAGACAGTAGTGTGTGTAGTTATACTTGTTGTCTTTGTGATACTTGTATGTGCCTGATAGGGGAACGAGTGTGGGAGGGGGCCCATATTTCATCACTAGTTGAGTGTGGACGGGGTTCCATATCTCATTAGTAGCAGAATAGGGGTTGGGCCAAAGATAGGCAGGTCCTTGAGGCTAGCATTTATAGTGCAGTGATTATGTTAGCATGTTTATCTGTTATTGTTGTATGTGTGTAGTAGGCGGGGCCCGAAGACAGACGGGGCCTGGTAGAAACAGATCTGTATACCAAGCGAGGCTTGATAGGCGGGGACTGATGTCGGGTGGGGCCCGATGTAGCAGGCTAGGCCCAGAGTTCGCAGTATGTGATTATGTATGGTATGTGGTAGATTGGGGAACTCACTAAGCTTCGTGCTTACAGTTTTCAGTTTTGGTTTCAGGTACTTCCAGTAGCGGAGGGAGGAGCTCGGGATGACTACATTGCACACACCAAGAAGCTTTAGCATGAGAGGCTTTTACACTGATAAAAGAACATGTTTTGAGATGATACTTTGATTTGATATGTCAACTTTTGTTTATGAACGATATGATTTGGTTATTATGATTTTTATTAATTAATTGTAAAGAAATTTTCGGGACCATGTTTTGGGATGTTACTTGTCTGCCAGGGGTGTCAACTAGATGATTTAGGATCGAAAGGATATATTTCAGTTCGGATTGCAGAGAGAGGTCCTATTGATTGTATTGCAGAATGGTTCTGCCAATGTGGATGTCAGGTAAAGTTTGGGGATTTCAGACTTATAGTAGATAAGTGATGCTTTTTCCATATTATAAAATTTTAGTGGATCAATAATTCATTCTCCATCAGGGCATATGCGTACTGATGCTATTGGCTTTCGATGGTAGTGTTGGAAGGTGGTCGTGAGTATGAGTCAACTTTTCGTTGAAGTGGGCTTCAAGCAGAATTGGTCAGATCGTCTGATTGACTATGAGGTAGCTAGGAGTGATTTCGAGGTGGAAATCTAATTTAAGTGGGAGAGATTTATAACACCCTGTTTCGAGTCGTTTCATAATTTGTGGTCGTGACGGCCCAAAGGATCAAATATCATAAGGCTTCGGGCTTTGGGGAAAGAGAGTTTTAAACCCATTTGGATGTGGGTAATGTAGATTATGTGATCAAAGAGTTATGTTTGTGATTTGGAGCCCAAGGGTATAATGGTAAAATTGGTGGTTTGGGCCTTTCATGAATTAATAATTTAAGTTCAAAAGGTTTTAAGGAAAAAGAGAGTTGATAAGACTGTTGGGCTTCTCATTACCTTTCCGAACATATAAGGAACGCCAAAAATAGGATGTAGAAGTTATGGCCAGTGGAAGTTACAAAGATTTTGGGTTATGCCGGGTACGTCGGGTGTACTAGGCAGGAGTGATCACGGATGACCAGCCTGGTAAGTTGGTGTACTAGGAGTACGTTGGGCATACGCGACCTAGACTCAAACCCTAATTTTGGGTTTTGGACCCTATTTAAAGACCTTAACTCATTTTCAACCTTTCTTATCTTCAGTCTCCTAACTATCTGACCCTAAATTCGAAAGCCTAGACCCATTTGGAAGAATATTGAGCCTTTAAGTGAGTTTGGTGTGTTTTTGGTGCATTTGGAAGGAGAAGAACTCCTTGGAGAAGTGTTGGTTGTCTTGGAGCTTGTAGATCTAGGCCTTGTTCACCTTGATCTATCTTCTGGAGGTATAAAGTTTTAATCTTGATGGTTCTCTCATGTGGATCTCGTTTGGGTTGTGATTTTTCATGTTATGGCTCCATGGTTGTGGTTCTTATGAGTAGAAGTTACTCCAGAAACTTTGAGCCTTACTTTTGGTGTTTGTTGAGGTCATTATGTCATAAAAATTTGATCTCGATGAGTATTATCCTTCCACGTATGAGCTAGTGACCTTTTGATGAAGTTATGAATCTAGGGCTTTGGTTTGGACCCCATTAAGCCATGTGAAGTCATAAAGTCGACAACTTTATGACTTAAGACATCCCTTAGAAGTTAGATCTGTGTTTTGAATGATTTGGTCTTAAGCATTAAGAGCTTGGAGTAGATATTGGACTTCAACATCGTACGTTGGGCATACCAAGTTGGTACGCGAGGCTTACGCACCTAACTGGATTTTGGGCCATTTTTGGGCCTTAATTCATTTTAGGATTTGGTCCTTGCTTTGTTGGTCCAAGTATAGGATGGTAAAATAGTCTTTTACCCATTAGTATGAGAAGACATTAATTGAACCTTGGATTTCCTTAATCATTGATTACAGATATTTTAGATGTGTTCAATGTGAGGAGCCTAATAGTTGCAGTACGTGTGTGTTTTGGGTATTTCGGATTGAGGTGGGTCTCCTCACTATACCCGTGGGTTGAAGGCACCAATGTTGGCCCACAAGGATCAATTATATACTACCTGTCTTTGTGACTCTTGCATGGTATGTTGGGCTAGGTCCATTATATGTTGGTTTAGGCCCATTGTATGATGGGCTAGGCCCATGGTAGGATGGGATAGGATCAAATGTATATTTGCTAGGCCTATTGATTAGGATGGGCTAGGCCCGTTATTATGGGTCGGTCCCAATGTGAGGGTAGGCCCAATGGTATGTATGGTATGCATGTATGCGTGTTTGCTATATGTAGGTAGGGTGAAATAAACCCATTACAGCCTTGAGCTGACAGATACGTATGGTATGTGGTTTCAGGTACTTTTAGTTCGAAAGGGAAGGGTCCAACTTAATCGTAACGTATCCATCCATGTTTCCACACTCTATGATTTTAGGATTGTACTCTGATAGCTATTTTGTAACGACCAAAAATTTCAACAAAATTTAAACTTTTCAAAAACATCCCAATTCATTAAGTTATTACAAAAAGGTTTTCAATACATTTATTATCAGAGTATTCCCAGGTCCATAACATAAAACATAAACACGAGGAGCGGTACGATCACACCTTTGCCTTGCCACAATCTCCTGAAGAACCTGAAAAACATTAAACCACAACTGTAAGCCCGAAAGCTTAGTGAGATACCCCCAAAATACCAACCACATATACCATACACATAACATGCTATATCATATCGAATCACAAAACAACCATGCATATCGGGTCTACTTTGGGACTGGTCCGCCGTGTCGTGCCTTCAGTCCACCTGGTCCACCCTCCGAGTCCAGTCATGTCCTTCGAGTCTGCAGTGTGGTTGGTCCACCCGCATCGGTCCTTCAACCCACCTGGTCCACTCTCTGAGTCTACAGTATGACTGGTCCGCCCGCATCGGGCCTTCATTCGGCCTGGTCCACTCTTCGAGCCTCGGCACGTCTGGTCCGCCCTCGTGGGGCCTACAGCCTATCCGGACTGCTCGCTGGGCCTTCGGAACAACCGGTCCGCCCTGGGTATCTTGGCCTACAGCACAAAGCAGGACCCGCCTCAACCCAAGTCCAGTCCAAACAACCATGTGCACATAAACATACAATCACATAACAATTCATATTCAATCAAACCGATCTAGCAGATCACGTAACACAACATACTCTAAGCAGGATACCGACCTAACCGGTCACTAGCATAACATCATCCTATATACCAGGATACCGACCTTAACCAGGTCTCTAACGAATACCATCCTAACTACCAGGATGCAAACATATCAAAGCAATAACATAACAACAGATACCCGGATCTCAATCCGATAAAGGGCCGACCTTGGTGCCTTAGACTCTGTTGATATAGTGAGGATAACTCACCTCGAAACTGTCGGCTGAACGGATAACTCAAGCTGCTCCAACTACTGGTAGGATCTCCACCACTCGCCAACCACCAATACACTGAACTTGAAACAATATTCAACAATTACCAAAATGCCCCTGGAAATCAACCGGTCAACCCTTGGTCAAAGTCAAAGTCAAAGTCTACCCCTGATTGACTATACTCGCCGAGTGAACCCGATGACTCGCCGAGTCCCCATACACGGAACCTCCTTCAATTCGCGACCCAACTTGCCGAGTCATCCTTTAACTCAACGAGTCACAACCCTTCCAAAAGAAACTTGGACCCTACGACCAGACTCGCCGAGTCCAAGAACAGACTCGCCGAGTCTACGACTATCTTCAACCTACTCGCTGAGTTGTTCTTACAACTCGCCGAGTTCCAGGCCATCTTCATCCAACTTGTCAAGTTGTTCTTCCAACTCGCCAAGTTCCAGCCTTTCTTCAAGCAACTCGCCAAGTCCACCCATGTGACTCGCCGAGTACCACCGAGTCTGAATCCATACAGAGGCTTTCCAAGCCATGCAGATGATCCAAACCATAGATCTACCCCTCCTAAGGCCATCCATCATGTAAAGTGGCAATCTTTATGTGAATCCAAGAAGATCTAGGCATTTTCACTCTAGGGTTTGGGTTTGGGATAAGATAGCTCCATCAATCTCTCAAAAACAAGGACCTTTATGCATTCTAACCCTTCTCTATTCCAGATCTGAGGTAGCAATCTTAGATCTAACCTCTAAACTCCAATACATCAAAAGATATGATCTCTAACACCTCAAAAAATGATGAATCTAGATAATAGCAACTCAAACAATGAAATAATACCTCAAAAGGAAGCTGCAAGAGAAGATTAATCTAAATCGTTGCAAAGCCCTTTGATCCAAGTCTCTTCTCCTTCAAGATTTCTTCAATAATCACTTCCCCAAGCTCCAATTGCACTCGAATCCTCCACAATCACGTATCTAGGGTTTCTGGACTTCAAGGGAGATCAAAGAGGCTGGGGAGAGGGTATAATGTCCTTTAAATATGGCTCATCCTTCGGATTTAGGGTCTTCTCCACTCAGCGCCTACTCGTCGAGTCCATCTTTGGACTCGTCGAGTAGGTCACTTAACACGCGACCAAAATTGCAACCCTACTCGCCGAGTCCACCCATGGACTCGCCGAGTGGCCCTTATACATTTTCACTTTTAGCCCTTCAACTCTACTCTTGATATTCCGGGATGTTACAATTCTCCCGCACTTAAATTAGGCTTTGTCCTCGAAGCCTGCGGCAACTCAACTCTAGAAATTCTCTCGCATTACAACTCCTGGCATTAACCCAGCCAGGTTCCCCAAAGCACAACCATGGAAACCAAAAACTCACTTTCTCCTTTCTCGCGGTGTCCTGACCACCGTCACAAACCTGCCACCGGCTTTACCCTCTAATAACCACACCTAACAATTGAGTACCACCCATGATGCAACACTACTCCAAGTCACAACCATCACTCGACCCATATGAGCTAGAACTAACCATGCACCACCAGATTCCCGATCCGAGTCCAACTCTATCCATTCCATGCTGACCGAAAGACACATTCTTCAGAGCAAATCCCATGAGTTCTCCTTTTGCAATCACATGCGCATGCTGAACTAGCTCTAGCACCCTCGGGTTAGGAAAACCCATCACACTGACGACCCTCAAAACATCCCTCAGGATGAACCATTACTACACAATTCCTTCACCAAGATCAAGCTGGGAATCCAAAACTCCATCCCTGCATCCCTTACGAGTCTCTTGACTTAACACCCTTGGAATTTCCTTCCGATCTCGGCAGACATCCAAATCGGATGTGATTCCATATCACCGCCGCACACACTGCGCAATAACCATAATTGAAACACCTCAGTCATAACTTCGCACTACTAATTTCACTTCCGTGACTTACATTCCCCCTCGGAGCTACATTCCTTTTCTTTTTCCTTACCAAGGAGATTTACTTGGCTGCCTTGACACTACCATAAGTGCCACGGTGCTCACCCAATACTACACCATTTCCTTATGGCATAACCGCTATCCCATGCACCATACATACTCTGAATCCACTCGCGAAGACTCTTGAGTCCATGCACTACCTCCACTGATCGTGATCAATATCCGGGGCCAGACCTTGCAACGCTAACATATCACGATATACTCAATCCATTTCCTCGCACCGATCTAACGACACATGCAGAGTCTTCAGCATGACTGGACCGCCTTACCAGGCCTTCAGCTAAACCGGACCACTCTCATAACCTTCAGCAGAACTGGACCGCCCTCCAGGGCCTTCAGTCTAGCTGGACCGTTCATCGACCCTTCAGCCTGACTGGTACGCCTACAGGCCTTCAGTCTATCCAGACCGCTCAACTAGCAATCAACATTTCGAGTTACTCCTTCGGAAAACTCCTCCCATGCATACTGTTCTAGCCCTCTAGGGTTCCGAACTCTACCGCCATCCTATATACTCAATCCCGGCCCGAACCTAGGCCTTCCACAATCAATCGCTATTGGTCTGTATCCCGCCCCGCACGCCCGCCATTTACTCATACCAGCCTATGCCCTTGGCTGACCAAGACACTACTGAATCCCATGCAGCTAAACAACCTTTCATACTCGTCGATCCTTCGGAGAATTCTCCAATTCTCCCCCACTTAGAGCAATGACTATCAACCACCGGTCGCCATCACCGACCTCCCGCAACAACCCTTCACGACACATACTCTTTCACGTGAACCGTTTCCCACTAACACGAACAACCTTCACCAATCGCATATCAATACTGATGATCCTGGCATGAAAAAACTCGATCCTCCGCTAACCACTCCTCAGACTGCAACTACTACCCGATATCCAGACCAACACCCGATTCCCACAAACAACCCTCATGAAAGATAACCCACGAATTTCCTAACACTAAATCCATAACCAAGCCATAACCCTCAAAACCAAAGAATACAATACCGAAATCCACGCAACAAGACTAGCAGATAAATAATACTCCATAATAATCATAAAATAATAAGACATCAAGAAGAACATACCCGCAGCTGCATCCGGCACTGCCCTGACCTCCTCCGCTGTAAGCTGAAAACCACGACCCTGAGCCCTTGGGGGCTCCGCTCCACCCTGACCTCCACCCATAATCCTCAACGTGGCCGGTGCTGGAGCCTGCACCGGTCCTGCAGTAAGCTGTGGACAGTTGACCCTCAAGTGCCCACCCTGATGACAATGATAACAAATCCTCAAATCCCGAACTTGCGTTGACTGCCGACAATCTCTCGCATAGTGCCCCTCCTTTCCGCACTTGCGGCATGCACCACCGGACCGAAAAACTCTGGTGTGATCCCTCCCACACTTCCCACAAGTGTGGCTGATCTGATCTCCCAATCTAGAATCGACGGTCTTAGACCGTTTCGGCGCCGGCTGCGACTGCACCGGAGCTTGCCTCAGCTCACGCAACTGCAACTCAATCTCCAACTCATGCCGCCTGGGGGCCTCCTACGACTCCAACAAAGTCTCGCACCTCTGTGCGGACACAAACTGTTTAATATCTCTCTTGAGCTTACTCAGATATCAGGACATCTGAGCCTGCTTAGAAGCAAACTCGGGGAAAAACATCGCCCTCTCAGTGAACATTTTGGTGATCTCTGTCACCGACTCCGAATCCTGCTTCAGCTCCAGGAACTCCCGAGCCAATCTCTCTCTCTCAACCCGCGGAATATAACGAGTGCTGAACATCTCTCTGAACTGATCCCATGAAACCGCAGCCCTCTGCGCATCCGAATACGACCCCGTGGTCAGTCTCCACCAATCCTTTGCCCCGAGTCTCAACAGGTTCAGAGCACACCTCACCCTCTGATCAACAGGGAATGAACACGTGAAGAAACACCCTTCCATGTCTGATAACCATCTCATAGCAACAATCGGATCCTGAACTCCATCAAAGGTAGGGGGCTTCGTATTATCGAAGTCCCGATACTGAAAATCTCTACCAGCTCCTCTCCATGCCGCTGCTACAACCACTGTAGCCGCCGCGGCAGCCGTCTTTACGAGAGCCGCATAAAGCTCATCAAAATACTCCACCATGGCGGTCTTGATTGATGCAAACAGTTCCGGAAGCTCGGCCCGGAACAACGCAACAACCTCATCGTGCAGGATCTCACATATCCTAGGATCCAAATAACCTGTGCTCATCTGATCGATAACCTCGGGCGGTACTGACCCGCCCTGACCTCCCTCTCCTGCTCCCGATCCTGACCCGGATCCACTCCCAGCATGCCTCGAAATCTCCATACTGAAAAACACCACAATATCTCAGATACTTCCCACTAACCCGGGGACCAACTCTCAACCCAACCCTAGAGGTCATGGTTTCCCTGATACGCGTATGGGTCCTGTGATTTCAGTAGTACGGGCCCATACTACCTTCCACACCTATCCATATTTGTATGAAGTACTACCACAACACCCTAGTGACAAGTATACATAGCAAGTGCTCGATCCTCACTCCTAGAGGAACACTGGAAATCTCTCACAAGGAAACCCTAGGCTAACAGGCATCATAAATCAGGCAACACATCATGAAATCCTAAAGATCCCTAGCCTAGCACTAGCATGTTGTTCTATCAAAGCTCAATAAAAACAAATATCATGTATGGTATTTTAGGGTTACTTACTGGCTCCGGCTGATCGTACCTCTGCGTCCTCCTTTTACTTAATTTGAAAGCCATTTTAAATTCTCTTTTGAAAACCCTCCCCGATTTTGAGACTGGAGTCACACAAGTGTTCCTCCAATTCACTCAAACCAAGGCTCTGATACCAACTTGTAACGACCAAAAATTTCAACAAAATTTAAACTTTTCAAAAACATCCCAATTCATTAAGTTATTACAAAAAGGTTTTCAATACATTTATTATCAGAGTATTCCCAGGTCCATAACATAAAACATAAACACGAGGAGCGGTACGATCACACCTTTGCCTTGCCACAATCTCCTGAAGAACCTGAAAAACATTAAACCACAACTGTAAGCCCGAAAGCTTAGTGAGATACCCCCAAAATACCAACCACATATACCATACACATAACATGCTATATCATATCGAATCACAAAACAACCATGCATATCGGGTCTACTTTGGGACTGGTCCGCCGTGTCGTGCCTTCAGTCCACCTGGTCCACCCTCCGAGTCCAGTCATGTCCTTCGAGTCTGCAGTGTGGTTGGTCCACCCGCATCGGTCCTTCAACCCACCTGGTCCACTCTCTGAGTCTACAGTATGACTGGTCCGCCCGCATCGGGCCTTCATTCGGCCTGGTCCACTCTTCGAGCCTCGGCACGTCTGGTCCGCCCTCGTGGGGCCTACAGCCTATCCGGACTGCTCGCTGGGCCTTCGGAACAACCGGTCCGCCCTGGGTATCTTGGCCTACAGCACAAAGCAGGACCCGCCTCAACCCAAGTCCAGTCCAAACAACCATGTGCACATAAACATACAATCACATAACAATTCATATTCAATCAAACCGATCTAGCAGATCACGTAACACAACATACTCTAAGCAGGATACCGACCTAACCGGTCACTAGCATAACATCATCCTATATACCAGGATACCGACCTTAACCAGGTCTCTAACGAATACCATCCTAACTACCAGGATGCAAACATATCAAAGCAATAACATAACAACAGATACCCGGATCTCAATCCGATAAAGGGCCGACCTTGGTGCCTTAGACTCTGTTGATATAGTGAGGATAACTCACCTCGAAACTGTCGGCTGAACGGATAACTCAAGCTGCTCCAACTACTGGTAGGATCTCCACCACTCGCCAACCACCAATACACTGAACTTGAAACAATATTCAACAATTACCAAAATGCCCCTGGAAATCAACCGGTCAACCCTTGGTCAAAGTCAAAGTCAAAGTCTACCCCTGATTGACTATACTCGCCGAGTGAACCCGATGACTCGCCGAGTCCCCATACACGGAACCTCCTTCAATTCGCGACCCAACTTGCCGAGTCATCCTTTAACTCAACGAGTCACAACCCTTCCAAAAGAAACTTGGACCCTACGACCAGACTCGCCGAGTCCAAGAACAGACTCGCCGAGTCTACGACTATCTTCAACCTACTCGCTGAGTTGTTCTTACAACTCGCCGAGTTCCAGGCCATCTTCATCCAACTTGTCAAGTTGTTCTTCCAACTCGCCAAGTTCCAGCCTTTCTTCAAGCAACTCGCCAAGTCCACCCATGTGACTCGCCGAGTACCACCGAGTCTGAATCCATACAGAGGCTTTCCAAGCCATGCAGATGATCCAAACCATAGATCTACCCCTCCTAAGGCCATCCATCATGTAAAGTGGCAATCTTTATGTGAATCCAAGAAGATCTAGGCATTTTCACTCTAGGGTTTGGGTTTGGGATAAGATAGCTCCATCAATCTCTCAAAAACAAGGACCTTTATGCATTCTAACCCTTCTCTATTCCAGATCTGAGGTAGCAATCTTAGATCTAACCTCTAAACTCCAATACATCAAAAGATATGATCTCTAACACCTCAAAAAATGATGAATCTAGATAATAGCAACTCAAACAATGAAATAATACCTCAAAAGGAAGCTGCAAGAGAAGATTAATCTAAATCGTTGCAAAGCCCTTTGATCCAAGTCTCTTCTCCTTCAAGATTTCTTCAATAATCACTTCCCCAAGCTCCAATTGCACTCGAATCCTCCACAATCACGTATCTAGGGTTTCTGGACTTCAAGGGAGATCAAAGAGGCTGGGGAGAGGGTATAATGTCCTTTAAATATGGCTCATCCTCCGGATTTAGGGTTTTCTCCACTCAGCGCCTACTCGCCGAGTCCATCTTTGGACTCGTCGAGTAGGTCACTTAACACGCGACCAAATTCACGACCCTACTTGCCGAGTCCACCCATGGACTTGCCGAGTGGCCCTTATACATTTTCACTTTTAGCCCTTCAACTCTTCTCTTGATATTCCGGGATGTTACATATTTATACTGTGATATACTTTTTATTGGTTGATAATAATAAATGGTGTTTATGGGTTGAATTAAAAATGAAAATTTTACCTTATAATTTTTGGGAAGTTACATACAATCCATGTACGCTCATCGTAAGGACTGGTTTTGCAAAACAATTTCATTTTTGGGTTAAAAGTGGAAATACTTAGAAATTGGTGTTACAACTATCCTAATGGAAATACTAACAACAATGAAGGTTGCTGAAGCAGATACACTCATGTTGCTTTCTAGAACAATCAACTTGTCATCTTCCTACTGACCCTCTTGTAATGGTTCATCTTCATGTTCTAATGTGGTACAACTACCTTATTGTAGGTAGAATTTATATTTGCTACTCATCCTTGAAAAAGGCTGTAATTTCTTCCCTCGATCCCCTTTATCATCTTAAACTAAAGTCGGCATTATGCCGGACGAGGTTCTCAAAACCTAACTTACTGATGTAAATCGGACTCAGTCTTATATGGCCACATGGGCTCGGACTTAGAATCATTCTTGATGGAAATGAAACGAATTCATAGCGTTAGCCACACTACCTTCCTAACTACCAGTTCCTTAGCAACTTTATGATTCTTCTTCAACCAAGTGCGAGTCATGTGCTTCGGGTGGTATAGGCCTCTACTACCTTTCACACCTACTCATACTTGTCCCCAAAACTTCTCGTAGTTTCCAAATCATTTCCGAAACTACCCATGATAACCCCTTAAACACGCACACACACACACACACACACATATATATATATATATATATATATATGTGTGTGTGTGTGTGTGTGTATGTATGCTTCCCATGAGCACATACAACAAGTTTTCCTAAACTCCACAAGAACTTTGCATCTTTTATGATGCTCTACCTTACGAATATATGCCCTATCAAGCATGTATTAAACTTCCTAGACTATCCTTTTAGGATTCCTTTCCACTTCTCTCTACTATTAGCTGAGGCAGAACTTCTACCAAAATTAATTAATTATAGGATGAACACGTCTACATGCTGCTAAAATCAAACAGTCTGTCGACTGAAAGATCCGACACTACAACGGTTAGACTCATACGAGAGCTGAAAAATAGTACCAAATCAAGCAATCTAAAACTATTCAATTATGGGATCACGTAACCTAACATATTTTTCAAATAACTAATTAGTATCATTATAGGTTCTAAACAACAATCAACAAGTAAATCCCTAGGTCACAAGGCATCTAATTTATCAGGAAATTATAACATGCAATTCCTAAAAGACTTCTTCTAGTATTCTTTCCACTTCACCTTACTATTTGTCGAGGAAAACTTCTACCAATATTAGCTAATTACTGGACAAATACGATTACATGCTTCTAAAACTTAACAGGCTGTTGATTGAAAGATCCGACACCATAACGGTTAGACTCATACGTGAGCTACGCAATAGCGCCAAATCAGGAAGCCTAAAACAATTTAACATTTGGAGCATGTGACCTAATGTGCTTGTTGAATAACTAATTAATATCAATATAGGTTCTAAGCAGTGAATGACAAGCAATTCTCTAACTTACATACTAGCATGCATATCTAACATTTCACATATTATCAAACATAACAATATGGATATTTTGGGAATCACTTACTTTTCTGAGCTTTGGATGATTGTGCGGATCACATTATTTTTGTGTTATTATTTCTATGAAAAGATTTATTAAGATATTTAGATCCTCGGTTTGAGTCTACAATTACAAGTGTTTTTCCAGTTTGCTCAAACCAGGGCTCTGATACCAACTTGTAATTTCCCATTTTCAACCAATTTTTTATTTGTTTGTTAATGTATTCAATTACATCAGAGTATAATGCATAAACATAATTGCGAATGCACGTGTGTACATTTGAACCTTCCCTTCTCGCGAACCAATGGATTACCTGAAAAACATTTGTAAGAAATGGGTAAGCACTACGCTTAGTGAGTTTCCCAAAATACCATATATCACAATACATATACATGCATATATCGAGTATCTAGGCTCACAATCTCTTAAGTTGTTATTCCCATTTTCTAGGCTCACAATTGCTTAAGTTGCTATTACCATCACCTTGTCTTTTGAGTATCTAGGTTCACAATCGCTTAAGTTGTTATTGACCTTTTCTAGGCTCACAATCGCTTAAGCTAATATTGGCATAACCTCAACCCTTTGCCTTCAACATAAATTTGGTCCGCTACCTTAACTCTCCACATAACATATCAATACATATATAGCAAACAGATAAACAGTCCACAAACCAACAACTAGCTAAACCAATCTAATTGCCTAACAACATACTACAAACACCTCTAACTAACTTAAGGATAATAACATGAGGCCCAAAGATATTATACTACCATCCTATTCTAGTGGTTCTTATATTCTAACATACATGTATACATATTGTAGTACACAATATAGTGAGGTAACTCCCCTGCAGAATTACTCAGAAGATTGACAGTTATCTAGGCTATTCTACTGGCGACTTAACTGGCAGATAGTGAGTCGAACAAGTATTAACCTATAATACTCTATCCTATTAATTTTCTTGATGATCTGGTAGTGTAAACTAGATCCCTCACTAATCCTAATAAATACCTAAAGTTCTATCAAATAAGGATCAGTCAGGTCAGACAGTCAGTAGGCGGGATCATTTCGGCGTACAACCTTTCTGAAATCCAACAACCTAGCTAATGTGACAATTCCAGACACCTATCCCGTAAGTAGATCTATTAGCACATGTAGCTAAATAGTCCTTTATTAAAACTGTCTATTTATGTGAATATTCAATCATACTGTAAAGCGAAAATTTGGTGTTACAACACTGGTTGGGTTGATACAGATGCATTAGGTTGAAACAAACACGGTGCTGTTATGTATGGTTATTTTATGTTGTATGTGATATGTTGGGGAACTCAACTAGATTTGTTTTGTTGTTGGGGGTTAAATGTTTTTCATGTACTTCATCAATTCGTGAGAAGGAGAAAGCGTGACTGTACATACACATCATCAGTTTTATGATTTGAGATTCCGTGATATTTTTCTTTATAACTTTGATTGTGGATTATTGTTTATGAATAAATGGGTTTTCCTGGAATATATCTTTATGAAAATGGATATTTATTATATTTTAAAAATGAAAATATATTCTGAAAATCGAGACGTTACAGCGTGCTTCTTCAGCTCATTGATTCAAGTGAGTTGTCTCACTATACTTGTTGGGGTTTAAGCACTATAACACCCTTATGTTGCACATGCAACCCTAAATGCTTTGGATCTATGCTTTCTCTAATTATATATGCATTTTCAATTTTACAAAGCATTCTCCCTAGCTAGCATACAATTGAAGCTATATAATATATAACTTGGTTTGGACGCTTACCTCTTGAGTATGGTAGAGTTCTTGACCTTTGAAATCTTGAGCACCTCAAGTGTGATGCCTCTAATGGTTTAAAAACACCAATATGCAAGAGGAGGCTTTAAGAGAATACGTTATTTGACTCAAGAGAGTATGTATCCGATTTTGGCTCATGGGGGGTCTATTTATAATGTGACAAATGCTAGGGTTACACTTTGCAAACCCTAATGCTCCATGACTTTTCACATTCTTATGCTCATAGGTTTAACCTCCATGGACTATCCATGGATTATCTTATTGGTTTAGCCCAAAATCATGGATCATTACCCCCACATCATAAGAATCATTGATTTACGTAATCAATCCCCATATATTTAATTAGACTCTTTTGACCACAAAATTAATTCCAAATTAATTATTAATCAATACTAGTTAAATAACTTCATATTAATATATTATACTTGTACTATATTAATAAACCAAAAAAAAAACCTAATTCTCAAAAGTCCTTTCTATCAAATTGCACTGGTCAAGGCAACCCAAAAGACCATGCTACTATCGGGTCAAGTACATCACCGTTATAGTGATGGGCTTAGACACTAAATCCAACAATCTCCCACTTGGATAACTATAATAACTATAACTGCCAATGTACCTCTAGGATCCGACTTAGCAATCGTAAGCTTTCAAAAGCCACTGTCGAACTCTGACCTAGTCAGTGACTCGTCCTTCATATAAGGGATCATATACTCCTCTGTCATACTTATTGTCCATTAATTTTTTTTCTCAATATCTGATTCGTCTGACATAGAACATAACTGAACACACCAATTTAGTTCTGACCGGGCTCGACACATAGTTAAAATAGAATCATCGAGGGGCCCAAGTTATCGCTTTTAATCCTCTTAGGATAAAAGGAACATATAAACTTTGATATTATATGCTTGTAGTAACTACTCATTAAGTCATGCACAACGATACTGTGACAACCCGTAATTTATTCCGTCGTTATAACCCATTTCCGTTAATAAAATTTATTTTATTGAAAATTTTCTGTTAACTTTTGGGTTAGGCAAATAAATTAATGTTTTTATTTTAAGTTTCGGAACGAAATTAAACCATGTGAAAACACCCCAATTTTTATTTGGAAAATTTTTAGTTTCAACCACGTCGGGTTACGACAATTAAATCGGGTACGACCATAAGCCTCGTTTAACGATAATATCGGATAGATTTCCACTTGGTCTCAAACTCTAACAATATATAAAGTTGACAGGACCTCATTTGAAGCTTCTTCACTCTCTCTCACTACTCCCTCTCTACAAACCCAAACTTTGATCCAAAAATCACCCATTCAAGCTCCAAATTGGTAAGTAACCCCTCCTAACTGATAGTTTAGCTTGTTTATCCTTCAAATATGTGTCTAAATCATCCAAAAGGACCAAAGACATGTGTTTACAGTCCAGGAAAAATCCCAAACCGCAAACACCCTTAAATGAGGTTTTGGATCCCCAAAACCCTTCCAAACCACTTATGGAGCTTAGTTATGACTTAAGGGCTTACATGAATGGATTTAGAACACCAAAATCTTTTCATATGGGGAGTAAACATGATTTTACGGCCCAAGAGCATGCTTGGACCGTAAACACCCCTTCTAAGGCCGTAAACACCATTTAAGGTGTTAAAATGTCCCTTAAACACCTCCTATGCCTTGGAATAATGTCTAGAATCAACCACCATTGTGTTAGGGACCTTAAACATGAGAGAAACCACCTCCTTAGGATATGACGGCCGTAAACCCCCCAAGGAATGGTTCCTGGGCTGTAAACTCCTATAAAGTGGTCAAATGGTGCCCTAACTTCCTTCCATGGCTTGTACTTTGGACTAGAACCACTTATGCTTAACCTAGGATCACCAAAACACAAAAAGAAAGGGTATACGAGAGTTTACGGATGTAAACTCCTATTTTACAATCGTAAAGTCCTTAAAGTGGTCCTTTTTATGGTTTAATCCCTTCCAATGCCTTAGAACTGAACCTAGCCTAACTCCACAAGTGTTATAAGACCATTAAGCATCCAAGAACACACCACCCATGAGTTTACGGCTGTAAACTCATGGGGATATGGTCATTGGGCCGAAAACTCCCTTAAGAGTTTACTCTTGAAGAGCAAACTCCATATCTAGGCCTTACACCTCCTTAGATGTAACCCGGATCCCTCCTAACACTTGAAATGAAGTGTTTTAGTTCCTTGGAGTGTATATTCTTATTAAATTAGTAGTTCCAAGTCTAATTAGATACAATTATGTACCTCTTCATATTACATAGGAACCTCGCGTGTATTCAAGCCCCGAACTGACACTTAGCATCCTAACCGACACATTTCTCGACTGGTGAGTTCATAGCCCTACACCTTTCTTTGTGTTTTCGAATGTTTTCAGGGGGGATATAAGCAAATCATAAAGGTTTTTGAAACTTAAAACTGATGTAATTATACGATTTCCTAACAAATTTTAAATACTCAATCCCTTTTTGTAATATGCAGAACATAAGGGAGATTTTTCAAAATGTAATTACATAGCTTTCAAACGATTTGCAAACTTATCAAATCATCCAATTTATAACTTATCTAATCATTCAAATTATTAAGGGAATAATTTGGGATCGACATTACTAGTTTTAAGGATTCAAACTTCGTACAAAGTCAATAATATAAACTATATATGATTTAGTTTACCCATCTTTAATCTAGAGTATCTTGTTAAATAATTATCTCATATTTGATTATTTATAATTTATCTTGTACCAAACTATTTCGAAACTCGAGAATGATCTATTATCCAGTGAATTAGTAATATACTAGCTTGTGAGATTCGTCTTCATTATTCCCTTCGGGGTACCAGTAAATCCTCTCCAGAAGTATAACCAGAGTCTCCTGGAGGGAGAACGTGAAATTTGTGGATAAATCTATTCGGGGCTGACAATCCCACACCTTAACTGCTAGCTACAGTTAGGCGGGCACGCCTGGGGTGACAAATTTTGGAATCGAACGACGCCTGAAGAACGTCAAGGAGGTCATAGGTCAAATTAGTATGGTTATACGACATACAATACATATTAAATTAACTAAATTTATTCACAGATTCCTTTCTTTCTTCTATAGTTTTATATATTAAAACTACCCACTTATTAGTCTTATATACGTGTTAAAACTAATGTACTTTCAAAGATAATCAGGCTTTCAGGATATTCCACTTAAACGTTACAAGTATGGTAGATACTTCTACACTTCATTTCGAATCGATAACCAACCACAAACTTTTAAGGAAAATAAGGGTTTTTCCTGGGATCACGGAACTGTTCTTAACCAGATTGTGTAACAAACGAATAACTAAACTTTTCTTATATGAAAATATGGGATTTTCTTGGATAACAACTTTTTCAGAAAACCAAAGGAAACTTGTTCTTTTACTGAAACAAACCGCTTATTAACTCACCAGCTTTATGCTGATATTTTGAAAACTGCTTGTATTCATAGGTCAACGTTAGATAGGTAACCCGCGTTCTTTTAGAGAAGACGGAACATTTTAGCAGTCTCGTCTTTACTTTTGTTATACTGATATAGATGTAAAACATGTATTACGTTGTTTTCAAACAAATGTAAATACTTCTATGTAATGTAATGTAATGTTTTGTGTTTACTATGCTTACTATGTACATTGGTTGTGATACTTTACATGACGTCCTCCGCCCCGGAACGTTTCCGCTATCAGTTTTGGGGTGTGATAGATACGTTTTATAACATCAAGTTACTGAAGGGTTTTTGTATCATATCTTGGTTTGAAGACTATATGATATTATCGTCTCTTGATCACTCGTGATAAATTCCATGAAGTGATTTATGTGAGCTCGGGTTAATCCAATACTCAAATCTTATTTTAGAAGTACTCATGAATGGTGTAGCAAACTGTTTCTATGCCTAACACCTTAGATAATCTACTAGTCAACTCATGACAGTCTTGTTTCATACTTACTTCCAACGTATGATCGACTGTGGATAGTTTGAATAATCTTATTATTCGGGAAGTCAAAACATGCCAAGTGAAACACAAGAATAATACTAATCCTATATGACCCCAAAACATTTGAGTATAAATAAAACACCTTTTATTTAGTCCCCATATTGATTACTCATTATTCATTGTATAATGTTTCGATTTATCAACTAATACTTGAATTAAAACAATAGTTATCCCATGCTCCAATCATGTGCACTATGTTTTTCTATGGTCCTTACTATGTGAAATAAATCAATTGTAAACATTTCTAATGATTCTCATTTCACAATTCCAAATCCTTATCGTAAGTGTAAGAATACCAAGTTCTTGCCACTTACTACAATTTGTTAGATTATAAACTTATATGTAGTGATCCTTTTGTAATGACTATGTACACAACTCACAGAGACTTTGTCAATTACAAAAATTTCCATTGGAAATTATTACAAGACAATTCCATAGATCTGAATTCTGATATTCAAATCACATTCCTTTGAACAGCCTTCTTGCATAAAAGTTTCTAACTTTCTCACAGATTTTTGATATCCAACTCCCATTATGGAAACATTTCCATATTTTCCATATGACAACTCATTATTAATAGAATCCTATATATTCATAATAATGTCAATATGGTCCATCAATTATTATACTTCCAACTGTCCGTAAGAGACCAATCCTTGGCGAACCTTAGATTCTCATTTACTAGTTGTTTAACCATTATAGTCATATCCGGTTCTATTCCTTTTGCCCTCTTAACGCCCTAGGCATTTGGAAAATTAGAACACGAGAATGTTATAGCATATGCGATTGATCCTATACCCGATGCATATGGGATGGGACATGATTCATAATGTCTTACATAAAAACTTGATACTTGACCAGTTTTTTGCTATAATATTTCCATATATATAATTTCCAATGTTGAATCATTTCAACATGGTATTCATATAAATCATCGACTAAATTTGATTATATCTCAATCTAAACTTTTAGAATTGAAATAAAGTATAAGTTCCTCTCCCTTAATTATAGCAAAACAACTTTTCAACCCTGCAACTTTGCGAATTGAAAACTTTGTTTTCTATAATTAACATTGCTAACTTGGAACACTTACCATAATAATTATGTTCCCACTAGCACAACAATTATTTTGTTACTTGCATAACTTTTATGCTCCTACTAGTTGTGGCATAAATCCAGAAATCAGCTATACTTCTAGAAATCAATATTTTATTAACTTTCTTACCAAAGTTCAGATTTCTAACATGAGATGCTTCGATAAGCTTTTATCTCAGCTCACACACCTTTTATTAGAAAGCTCATATGTGTGTCTAAATAATTTTAGAACTTACAACAATAAGTCTCAAATGTTTAGACCTTTTTCCATTTCTCACAATTCGAACTATGAAGAGGGATGCCGTAGTCATAATCGAATTTGAAAATGCAAATATCACAATTGCTAACTCCTTAAAATCTACTTAGTGGAACTGTTTCCTCATAATCATCTTCATGAATTGGAGAGAAACCATATGACACTTACATATATTTATGGTGTGTGTGTTCCTATCCATGTGAATTTTTCATAACCATAATCTTAAGACACGGTTAGTAACAAATCCAAACTCATATGGACTGAACCTATCTTATCTTAATTCTTTGTCACTTGGTAGTGTTAGATTAGTGTCTAAGTCCGTAACTATATTTGGTAAGTATTTGACCCGGTTGTGCATGGTCCTTTTGGGTTGCCTTCACCAAAGCAACTTGATAGGATGATTTATGAGGAGAGAGGATTAATTATGATTTATTAATATATTATATGAATAATATATTAAATTAGAAATCATATAGTTTAATTAATATTAGTCAATAATTAATTAAGAATTATTTGTGGTTAAAAGAGATTAATTAAGCTTAGGGGACTAGAATTGTAATTATAAGATAATTGCAATTGGGCTATGGATCACCTTGGAACATAGGTTGGACGAATTGTATGGGAAGCTCATAAGGAATTCGTCCAATGGGTGTTCTAAAGGGAGTCCAGGGGCTTCTTGGAGCCTAAGTAGTCAAATTAGGGTTTCCTTGTTTGATAACCCTAATAGCCTCACTATATAAAGACCCCTATGGCCCAAAAAACGAGGTGAACTCTTTTGGAAGAACCCTAGGATGGTTTTTGGTGCTTCTCCACTCACTTATAAGTCATTCTTTTGCTTGTGGTGTTTGTAAGCCATTAGAGGAGTGACACTTGTGACTCTAAGCTCCAAGACAAGAAGAATCAAGCCATTGTTCAAGAGGTAATTATCTAGATCTGTTCTTACATGTTAATTTCGAAATACATATGCTAGATTAGGGTTCTTGAGTCTTGGATGAATTGCATGTACAATAGAGAAACCTAGATCCAAGCATTAGGGTTTCTATGAGCACATAAGATGTTCTTTTGTATCAAACCCATCAGGTAGCACAAGGGCCTACCATTGCTTCTAGGATGTAATGCAAAAAATGTAGAACTCATAGAACTCACATGCATAGTCAACCAACTGGAACAGACACAAAAATAAGAATATGTCAACACGATAGATTACAAACCTTAAGTCGTGTGCTAGTGATTAACAATAGGGTTGACTCTTGATTAGTTCTTAAAACTTTTCAAGATCTTTAAGACTCCCACTGACCTCTTGACATATAATATTCTCTCTGTTAAGAAACATTTCTTGACAAACAAATATTAAAGAGTTAGTGCGATTAGTAATCAAGACAAAGACTTTTGACAATCGGTCTTAGTTGATCTTTATTTAATCCAAAACATTACAACTTACCAATTTCAAATGTACAAGAGTAGAAAACTTTTTATTCTACATTTGCTGATATGTCACTCAATATACAATCTTGGAGTATGACTTTGGGATTTGATTTTGGAACGAAGTATGATTCATCTTAATTGGTTTAACCATTCATGATTCCTCTTCCTAGCCATACAAGTGCACTAAGATTCTCTTTGAGGATCAATTATGATATGGTTTCATAATCATTAAGGTGATCATAAAATACGGTACTCAAGTACTCTCCCATCTTTCCAGACTGAAGAAACTTTTATCTTTGTGCAGACTTTGATTCTTCTTATTCGTTCTGCTATACATTGAGACTTTTCAATGACTCAGAATTATACTTAATCTTGTAAGCATAACCATATTTACTAACTTTAGTAAACCACAATGAATAGTCTTATCGTTCTGTGTGGTGGACTTGACTAGCACACAACCAAGTGTACCCAATCCCTTAGTCCTTCACTTGACTCACATATACGTATGAACAAGGAGTTAGTCCTAATTTCCCAAAGATGAAGGTTCTCATTCATCATACAATACAAGTTGCATGATTTCAAGTTTCTATCCAATCGAAACGTGGGTGATGAAAATCTTTCCTTATTTGGTAAATTCGCAACACTACCACAAACGAAAGAATCAAATCCATGTTGCTTACAAATAGAAACATACAAACATCAATTTTCACATATGTCATTGCAAGGAGATATAATATAAAATAAAATCAAATTTTTATTTCTAAAATCCGGAGGAAAACTCTTCCTTACAATGCAAATACAAATGAAAACTATGTTATTACAAATTTCTAAGCAATCTATCATAATTCCTAAGCAGCAGCTCAAAATTTTGATCATTGAACTATGCGATCGAAATCCATCTTTTCACGATCAAAATTAGCTCGGTCTTCCTTTAAGCTTCCTTTCTTTTCTTCAATCCTGCAAAACATCAAAATGTAATTCATTACATCATGTATTATGAATCTCTAGATAGGAACTTAAAAGAGTTAGATAGTGGACTTACCTGAAGCAGAGTCAAATTTTTTGATTCTACCTTCTCTTAGATCTTTCAAGTAGTCTGGGAAGCTTTGCTTCCAATGTCCCTTCGAACGACAGTAGAAACAAATGGATTATTTTGCATTGGCACATGAGACAATCCCAGAACCAGCCTTTCTCTTGTGATCAAATCTTTTGACCATGGCCAATTCCTTTCCTTTAGGAGAAGGAATCATTTATAGACTATCGATGTCATTACCTATGTTCATGGCAGCTTAGGAAGTGGATGTTCCAAACATGTTTGTTTGATCATTACGCCAAATCATTACTGATTCAGCAGCAATTAGCAAATAGGCAAGATTAGTAAGGGTCATGTCGTGATCTGTCACATAGTAGTCTTTAACGAGCTCACTATATGACTTGGGAAGTGACTAAAGAACCAAGTCAATAGCCAACCTCCTCGGGAACACGACACCCAACATTCCCAACTAGTCAATATGCAACTTTATGACCAAGACATGAGCACATATAGACTTTCCATCTTGATGTTTCATTACAAGTAGGGCTTGAGTGGCCTTGAAATTTTCAAGTCTTCAAGATTGCGGGTCAGGGAGAATAATTGGAGGAGGTGGAGGAAGTGAAGTATGATATTGTGGAGTATCATCTTCATGTGGAAAGCCTTTTCCAACAAATTTGGGAAGACGATAGTTGTTTGACCTAGACATCTAAGGGAGAAATTCAAGTTAGTTGCTTTAAGTCCTTAATATAACACCCAAAACGAAATATTAAGGTTAGGTCCCAACACAATATTTTACAATTGCAAAGAGGGATGACGTAATCCAATTTCCACCATCAAAAACAAAATAGATTATTAAGTTTTAATTGGATTTGAAATTCCTAGATCCTTTGAGATTCATTGAAATTTTCAATGGCATGTTTAACTCTCGATTGTGCCCTTCAAGTTTCTGACTGGGATGTCAAGGATCACAAACAAGGTGTGAATATCCATGTAATATAGCTTGGTACACCTGATGTTACATATCACCTAATCAATGTGCCGATTAACCACATACGCTCCATTGATCTATGATTAACATCAAGCTACCCTTTGCCACACATTGTTAGTCAAATTAGTGTATCGGTTAACCACACATGCTCCACTAACGACTTTACAAGGTGCAAAGTGGAAACCCATTAAACCACCATTTTATAGGCAGTAACCTTATACCCCCTTATAGACCGGCTTCATGAATGAGGCCTACTAACGGTAAGACTGAATTGCTCTTTTATATATATATATATATATATATATATATATATATATATATATATATATATATATACACACACACAAAAACACACACACACATTATTAAGCTTATAATACTATAAAGTATAAGGAATTTTAACTTTTAAAACTCTAGGGTTTGGAATTAAAGTTTCATCGATGAGACTTTACAAATTCCAAAACTTGAGGGCAAATTTTGAAACTTGTCAAAACTCTTCACATTCATAACTTATGAGTTTAATAGGATTTTAATGTATGAGACCTTTCATTTTCCGTAACTTGAGGACAAGTTATGGAGGTCATTAAAAAACATTTATATCATTTTTCTAACAACTAAAATTATCACATAATTTATTATCTAAATAAACTCATAATCAAGATAATTTCAAGCCAACAATTTGAAAGCAATTTTGCTTATCATATAAAAAAACAATTATTTTAAAACTTTGATAATTATCTTGTCGTTGGATGAGTACAAGCACTACCATATCATAAAAGAAACATTTCCATTGATTCAAAACAGTTTGTGGTAGTGTTCCCAATCCATAGCAGGCTAAGAAACTCGAAATTCTGCAAACATAGCCTTCAACTCGTCGAGTGCATGAACTGGACTCGGTGAGTTTCTCTGTTACTGAGTGCACTCATCGAGTCTGTTCGTGGACTTGACGAGTTCATCAGTCAGAGGCCAAAATTTTGACCTTTTTAGCTTTGAAAAACTTGTAAGCATCAAATATAATAGAAAGCAATCCTAGGATCTGATACCACTATTGGGTTTTGAGCACTATAACACTCCTATGGTGAACATGCAACCCTGAATTCTTTGGATCTACGTTTTCTCTAATTATACATGAATTTTCAATTTTCTAAAGCATTCTCCCTAGCTTGCATACAATTAAAGCTATATAATATAAAACTTGGTTTGGATGCTTACCTCTTGAGCAGGGTAGAGTTCTTGACCTTTGAAAGCTTGAGCACCTCAAGTGTGATGCCTCTAATGGTTCATAAACACCAATATGAAAGAGGAGTCCTTAAGAGAATAAGTTACTTGACTTAAAAGAGTGTGTAGTCGATTTTGGCTCATGGGGGGTTTATTTATAGTCTGACAAATGATAGGGTTACACTTTGTAAACCCTAATACTCTATGACTTTTCACATTCTTATGTTCCATGGGTTTAATGTCCATTGACTATCCATGGATTATCTTATTGAGCAAGTATCGGGTGGATTTCAGCGTCTATGTTCCCAAAGTCACATATCAGGGCTTTAAGAAATTCACATGCCCTTTCAAATTCAATCTACATCTTTGGATACTTCTCAACATTCAGTTGTAATACCTGGGCAATCAAGAAAATTTCATCTAGACTCATGAACACAAACTCTACTTGTGTTCTTATGTAACCACACCCTCTGCGGGAAATTGTGTATCAGAATAATTCACTTTTCATGAATTATGTGGCCCTGTAGGTCTTCACTCCTTCTGGTTTATCATTTGACCAGATGTTTTCAAACTTATCGCCATGTCGGGCATGAAAAAGATTCAATCTTATAAATTCCATGGGAAGTCTTCGATCGTCGGGAATGGTGAGTTCAAAGGATTGAAAAATAGTGTAATATTTGGAGTTGGGTGAGATAGGAATATCCGAATACCCATCATGAGGCAGTTCTGCGTAGGTGAGACATGGAATGTAGTCTAAGTCCAAAAGTCTTCGGGTAGGATTCACCCAGGAGTTAATAAGGGTTTCATCAATACTATTGCCGTAGCCTTGGGCTCTCCATATTCAGCTGCAAATTTTGCAGCCCTCCAATCTTGTTTCATTTGAACCGTGGCTGGTATAACGCCCGCATGTTCGGGCTAATCAATTTAGAAATAATAAGCGTTAAAAATGAATTTTTGATAGAAGATTATTTAGAATAAATAATCTTAACCAAAGTATAGTATATGTCACGAGGATTCCGTACATATAAAAAACTCAGAAATCCAACTTATAACGAAGAAGTTATGACCCGTCGAAGTTTTACGAATAACCTGCACGGCTCCACGTATCGTAAAAAGTAAATTTTTGATAAAATACTTTTTAGCCTTAGCGATCTAAATGAAAATCGTAGTATATGTTAAACCGAGAGTGTGCATATAGAGAACATCCAAATCTGACTTCATTTAAGTAAGTTATAAATTTTCTAAGATTTTGCATAGCAGTATACAACCCGAAAATTGAATTTTAGATTGATCAATTTTTAGACAACATAACCTAAACAAGAATTGAAGATCTTGTTAATAGGAGCTCAACGATATAAATACAGTCAAAAACGGAAATTGGATGACAAAGTTATGAATTTTTAACGGACTTTAACTGTCTAAGCTTGTTAAAATATAACTTTAAAAATAAAATGAAAATTAGCCAACAGAGTGGAAATGAAAGTTGTAGATCCCATCGATACCTACGTGTAGATATAAAGAACGTCAAAATCGTAGCTTGTATGTGAAAGTTAAGGATTTTAGAAGATAATTTGTCTTCTGAGTAACCAGTGAGTGACACATGACGCGATTTGTGCCACTACTTCTTCTTAACGCCTTGCCACCAGATGGTGACACCTGGCCACATTATGCCCAATGTAATGTTGGAGTATGCCCAACATATGACCCTCCTGCAGCATATAAATAGAAGGTGCAAATCATTCCATTTCTCACACCATTCTAACTCGTTCTCTCTCAAACCTCCCCAAACCCTTTATGCCTTTCCCTAGCACCTCGTAGGTGTTAAAAGTGATAACCGGGGCACCATAAGGCCCTGAGAAGAAGGGATTTCGGCTCAGAAGTTCTGCCCGTGCAGAGCTCGGTTCCTCGCTAAATTCCCTTGTAAGTGATTTATGCCTACCATGATTTAAGTATAACTTATATTTAAGTTCATTATCATTATTATGAACCTATAAACAAGATTTATAAGTGATTCCAAGTTGTTATGATGATTGATCTACTTACGGGGATGATGTCTAGGCTGTGATTTAGTGAGGTGTTTAAAGTGGGATTTCCAAACAATATACTTTGTATACCAACCAGACCCTACCTCCGATATGATCCTAACTAGTTGTTCCTTACTTGGTAGATCTTGAAGTAGACTTTGAATAAATGATGAATCTAGGCTAATAATTAGTCTCAATAAATATTAGACTAAAACTTAGCAATAATAATGCTTGGTTACATTAAAGGAAAAGAGAGTTGCTAGAAGCGAAGCGTTGCTCAAATTTTAAGTCTTCACTTAAACAAGTGAGTGCATAGTCCCTTTCATGAACATGATATTAATACAAGTATTAATAAAAATATTAAATATAGGTTGAAATTTTATATGTGAGTTATATGCTTATTATATGGAAATATGTGTTATATGTATATTTGATGATATATGTTATGCAAAGCTGGCATGGTTCGATATGTGTTAATATGTATTTATAGGATATTAATAATAGAAATATTATAAATGAGAAGATAAATGTATGTTAATACTTAATACTCTGTATAAAATATTACAGTAAATTAGGATAGTCCGAAACAGAGTTAGTATTGAAAGTTGATAGTAAGCAATGTAGGCTCCCTTAGTGATGAAATAAGACTTGAATAGATGCTTAGTTCAATTAAGTTTAGATATTGGGTAGTATCTTATTAAGGGTACATGTGTAAGTGGAATGGAGAGTAGAAACGTTGTTCGAGGAGATTGATGATCGGTGAAGTATGTCCTACGTACAAAAGTACTTTCTATGTACCAAGTCTTTTTCAAAGCTATGTGTCTTAGGTGCTGCTTGTGCTGGGGTATTATTCTATTTTGGGGTACGATTCCTACTCATACCAGGTAACTATAATACGCCAAAAGTACTATCATGTATAAAGTCCTTATTCCACACTATTTTGTTTCGGGGTACAGGAGCGTACGGGAGTAATTTATTAGTATATACCCATACTTTTCTTTTGACGAGCTTTGTGTGTCAGTGTTTCCTTTCACGAAGTAGTTGAGAGAAATTTGTAGATTGCCCATTATAGTGTGTCAATAATATACCACTACCAGGTATGTCAGATGTTATAATGTCTGATAGGGTGAGTCTGGGGGTAAAATACCTCATGGCGTTAGACCAATGGTAGGTACAATTATGAACATAACCAACCCTAACTTAATTGTCTTGTTTTTACGAACAGAAGTTCATGGTCAAACTTATTCCATTCCCTTCATTTGATGTATTTATTGATCATTTTAAGATCATTATATAGGATCTGTATGTGGGAATCGATGGGATGGGATAAATTGTTTTAGAGATATGATATGTTAATGATAATAGTTGGATTTGCAGTTTTGAGATATACATTATTATCACATTGTGGGTTGAAATCCCTATGTACTTACCAGGTTTCCCAACCTGACCCACTTAGTTTATTGTATCACAGGTGGCTATATGAAAGATACATTCTGCTGAGATATTCAAGGAGTATTAGGCCACTAGTTTAATTACTATAAGGCTTGTAATATTTTGTTATGCTTATATTTATGTATTGATGATGACATCCCAATGTTTTAACATAAATAAAATACATTTCTTTGAAAATGATTTGATAATATCATTATCATGTCACCTGGGGACGAATTCTGCAATATATTCTTCAAAAATGATACTCTGATTTTTAAATAAGCATAAACAAATTTGTCTTTTATGGCTGTGAAAATGGGGATGTCACAGCTGGGGAATCATCATAGTGAATTGATGAAACATATTCCTCTAAATTTTGCATAGGAGGAGGATTTTGAGGCCGAGAAAAAGTAGGATGTGATGAATGCGAAGGAGAATGAGATGTTTAATGTCGAGGAAAATTATGAAGATTTGGGTCTTTGACGTGCTCTGAAGAAGATTTATGCCGATGGGGAGTGTTGGATTGGTTTACCAAGGGAGTGTTTGACTTTGAATATTTTGAGGATGAAACGAAATTGTGATACGTTGAATGCCAAGGAGAATCATGAGGAGTTGGGTATTTGATGTTCTATGAGGAAGATTGATGTCGAGGAGGAACATTGGATTGTTTTACCAAGGGAGACTTTGACTTTGAAGATTTGAAGGATGAAACAGTTGCAATCCTTATTCTATGGTTTGGATTATTGCCCCCTTTTGAGGAAGCAGACTCCATTTACTCCTCAAAACAATCTTTTAAATCGTCAAGCTTTTGAAAGGTGGTATTGAACTGCGTTGTAGCACCTGGTTCCTGGTACGTAAAATTTATCTAAGTATTTGACATTTTTAGCCTTGGACTCGGCGAGTTGTAGGTCGGAATCGTCGAGTAGGGACGCGGTCCCGGGGCACATTTAAGTTGGCGACTCGGCGAGTCCATATTCTGGACTCGGCGAGTCACCACTGTTTGATGAAACCCTAAATTTCAAGGGTTTGCACCCTATTTAAACCCTCATTTCCGCCCCAAGCTCGCCCCCATTCACCCTCAGAGCTCCCAACATCGTTTTTGCCCTTTTCCTTGTGAGATTGAAGTGTTTTGGGTGTGTTCTTGAAGTTTTTGAGGAGAAAGAAGAGTAAATCAAGAAGAGGAGAAGGAGGCCAAGCATTTTTGTGACATCTCAACATTTTCCTTGAGGTATATCTCATTTCCCCTCTGTTTTCAAGCTTGTAGTCCCTAATAGCTTCATGAAAGTCCTTCTTGAGCCATTCTCCAAGCTTGTTTGTGCTTTGTGGGTTGTAATAAGTTGTTAGCCTTTAGATCTAGGCATGATTCAGTCCCTGGAGCTTGGATCTATTGCCTTTATGGAGTCATATTGCATGAAAGTCCTAGATCTACCCCTTTTGGTGCACTTTGAGCCCTAAAACCTTCATTGGTGATTATCTACACGTAAAGTTGGAAACTTTACATGTAAACCAGACCCTAGGAACCCAGATCTATGAATGGCATGGACTGGATTCAAGCAAAATCGCGTGTATAGTTTTTGCATGAGGCAGACTTGGCGAGTCGTTCATCTGACTCGGTGAGTCGGGTCGCGAGTCCCAGGGTTGTTCCCCTTTTGTGTTTGCGAGTTGGAGTAGTGAGTCATAGGGTATGACTCAGCGGGTTGGAAGCCAGACTCACTCATGAAGTAACTCGGCGAGTCAATGCCATGACTCGGCGAGTTCATGGCAATCTTCTTGTCTCAAGAACAACTTGATGAGTTGTTCATACAACTCAGCGTGTCACAACTTAGAGTGTTCTTCGTATGAAGTCTAACTCAGCGAGTTGTTCATAAAACTCGGCGAGTAGGATGAAAGACTATTGGACTTGGGTATAGAGAAAGGGACTCGGCGAGTTGGCAAGCCAACTCGGCAAGTCTAGTCAACTGGCAGTTGACTGTGACTTGACTCATGACTTGATAAGGGTAAATGGAAAATTTACCCTGAGGGCGGTTAGCAGTATTTGACCAAGTGTTTGGTGGGAATTACAGCCGGAGGATTTCCGGAGTAGCAGCAGCATTCATACTATTCCCACACAGATCAGCAGCTACTACAAGGTGAGTTACCTTCCAGTAGCGGTGGGTCTACGGCCACAATGCCGGCCCACCAGTAGGACTTGTATGATAGATGATTGTCTCTGTGATATTCATCTAAGGTTGCTACTACCTGTGATATGTTTATGTGCTAGTATGATATGCTGCTATGTGCTAGTGACAGTAGGGGGAGATAGTCCCCAGATTACCGGTCGATAGGGCTGAAGGGACGGTCATGCCCAGCCATGCTAGATAGATTATGAGATATGTGTGTTATGTGGTAGTAGTAGGGGGTGAAATAGTCCCCAGTATCTGGTCGAGAGGACCGAAGGGGAGACCGGCACCCAGATATGCTAGTCAGTATCCAGTCGAGAGGACCGAAGGGGAGGCAAGCTCCCAGTTATGCTAGACAGTATCTGGTCGAGAGGACCGAAGGGGTAGGTCGGGCACCCAGATATGCCTGACGATATATGCATGTTATGTGATTGTATGGTATGTGGTAGGTTGGGGGAACTCACTAAGCTTCGTGCTTACAGTTTTCAGTTTTGGATTCAGGTACCTCTTCTTCGAAGCGGAAGGAGCTGACGCGGTAGCGGTACATCACACACCTGCTTGTATTCCGCATTATGATATCTTCCTGGGAAATTGTACTCTGACACTTTTATGATTATGACAATGTTTTCCTACGTGCAACATCTTTTGTGAAATGAAATGATTGTTGAATGATTTATTCCTAAACGTTTTGCTAAGTACACGTTTTAAAAATGAAATTTTTGGCTCGTATTTTGGGATGTTACATGCGTTGTCATCTGAACACTCACTTCTTTGTTTGTCATCATTTCAGAATTAAAAAGCGTTTGATAAATTCCCTTGGTAAGACGAAGGATTTCATCAAAACTTTCTTTTGTTGTATGAGATCACCTCAATCCTTTGATAGTTTCTTGAAGAACTGAATAACCTGTTTCATACTTCGTGTGAGTCTCACTGATGAGTTGCTGAGACTTATATTCTTGTTCTTGCATGGCTTTCTGAAGCTCGTTTTTAAGATCCTTCACCTCGTCGATGAGAGTTGTGGATTTCGAGATGAACTCCCAATGACCAATAGATCTTTTATTATCCAGTCGACGAATGCCTATTTCCAACCGAATAAGCATTCTATCAGCATAAAATTTCTCTATTGTTTTCAAGGCTTGAACTCTGCTGACCAATGATTGCTGAGTTGAGTCCTTAGTTATCTTTGGGGTTACAGATGTGATTGCAGCCATAATTTGATCCACTTTAGACTGAAGATATAGGTACTCTTTTCTTGACACAACCAACTTCTTTTTCTTTTTATTGGGCTTGGAAGTATAATGATGTGACTCGCTAGATTCTTTGTCATCAAGAACCATAATAAAGTCATCGTAGGGGCAGGGTTGTTCAACTTCATCGTGATTTTCATCATCTAACCCGAAGAGTGGTTCAAAACTTATTTCAATATTTGTTCCCCCTTCATCGGAATCATGTACTTCTGTGTTAGTGGGAAGAGGATTTAATGCACCAACATTGTCCTCCATAGCTTGAAACTTTTGAACTGTGTTCCATATCAGACATCCATTTTTGAATTTTGAGGATGTCATACACAATTTTTGCATTATTGAAGGCAGTGGTCCAATACTTGGCAATATGAAGAAGAGATTCATCTTTTTGTTGTTGTTGCTAAACTTGCCTTGCTTTCCTGGCTTAGAGTGCCCTTTTGAAGGCTTCAAACTTCCATATCCCTAATTCAATTGTTTGTTAATACTGAGACCATGTGTCATCAAAAGTATATCCATCAATTCCTTGTCACACCGAGGTGTCCCTTGGGTACATGGATCATTGCATAATGGTGCTCACCATGCCTATGTCGCTTGGTCGTAATATCGACGACGGAGGATTTCCAGGGCTTCCTCGGTCTCCTTGTTCTGAAACCAAGTGTGACCTCAACTCTGTTCTGAAAAGGGTCTTTAAAAAACGACATGCAGTGCAACTAGTGTTTGAAGTGTTTGTGTGAAACGAAGTAAAATGGAATTGAACTCCTTAGGAGTAACAAAGAACATACACGAAGCCTTGGAGACCTTAGGGCAAGTATCAAAATTCGAATCCACTTGGAATCCAGCTTGGGTTTTGTCTCAATGTTCTAATCAAAATCGATATACTTTCTGTATTAGTGTGGACGTATGGGCTTGGATTAGGTTAGTCAGCATGGACTCGAATGGTTGTGGGAGTCTTTTGAGAGACTCGAACATTTGCCTTGTTTCGGTTTTGGCCATAGATAGGGGTAAGCTTCAACTTCTTCCTTCTAAAAATGTCACTGAAATCTAAAGGCTCATTCAAACTATCATCAATTACGTTTACTGGTGGATCAAGAGCCTTGGATGGAGAAGGTTGAACCCAATGTGTGGACTCTGTGGTGGTGGATTTTATGTTCTTCGAAGCACCCGCACCCTTTGATACAACATTTGAAGGAGTGTGTTTTATAGCCTGGGATTTAACCCTTTTTGGCTTGGGCTACAGGGAATAAGCTTTGGGTAGCTGTGTGGGGCTTGGCGGGGTAGAGCTGTATGGGGCAATACCACTCGTAGCCATAATATGATCAACTACCTCAAGATTTCTGAGTACAATAGACTCGAGAATATACATAGGGATATGTCTAAAGGGACTGAATAGAGATTGGTCTTTGGAAGGATTGTACCTTTTGAGATATCTGCAGGAGAAGAGGTTGGTATCATCGCCGAAACTGGGCTTTGCATCTTTGTATAGATCGACCAAACACAGAGACCAATACCTTGCAGAGGTGAGTTCCATTATCCCTTCCTTAGGGGTTCTCTTGCTGACAAATTGGACCAAAACCTCCTAGAGGATGTTCCCATAGTTCACAGGGTTTCCAGTAAAGATGCTCCACACGATATCGAGTAGTGGCTTGCCCATGTTATTAGTTCGACTAGTTCTTCCAGAAACGTATTGCCAAACTACAGGTAGTTTTCCCTTCTTGAATTCAGCCACTCCTTTCAATTTAACTTAATACCCCATCTAGTACAAAGCAACAAATATGTCATTGGTGTTGGGAGCGTAGAACTCAGTGGATGGTAAAACTCATAGGTTGATGGCTTATAGAAGCTTTTCTTTGGTTAGAACAACCACGAAGTCATCGATCAAACGAGGATGAATTTCTTGCAGTTTGTCCAAAGGCCTAAATGCAGAGAAGGCACATTTGAACAAGATTGCTTGTGGTACAGCTTATGTGAGGGAATAAAATGCACCAAAAAGTGGATGATTGGGAAGGTATTTGATCGTTAGCTTTGATGGATTCATTGTAGCTTTCTTGGTCATCAAAGATTCCTCTATAGTTGCTTGATCCAGAGCCAGTGAGCAAGAGGCCTTGGATTGTTTCTTTGAGGCACCAAATTTCACCATTGTTATGAAAAGATTTGAATAAGCCGCACGAAAAGGGTTTTTGCAAGAAGGTGAAGAAGAATATCGCCGAACGAGTTCATAAAGCATAAACTTTCTTGGAGAAGAAAAAGGGATTTTATACTTCCATATTTTTAAATTGATTCACATTAGTTTAATGACAGCTGGTAAAAAAACTTTAGGATTTTATCTTTATTGGTTAAAAATAAATCAAAATGTTTCTGAGAAAAGAGGGAGCATTAAATGTTGTTGCAGGCGTGTGATGATGCGTCAAACAATCGTGGGGTGAAAATTGTTTCATCCGTTGAATAAAGTGGGGAAGTGGAACGGATGTGACCCCAACGGTTGCTTGAAGGGATAGGTTGAGTGAAAAGAGATTTTCAAAAAACTTTTATTTTAAAGAAAATCAGATTGTTTATCCTATACCCAAAAATAGACTTGGTTAAGAAAAGTCCTTTGAAGAGCAATCATTTTTCATGTGCGAAAAATTAAATGAAGAAGAATAAAAAAAAAATTCTTCTAGAAGACTGATCTTTCAGATTCATTAAATAGCACACAATGAAATTTAATATGTCAGATGCAAAATGGCTTCGGGTTGTTGAGCGAGTATGCGGGAGATGATACTGAAGAGCAACTTGATTACCAAGGTTATAAATACAAATAATAAATAGACCCAAGGAGTACATAGATCATAAATGATCTTCGGTATATAGAGCATACCAAGGAGCAACTTATGAATTATACACTACATCAGTTATTCTGGAAATAGATAAAGTAAGTAAAGCGCTTCAAGAGTTTTTGTTTAAAAGAAAAGAAGAAAATTTAATTACACCAGAAGATCATGAGATATTCGGTCGTTATCCTTTCAAGAAGAATTGAGGGTCTGGATTCATCTTTCCTAACATTTCTAAATAGCCATGAAGTTTTGTGGTGTTGAGTGCTTTTGTGAAAACATGTAACGCTCGAGTTTCTAGGCTAGGCACTAATGATGATGTAATAGTCCAGGTCAACCTTTGTAATTTTTTTAAATAATAAAGATGTATTATTTTATTATTATGTGTTTATTGCTTAATTATTATAATATAATGATCTAAACGAAAGTCGTAGTGTTCGTTAAACCAAGAGCATGCATAAAAAGAATGTCCAATTCTGACTTCATATGAGGAAGTTGTGAATTTTCTAAGATTTAACATAGCAGTATGCAGCCTGAAACTCAAAATTTAGGTCAAGTGATTTTTAGCCGACACAAGCCAAACGAGAATCGAAGGTATCTTCAATAGTAGTACAACGGTAAAAAGACAGACGAAAACGGACGTCGGATGAAGAAGTTATGATTTTTTAATGGATTTTCCTGTCTCGGTCTGTTAAAAAATATAATATTAAAAATAAAGTCAAAATTAGCAGACAGAGTCCAAACGAAATTTGTAGAGTATAATCTCAACTACGCGTGGATATAAAGAACGTCAAAATGGAGTTCGTATGTAAAAGATATGAAATTTTGAAGTTCTGGGCACAAACTTCGAGGCTTATCGAAGGGAACGCGCTGCGTTCGAGGAAATGCCCCACGTTCGCATGCAGTGGACACGTATCTCGCATCTTGACACGTCCAAAGCCACGCACCAACCAGAACATGCTGCGTTCGGGAGCCAACCCCCCTATAATTAGAAAGCACACCTTCCGAATTTTGTTTACAACATTCATTCTCTCTCCCCTATACTTTCTTCTATATTGAAAAAATTACCCCCAAGCCTATTATATCATCCTAGCATCATAAGCAAACCCTGAAGAGCCCGAAGATCCCGAGAAAAAGAGTTTTCAAGTCAAAACTCTGCCCACATGAAGCCCAGTTTTTGGGAGAACATCTCGGTTTCATCAAAAAATATTATTTTAAAGAGACGAGGTGCTGTCCAATTTTCATTAAAACAAGTGAGTGTGTAGTTACTTTCATCTTACACATAGATATGAAGTATTTTCTACAAAATATGTGCTATGTGTATACTTATTTTATGTTTATTTGAGATGAGTGTTGAATGAATGTTTTATATAGGTTTTAAAATGATTTAAACTCTCTCTCTCTCTCTCTCTATATATATATATATATATATATATATATATATATATATATATATATATATATATATATCTACAAATATGTTGGGTATATGTCACACCCCAAAACCAAGAACGACGGAAACGTTCAGGCGTGGAGGGCGTCATGTGAAGTATCATAACAGTGCAAAGTAGTAAACAAGCAACAACATCATCCATTGCATTAAAAGTAAATTTTTAATGCATGTGTGATCTTTGATAGTAATAAGACACCAAAATATGTAAACAAAATAAAAGACGAGTCTTGTCTATGCTCCGTCTTCTCAAAACCTGGTCATCATACATGTCTACTGGTGCCTGAGAATACAAGTTATTTTGAAAGAGTGGATCAACATAAAGCTGGTGAATTTATAAGTATTTAAGTGTCATTACTCTGTTTTGGAAAGCTGTTATGAATGCCATGTAAATCTTTGAATGAAACATTTGATATAAGTGTGAAAAGCCTAGAAAATCCATATTTCCTACTAGTGTAAAAGTAGCCTTTTACCAAGACTTGAATGTTTTGAAAGTAACAAAGATGGTTTTTCCCTTGTATGACTACTATTAATAATATATATAGTCTACCTCATCGTTTATGTGAATGTATCACAAAATAAAAGTAATAGGGAAAATATAGCCATGTAAGTATTATCCTTTTGTATTAGGATAAACCCGACATCGCGACTGCCGAATAGTATTAACCTTGAACGACCGTAGATGTTCCTTGTCCTCTGTAGCTAACAGCAGGGCATAGGAATGGTTAGTCCCGTAAAGGTACCCTAGTATAAGTATTAACCATAGGCATCCGTAGATGTTCAATACCTCTGTTGCTTACAGTTGGGTGCCGGAATGGTTAGTCCGGTATGGTATCCTTTTGTACTAGGATAGACATAACTAATCTACATGTATAATATGTAATAGTATCTCATCATATAGTATCTAGGTACAAGTATCCATGTAAGTGTAGCTCTTCATATAGCATTTAGTATAGACTCATGAATGAACTGACTCTAGTGTAATTCCTTGTAATAGGAATAATGTTTTGTATCCCTTAAACTATCCCTATAATAGTTTACTGGAATGTATTTGATGTCCAAGAAGGTTTATACACCCTTGCTACTCAAGAGCGTGGGAACTGAAAGAAGGATGAAAGCTATCATATCAATACATATATATGTGGACATAAGTGTATAGATATAGTTTTGATCAAGAAGATGAAAGAGGTTTTGTAAAACATTTAAGAGTTTTGAACAATAAATAACAATGACTTGATGTCATTTTATAAAACATTTCAAAAGTAATTCATATGTTAACAAAATATTTTAAGACAGAAAACCTTTTCATGTATCACATTCTGAAGTATGTGAAATCAATTGGTTGAAAACACAGTTATAAATCACATGCGATTGAATTTATAACATGTTGTTTTCTACTTGTATTCCCCCCATTAAAGCATTTAAAATCCTTTAAAACATTGATTAAGGGGTATGAACTCACCTGTAGTTGGTGGTTTGGATGAACGGATAAGGTAGGATGCTAGGTGTCAAGTGTGGACTTGTACACACTCAATGATCCTAGTTAACATATCATCACACATATATGTATCCAATTAGTCTTTAAACTACAAATTGATAATGTTAAGACATCCTAGGACATGCTAAACACCTTATATAAGTGTTATAAGTCCCAAGGATTGCATCTAAGTTGTTGTAGGACAAAGCTATTGGGTTTAGGGTTCCAAAGAACCCCTTCTTTGAGTTTACGGTTTTGTGACCTCAATCCAATGAGTTTACGGTCGTAAACCCTTGAGTTTACGGCCGTATGCTCATTCCCCTTTGACCCTTTGTTGATTTGAAGCCTTCTAAGTCCTTAGAAGTGTTTCCACTTGAAGTATAAGCCTAAGGAAGAAGTTAGGGCACCCTTTCCCTCCTTTGAGGGGTTTGCGGCCCTAAGACCATTTCCCTTTGGATTTACGGTCGTAAACCCTCATGGACCATGGTATTTTTGTGTTTTCAAGTCCTATACACATTAAGGTATGAGTCTAGAGTAGTTTCACAAGGAAAGGAAGGGACTAGGGCACACTTTTGGCCCTTAAAGTAGGGTTTACGGTCTAAGGTGTTCTTGGTCCGTAAACACCTTTGATCTTGGTGTTTCCTCGTGATTTCTTGATGTATAGACGTATAATAAGCTCTATCATACTCTAAGATAGAAGCACTTACAATATAGAATCTTGAAATGAGCCAAAAGTCCAAGAACACTAGTGTGTGTTCTTGGTGTAACTTGAAGAATCAACCTTTTGGAACATTTTCACGGATGGATGTGTGTTAAAACACTAGATTAGGTGTTATACTGACTTGAAAAGGTTAGAAACACTTACTAGATCTAATATCTTGAAGAAAAACCCGAAGATACTTGAGAGATAATTGGATTTTGGATCTTGAGTTTGTGAAAAAGTGTAAATAATGACTAAGTATTATATATATACCCCCTTTTAGGGTTTACGGTCGTAAACACCTTTGTTTAGGCCGTAAACTCCAATTTCTTGGTGTTATGGAATGTTATTGTTGCATAATAAACCCTAGGGCATCCTCTCTCCTGGTATCTCCTAAAGTGTTAATCATAGAATACTCAAACTTATTCCAAAAAGTATGAAAATTAACAGTAACTGTTCTGACTTCTATTGACTTGACATGTTGTACAGAAAGGAAATTTCGGGTTGTCACAGTATAACATGGGTAGATAAAATAGTTGTTTTGTGTTAAAATGATGAGAGGCCTCGATGTTGTTGTTGTTGTTGTCGTTGTTGTTGTTGTTGTTGTTGCTGTTGTTGTTGTTGTCATTTTCGTCGTCGTTGTCGTTGTCGTTGTTTTTGTTGTTGTCGTTGTTGTTGTTGTCGTTGTTGTTGTTGTCGTCGTTGTTGTTGTTGTCATTGTTGTCGTTGTCGTTGTTGTCATTGTCGTTGTTGTCGTTTTTGTCGTTGTCGTTGTCATTGTTGTCGTTGTCGTTGTTGTCGTTGTCGTTGTTGTCGTTGTCGTTGTCGTTGTTGTCATTGTCGTTGTTGTCGTTGTCGTTGTTGTCATTGTCGTTGTCGTCGTTGTTGTCGTTGTTGTCGTTGTCGTCGTCGTCGTCATCGTCGTCATCGCTGTCGCTGTCGCTATTGCTGTTGTTGTTGTTGTTGTTGTTGTTGTTGTTGTTGTTCTAGTCATCTAGCGGAGTATAGATGACGACCATGGACCTTTCTAGATAGTCTAGTGGAACGCTAGCAGGCTCGCAACCAGTAGTTGTTGGTGAACTATCTGTTCACTGGTGTACTCCATCTCCCTCATGTTTGACTTAAGGGCATATATGGCTAAGGAATCCCCTTAGCAGTAGTGTCCATCCCGATGATGATCCTTAGGCTAGGTCCCTTATGATAGGTGTTTAGGAACATAAAATGAAGATAACGAGAACGGGTAATCAGGGTTATTGTTGGTTGATGAAATTAATAAATTTATTGTTGGTCTATGAAATTAATAAATTTATTATTATTTGTGGGTTGAAACCCTATACACTCACCAGACTCTCAAGACTGATCCACTCAACTTTTTATTTTATAGGTAGTGGACCCAGAGCATAATTTGGATGATGACGAGGGATTTTGGATTATAGGCTAGTAATTGTAAATAACCGTTGTAAGGCTTATAATGTACTATTTATGCTTTTGGTCTGTATCGGAACATGACATCCTGAGGTTTTGATATATGATGAAAATATATATTTACTTAAATGTTTTGATAAATTTTTATAATGTTTTGTTTTGGGGACAAATTTCGCAACATCTTTTAAAAGATTAATCTAATTTTATTATAAAAGCATAAACTAAATTGGTCTTTTCTGGATGAGAAATTTGGGGATGTCACAATGTCACACCCCAAAACCGGAACAACGAAAACGTTGAGGGATGGAGGACGTTATGTTTAGTATCACAAGACACGCATCATAGTAATCAAAGTAATAAACAACCATTTCATTAGAAATAAAGTGTTTACAAAGTATGTGGTTCACATAACATAGACAAAAAGTAAATAACAAAACAAGACATGAAGCTATACTGCTGGATCTTCTTAATTCCTAGCGCGCGTACCTGTCTACTAGTTTCCCGAGAATACAAGTTATTTTGAAAGAGTTGATCAGCATTTAAGCTGGTGAGTTCATAAGATTTTAGTGATGTAAGTAAGTTGTAAGAAAGTTGTAGTAAGTTGTAAGTTCTATTTAGAAAAGTTCGCCTGTTCCTCCAGAAAATCCTATATTTCCTGCATTGATGAAAGATTAGTAAAAATGACTCTACAATCCTTTCTATGAGTACTAAGTGGATACAAGTTATATAAACCCCAAAGTAAAGAAACAATCGATTGTGTGTATCTGCCCTAAGCCTAAAACCAAACAAGGAACATGGAATGAGGTAGAAGGTACACCTCCCATTGTTTGTGTAACAACCCAAAATTTCCGTACCATCTTTTGTAAGTCTTTCGTAGTACAATTCACGCAACCAATCGTCGTTTTCAAATTCAATTTCCGATCTTCTGTTTAATTAAGTCATTAACTTGTACGGATCTAAAATGACTTAATGGGTGTCTTAATACATTTAAAAATCATTTTAATGACCCATATTAGCAATCGGAATATTTCTAGAATTTACCTTATCGGGTTACAGCAACTCAATCGGGTACGACCAAAAGCCTCGTCTAACGCCGGTATCGGGTAGAATTCCACTGTATCCAAAACTTAGACACTATATAATGTGTTTTAAGCCTCCATTTGAAGCCTTTGGCCATTTTCTCATATACACTTCCAACCTCTCTCCTCATTCATAATCAAAGGTCCAAAAACAAAGATTTAAGGCTCCAAATCAAAGAGGTAACATCCCTAACTTGTTATCTAACCTCTTTAGCCTTCAAATTGATGTTTAAATTAAGTTTTGGGACCAAGAACATGAGTTTACGGCCAAGGATCAAGCTTGGGCCGTAAACTCCTCAAAATGGGGTTTTTAAGCCAAATTTACCCTTCCAAATCATGGTTGGGACTTAGATACGACCTTGAGGCTTGCAAATCTGGACTTGGAACACATTAAACATGAATTTTGGGGGACAAACAAGAGTTTATGGCCAAGGCATGTGCTTAGGTCGTAAACTCCTCTAAAATGGGGATTAAGTGTCTTAAAACATGTCCAAATGCTTTGAAACTCAACCAATGGACTTGAAGTAAATCCTAGAATCATCTAAAAATGGTTTGGAGACCTTAACACATCAAATACCTTACATATTGGAGTTTACGGCCTAAGCATATAGCCTTTGGCCGTAAACTCATATAGACATGCCAAAAACGCCTCTAATTCACCCCAAAGGCTTGGATAAAGTCCTAGAATCACATGTGATTGTTTTAAGCATAAAAAAAACTAATTTTCCTTAACCATATTAGAGTTTACGGCCAAAGGGTATGCATCTGGGCGGTAAACTCATACAAAGGTGTTAATTGAAGCCAAAAATTGATACCATGCCTTAGAAAATTAATTAGAATCACATGTAATTGCTTCTTGTGCCTTAAACCAATTTTTCTTGACCATGGGTGAGTTTACGGCCGTAAACTCCAAGTGTGTGGCTGTAAACTCCCTTCTAAGTGGTATAACTTCATTTAATCTATTCCAAGGCATTTTAGAAATCCATTCCAACAATCCCCAAGTCCAATCAAGCCATCAAACCCTCCAAATGACACCAGCATAAGTTTACGGCCGTAAACTCATGTATGTGTGTGTTTTGTGGCTGTAAACTCACTTAAATGTTTACTCTTGGGGAGTAAACTCAAGTCCCAAGTCCCTAGTACCAATACACGTCTGTAGATGTCACCCGGGTCACTCCAAACGTGTGTTTTGAGGTATTTAACCTCGTCGGAGTGTAATGTTCCATATAATTAGTGAATGTATCCCTAATTGAATATATATGGACATTATTTCATTTTACATAGGGACATCGCAAGTAATCAAATCCCGAACCAACGTTTAGTGTCCGAAACCGTCGCATTCCCGAGTCTGGTGAGTTCATACCCCTACCCTTTTTCACTATTTTCACTATTTTTAGGGGGAACACAAGCAAAGTAAAAGGGATCTCTTGTACTCAAAACATGTTTTCATATGTGTATTTCACATTTTATATGCTTTTAACACTGATTATTACAACTGATAACCGTTTGAACATACAGATCACGTAACATATATTTGTGAAATGGGTTTTAAACTGTTATGTTTTACATATATTTCACAAATGGCTTTCCATATTTTATCAGTTAAAATCATGACATTAGAACATTTGAACATAATATATGTACACTGTTTTGTACTCGGTAACACTCCACATATATACGCGAGTGGAGGAGTATCATATTATTACTAGTAAATTTGTTAATCCTGTATGATTGGAGACACGTCCTCGGCGAACACTCCACAGAGATACGCGAATGGAGGACTACACCCATAACCAGAATCTCTGGGATTTAGAGAGCGTGACTTAAGTGTATAGATCTATACGGGGCTGACTACCCCACATCTGGCTGCTAGCTACAGCCGAACCGAAACGGTTCAAGGGTGACGAAAGTCATAAGTATGTGGACTAGTTATTGCCACAGGTTTAGTCCATCGTATGGTTATGGAACTCGCAATTAGGATAACAGAGATTTACTTATAGTAATAATGAACCACTTTATACATCTTTTACATCTTTTACATCTTTCACTTACAATAACCAATATTTAGGAAAGTATGGGACTTTCCTGGGGAAAACACGAAATCTAACCACGTTTACATCTTTTACATCTTTTACATCGTTCACATTGAAAACCGACAAGCAGGAAAGCATGGGACTTCCCTGGGTAACTCCTACATAACTAGAAAGTGTAACAATCTGGGTAACATTACATCTTTTACATTTGGTATTATACAATAAGGAAAGTATGGGACTTTCCTGGGAATACATGATAGGTAAATAGAACAGTTTAACAAGCCGGATAACCTGTCACACCCCCAAACCAGAACGGCGGAAACGTTCGGGGGCGGAGGACGTCATATTCAGTATCATAACAGTTCATAGAAAGGAAGTACACACCACCATACATATATAAAGGTTTTAAAAATGTTTACATAATAGTATTCATTACATGTTCAAAAGATAAATACATAAACATCTTTCAAAAGAAGTAATTAACGCCAGCACGTCAATCCCAAAAGTTGATTTCCAAACCTGCTTAGCAGTTCCCTGAGAATACAAGTTATTTCAAAGAGAAAGTGTCAACAATTAAGTTGGTGAGTTCATGAGTAGTGTTTTGAGAAAATGTACGCCATTCGAAAGTTCGTGTATGTTTTCTAGAAAACGCAGTATTTCAAATGTAAAGAGTTATGGTTTGTTGTGTTGTAAATGAATGTATTAGATCCAGAAAATCCCATATTTTCCCTAATGGTTGAGATATGAATTGTTGTGTTTTCCAAGAAAATCCCTTATTTTCTTATAAAAGTATGAAATGCATATGAATGTTCGTGTTATAAGTTGTAAATAATTGCACCAGGAAAATCCCTTATTTTCATATTAGTTGTTTGGTTTGTATACAGGAAAAACCCTTAATTTCCTAACATAACTGGCAGTCTCTAAGACCGAAAATCGCGAGCAACCAACGTTCTTAAAAGTTGTGTCATAGTTTTATATAATAAAGCTATACGAAGATCGCATTTGTTAGATGAAGAATAGTTTTAATAGCTACTCGTTCATAAAAACATAATACCATAATAATTGTATATCCGATGAGTTTTATAACCATACTAAACATAATATGCCTGTAACGACGTTCTTCAGGCGTCGCAGCGTTATGACAACTGTCACCCCAAAGGACGGACTGTAGCTAACAGTCAGGGTGCGGGATCATGACTTCCCGTATAGATCTATACACATTTGACACGTTCTCCTAACGGGAGACTCTGGTTATAGACAGGACTTGCGGCATTACTTTCTAATAAGAAAGTAGTGTTTGAAGATATACACGTCTCATGGATTCTCAACTAAGTCTGTATTAAAGTGATAGTTTTGTATGCAAAGTTTATCCTTTTTCACAATGTTTGACAAAGCATAAATCATAAGTTTTCAGAATGTATAAAACGACTTAGCAACGAAAGGTACTTTGAAATAACTATATAATTTGTATAATTCTAATGCACGCAAAGTATGACAAGAGTTTTCCATAGTAGTAAGGAATTACAAGTGATTTATTTGATAAAAACAAGTGAAGTGAAACTTTATAAAATACACGATAATAACTGTATGTTTACTTGTATTCCCGCCTTATAAAGTATAAAAGCATTTAAAATGTATTTAAAGTGTGTTTGAAAGGGGTATGAACTCACTTGATTGATTGAAGAAGGTGTGACGAAAATCGAGCAGAACTTTGGCTTGAAAAGGCGGATTTTCTCGGGAGTAAAATCGAACTTCGGGACTTGCCCAAAATGACCAGGGCTTCGGGGTAGTGTGAGCATGGAAAACGAGGCAAAACACAAGAAAAGTGAGAGAGAAGGAGCAATTTTTCCAGGAACCCTCGCATCCTTTTTATAGGAGGCTGGAACCGCCTCGGCACGCGGGGCGTACGCGTACGTCACGCATGACCGAGTCCTCGACTGCCTCGGACTTCGGATGGGACGGGGGGGGGGGGGGAGGGGGGAGGGGTAGGCTCGCATAGGGGCGACGTGGACTCACAAACAAAAACCGCTTATGAACTCACCAGCGTTATGCTGATTTTCAAACCACTTGTGTTCTCAGGTCAGCATTAGAACAGGTACCCGAAGATCCTTTTTGCTTGAAGACGGAGTACATGAAGACTCGTTTCTTTTTGTTCATATATATACTATGTATCACAACTGTACAAACTTTACTTTTGAAACAACTGTAAAACTTTTCTTGTATAATGTAATGGTTGTTTTACTTTACTTACTATGTGCATTGGATTTGATATTCAACGTGGAGTCAACCCCAGAAATGTTTTCCTCCTTTGGTTTTCGGGGTGTGATAGTTTGTTAGATCATCGTTGTATATAGCCCTGGCGTATTCACTTGGTACTCACAGAGTTAATTCCAATAGTTCCTTTATATTTGATGAAAACATTCTTTAAGAAAACCCTTATTTCTTTTAGTAAAAATGGTAACCACGATGGTTCCTTCTATAATCACTTGGTTTATATTAGCTATATATAATCTAATATCAAATAGATATTTAGTTGTGTAAATCTACTCTAAGTCGACAACCAAACAAGGAACAGAAAGTAAGGCGGAAAGCACACATCCAATTACCTATTGGTTATTAATTATATACAACCCCGATGTATAAACCAAGTTATTATAAAGTTAACCACTTAAGGTCCTTTAACTTATATTGGTTTAATAAAATGGATTAAACTCTTTACTGGTAAGTTTCTAGTTTAGTCTACTTCGTATTCTTTCTGAAAGTGTGTCCTTGTACTAGAAAGTGATGTATTTAAATTAGTTTGCTATGACCTGACCTATACCTGATACTCCTTATGATTATTTGGATTGTACAAAATATATATAACTAAGATCGGATAGATAGTAGACTGGGTGCACCTCCCTTAAGCCCACAACCAAACAAGGAACAGGAAGTAAGGCGGAAAGCACGCGTCCTACTATCTCCTAGACTCGATTAATATATATCCTTGATGTATACACTAAAGAATCACAAACTTAGCATTATAGGTCCATTTCTACTTAATGTTCATGTTACAAGTAAGTTATGTATTTTGTTTATTACTGTCAGGTACTTTACTAAGATACTCTGTATAAATAATTTCGATTACATGTATTACTATCACCTCGTGCCTGCTAACCCAGGTACGTGCAATCGTACTAGTGTTAACGAAAACTCAGAAATATATATTAGTATGTTTTATCACCTCGTGCCTGCTAACCCTAGTACGTGAAATCCTACTGGTGTCAACGCAAACTCAGGAAGATATATTAGTATATTTTGTCACCTCGTGCCTGTTATCCCTAGTACGTGAAATTATACCGGTGTCAAACGCAAACTCGGAAAGATATATTAACATCTTAATTCGTTAGAAATGATGAATTAAGGATACTATGTATTTCTAGAGTACTAGGAACATCGTATAAGTGTGTAATTCTAGAATTGTTCGTCTGTTAGTGTTATAGTGTGTTCCTCCCTGTACTTGTAATAGTATGCTCTTCTATGTACTTGTTATTAGGGATGTTATTCGGGTCGGAACCGGACCGAACGGAACCGAACCGAATAAACCGAAAACCGAATAAAGCAAATTGTATGAACCGACAACCGAAACAAATAAGCAATACGGGTTCGGTTCGGTTCGGGTATTATTCGGTTCGGTTCGGTTCCGGCCCGAATAACCCAAATAACATGTGCAAGATGATTAAGGAGTCGAATAACCCGAATAACCCGGATATTTTGTAGTCGAATAACCCAAATAACACTTGTAGTCGAATAACCCGAATAACCCGAATATTTTGTATTACTTTTGAAGCTTATGATTTCATAAGTATATAACCCGAATAACCCGAATAATATGTACAAAATGATTTTGTAGTCGAATAACCCGAATATTTTGCATTATTTTTGTATCTTATGATTTCATAACAAATCTTTTAAAGAAACAAATTAAACACTAAATATTAAACATCCAAAACACCCAAAAATCTATCTATAAGTATATAACCCAAATAACATGTACAAGATGATTAAGGAGTCGAATAACCGGAATAACCCGAATAAATATTGTATTTTTTTATGACTTTTGTAGCTTATGATTTCATAACAAACTTTTTAAAGAAGCAAATTAAACACTAAATCGAATCACGCAAGGCCGCAAGGGAAAAAAAGACTCTTCATATTCGGTTCGGTTTTTTGGACCGAATAACCCCTTATTCGGGTAACCCGGACCGAATAACCCGAAAACCGAATAATCCTTATATAGATACCCGAAAACCGAATCGAATTGCTTATTCGGGTCTAATTCGGTTCGGTTCTCGGTTCGGTTCGGGTTTTCGGCCCAATTTCTCATCCCTACTTGTTATAGTATGCTCTTCTCTGTACTTGTTATAGTATGAACTAAACCCCTAAACAATATCTATTAAAGGTTACTAGTATGTTTACTTGAACTGATACTGACTTGAAGAAAAGACTCATTTTATCTACTAAGTTATGATTGTACTTCAAAAACAGAGTTTTGTACTATGAAGTAACATAAGTTTTAAAGAGTTTTAGAAACGTGTTGATCACTTAATAGTACATAAGAAATCATTTAAAAGATGTTTATACAAAACATTTACACAATTATCATTATGTTCAACTTGTATCCCCCCCCCCCTAAAAGCATTAAAAAACAGTTTAAAAGATTGATTATAGGGATATGAACTCATCTTATGTGGGTGATTCAAATGAGTACGTGCATATGGATGAGAAGTTCCACGAATGAAGTCCTGAGACCCAAACAAGTCCTAAATGACATATAATAGCATATATTGGCATGAATATAGTGTTTAGAAGCAACCACATGCAAGGAAACACCTCTAACGACTAGGAAACACTTGAACCAAGTGTTAGAATCACATGTGATTCATCTAAGGGGAGTGTACAACCCAAATGAGGAGTGTGCAACCATTGGTGTATGGCCAAGGAGTGTACGGCCGTACACTCATGGTAACAAGCGCACAAATTTGTGTTTGAATGGTGGGGAAGCTTGTGGGACTATTGTTCATCAAGTGTTGAAGCTAGATTTGCATTTTAAAGGCCTTTAAGCAGTGTTTTAAGGGGTGTATGGCCACACATGGGTGTACGGCCGTACACTCCTTATGATCTTGAATTTGGTCAATTTTAAGGTGTTAATCAAGTGTTCCTAACATGCACTAAGCGTAGGGAAGGAGTACTTATGATTTGGAGGCTCAAAATGGTTCTCAATCACCAATAACAAGTGTGTGTTCTTGGTGAAATGGATGAAGATTTGAAGATCTATTATAAAAGAGATGTTTTCATGGATGAATCATGAGATGATTACAAGACTAGGAAGGATATCAAGAAAGATGGAAGAATGACTTACCACTTTTGAAGATCAAGATGAGAAATGTGATGATAGTTGAGAGAAAACTTGAAATTCTTGACCTGGAAACTGAGGGAATGGCTTGGAAATGAAGGGATATCACACTTATGGAGGGGGTATATGGCCAACATGGGTGTACGGCCACACACACATGTATACGGCCGTACACTCATGTGTACGGCCATACACTCCCTCACATGGAGTGTCCGACTTGATTTCAACGCGAAGAACTTACACAACTCGATCCTATACCCAATGCTTGAATGTACTGAGCTTTGAACCCTTAAACAGACTCTAAACAAGGCTAAAAGATAGCATAAATGTGTCTGATACACTGTTGGATTGAATGGCTATACTTTACAAAGCAAAAAAAATTTCGGGTTGTCGTACACAAAACATCAACTATTTCCATAAGAGATGGAACAAAGCTAATTCAATATTACCTTAGAGGATATGATCCTTGGTGAAGTGATATTGTAGGTCGATGTGTTTCATCTTTGAGTGATGAATAGGATTGTGTGAAATGGATACTGTACTCTCTGAATCACAATAGATAGGTACCTGTAGCATCTTATACCCGTAATCCATAAGTCGTGTTTTCATCCAAAGCACCAACTAGCTGCGACAACATATTCATCCTCTGCGGTAGACAATGAAACACAAGTTTGTTTCCTTAGAGACCAACTCACTATTCTTCCACCTAAAAATTGACATCCTCCCAAGTTGCTCTTTCTATCAAGTCTGCACCCTGCATGATCTGCATCAGTGAAAGCCTGCAGACTAAAGTCAATTCCTACTAGATACCAGAGACCTTAGGCCTTACTCTCTATGAAGATATTTGAATATCTGCTTAACTGGGCTAAAGTGTGATACTTTAGGATTAGCCTGTTATCTAGCACATAAACCTGTGGCGAAGACTATATATGGTCTACTTGCAATGAGTTACATCAATGAACCAATCGTTCCTCGGTATATATTTTGATCAACTGACTCTCTGGCAAGGTCATCTGAGAATTTGTACTCGAAGGCCATGGGAACCTTTTGATGGGTTTCCAGCATTCTAAAACTTCTATGGTGTACATGCAACCATAGAAACCTTGGATCTATGTTTTCTCTATTATACATGCAAACTCTCATTTTTCCAAGGTTTCATCCTAACTACCATAACATGGGGTAATGTAATACAAAACTAGTAGAATGACATACCTTTCTTATAGCTTTGATTCCTTAAGACTTTGTGAGCCTAGCACCCCAAATGTGATGCCTCAAATGCTTCACACAACACCACCAACAATTGGAATAACTTGAGAGAAGATTACTATGCACCAAAATCGGCTAGACCTCACTTGTGTATCTTAAGTGCTGATTTTTCTAGCATGAGGTTTAATTATATAATGTGCAAATTAGGGTTACACCATGTAACTCATGAATTTCCACATTCCTTATGACCCATGGGTTTTAACCTCCATGGAGTATCCATGGGTCACCACATGGGTTTAGCCCAACATGAAGAACTATGGACCATAGCCCACTATATAAGAATGAATGATTTACCAAATCAGTCCTCATTTATTTAATTAGTCTCTTTTAATCACAAAATTAATTCCAAACTAACTCTTGATCAATACTAATTAAATAATTCATATTAATATATTAGAACTTATAATATATTAATAAACCATAAATATCCTCTTCTCACAAAAGTCTATCCAAATTGTTCCGATGCCATGCAACCCAAATGGACCATGCCAAATTAGGTCAAGTACATACCATATACTGTTATGGACTTAGACACCTTATCCAACAGTCTCCCACTTGGATAAGTCTAATAATTATAGTTGTAAGTACGACTTCAGGATTCGACCAGCAATTGTAGCTCTTAAAAGTCTCGTGGAACTAAGTTGTGCCATTTTAGATAAGTGCTAATATAATCCTCTATTCAAGATATCAGCCAAACAAATACATGGAACAACATCGTACTTATTGTCCAACAGTTTGTTTCCCGATTTCCGATTCGTTTGAAATAGAACTTAATCAAAGACATCAACTCATTTCTGACCGGGCCTGGTACATAGGTCAAAACAGAATCATCGAGGGGCCCAAGATATCGCTTTTAATCCTCCAAGGACTAAAAGGAATAGATAAATTTCAACTCATATGATTGTACTAACTAATCATCAAATTGTACACAATAACACATTTTATAACATCAAGTTACTGATGCGTTTTCGTACTATCAATGTACAACTAACTCATAAACACCTCATATCTCTTGGTTTGAAGACTTATATGATATTACCATCTCACGATCACTCGACATAAATTCAATGAAGTGATACAAGTGAGCGTGGGTTGATTCCAATACTCAGAACTTATGATCACTCATGAATGTTGCAACATCAATTGCTATGTCTAATACAATTCAAATAAATCTACAAACCCAATTCGTGACTGTCTTTGTAACACCCCGTTCTTAAAGTGTATAATAATGAGTCCCTGAGATTTAAGAGGAAGGGTAACTCTGGTCCTTTTTCGGGAAATGGGTTCTATCCGAGAAGGTTTCGGGCTGGTATATGTTGTTAGAAGCATTGGGCTTCTTGTCACCCTCGTATGAACGTAAAGTTATTTGGGAGCGGGTTTAGATTAGAGGAGTTGCGGTGTTTTGAAGTTGATCATTGTTATAGCTCCTTGTGAAATAAGTGGGAAAGGTCCCATGCATGCATGCATTGTTGAAGTTTGGCTGGGTACGCCCAGCGTAAGCTGGACGTACGCCCAGCGTAAAGGGAGGAAAGATGCGGGTTGGCCGGGTGAGTACGCCCAACGTACTAGAGGTACGCCCAACGTACTCTCAGAAACCCCAAACCCTAATTTAGGGTCAACCACTATATAAGGAACATGTTGGTTCATACCCTAGCCTCCTTAAGCTCATCCTTAACCTTAGAAACCCTAGAAAACCCGTATTCCTCCATTGTTGGGTGTGTTTGACCTTGGAAAGCTCATTTTGGCAAAAGAAAGGCTAGAAGGAGAAAGGAGAAGTTGTCAAAGAAGAAGAGGAACGATTGGAGCTTGTAGATCTGAAGAGATATCATCCTTTGAAGCTTATTTGAGGTATAAAGCTTCTTGCTTGCCATCTATTTTGCATAGATCTAAGTGTTGTGGAGTTTTTAGCATCTTTCTTGTCCCAAAGTTCTCATCTTGATTCATGCTTTGTGTTGACCGAGATTATCTATCCTTTCAGACCTTTGGAGAGGTTTTGAGTGAGAAAAATGAGGTCCCAAGGGTTGTAGTTGTTCATGTGTGAGATATATAGGTCTTAATGGATTAAGACCTTGGATTAAGAGCTTATGGACGTCCCAAGTGATAAAGTTTGAGACTTTATGAAATCTAATCATATTTGGCCTAGGGATCTAAAGTTTGGGCTTAATAGCTTAAGCCATTAAGAAGTTATAATAATCTTTCTGAGTAGCTCAGTTACGCCCCGCGTCACATGTGATTACGCCCCGCGTAGCGGGCCAGTGCCCCGATTCCTTTTTGTGAACATTGCAGTACGCCCAACATACCAGAGAGACTACGCCCAGCGTACTCCCCCTGATTGGATCTTAATATTGGGCCTTTGAGTTTGGTCCGTTTGTGGGTAATTGGTTATTGGGCCAAGTCTGGGAATTTATGGATAGAGTATTTTGGGCCCAATTATTGTTATGGACATTGGATCTAGGCCCAGTTGGTGAGGTGGGCCCAATTTGATAAATTGGGCCAATATTGGACCTTGTATAAGATTTGGACTTTGGTCTTGGCCCGATAAGTTAATGTATGCTTGGCCTAATGTTTATTTGGTTATGTGGGCTAGTTCGGGATTTGCGGCGAGTTGGTGATTCGAGAGTCTGCTTCTTCAGTTCAGAGTATCGGCATTCGCGAGGTGAATTATCCTCACTATATCGACAGGGTCTAAGGCACCAACGCCGGCCCTTTATCGGATTGAGATTCGGATATTTGTTGTTATGTTATTGCTTTGATATGTCTGCATCCTGGTAGCTAGGACGGTATATGTTAGAGACCTGGTTAAGGTCGGTTTCCTGATATGTAGGGTGATGCTATGCTAGTGACCGGTTAGGTCGGTATCCTTGTTAGGGTAATGATATGTTATGTGATCTGCTTGATCGGCTTGTTGACTATGAACTGTTATATGATTGTATGTTATGTGCACATGGTTGTTTGGACTGGAGTTGGGTTGAGGCGGGTCCTGCTTTGTGTTGTAGGCCAAGATACCCATGGCGGACCAGTTGTTCTGAAGGCCCACCGAGCGGTCCGAATAGGCTGTAGGCCCCACGAGGGTGGACCAGACGTGCCGAGGCTCGGAGAGTAGACCAGGTCGACTGAAGGCCCGGTGCAGGCGGACCAGCCATACTGTAGACTCAGAGAGTGGACCAGGTGGGTTGAAGGCCTGGTGCGGGCGGACCAACCACATTGCAGACTTGAAGGACATGACTAGACTCGGAGGATGGACCCGGTGGACTGAAGGCCTAATACGGCGGACCAGTCACATAGTAGACCCGATATGCATGGCTGTTCTATGTTCTGTTATGTTATGTATGCTATTTATGTAATGGGCCGGAAGGCACTATGTTATGGGTCGGAAGGCATTATGATTTGGACCGGAAGGTCGTAGCCTGGAAGGGCATATATGTGGTTGGTATTTTGGGGGTATCTCACTAAGATTTTGGGCTTACCGTTGTGGTTTAATGTTTTTCAGGTTCTTCAGGAGACCGTGGCAAGGCGAAGGCGTGATCGTACCGCTCCTCGTGTTTATGTTTTATGATATGGACCTGGGAATACTCTGATAATAAATGTATTGAAAACCTTTTTGTAATAACTTAATGAATTGGGATGTTTTTGAACAGTTTAAATTTTGTTGAAATTTTGGTTGTTACAGTCTTATTTCAATACCTACTTCCAAAGTTTAATCGACTGTGGATAGTTTGAATAATATAATTATTCTGGAAGTCAAAACATGCAAAATGAAACAATAAAAAATGATTGACACAAGACAGTACCATACTAGGAAATAAAACAATTTTTATTTAAACATCAAATGTCAATTAAATGTCAACTATTACAAGTTTTGAAAGCTATCTAATTACTAAAACTAATATTATCCTTCAGCCTAATGCACCTCACATGCTGTAAATGCTTAACCCAGCACAATCCCTTCGTGAGGGGATCTGCTGCGCTCTCATCTGATGATACCCTCTTTGTTATGATGAGTCCTTCTTGTATTCGATGTCTAATGAAGTGGTATTTCTGTCGATGTGCCTAGATCTATCGTGATCCCTTGGTTCCTTGACTAAGGTAAGTGCACTCTCGTTATCATAGAAAATCTCCATAGGCTCCTTTATAGCTGGTACAACTCCAAGGTCTCCAATGAAGTTCTTCAGCCATATTGCCTCCTTCACCACCTCGCTTGTTGCTATGTAGTCTAATTCGCAAGTTGAATCAACTACGGTCTCCTGCTTGGAACTTTTCCTAGTTGTTGCTCCTCCATTCAGGGTAAAGACCCAACCCGACTGAGAGCAGAAATTATCCGTGTCAATTTGAAAGCTAACATCACTATACCCCACTACTCTCAAGTCAACACTCCCACCAAGGGTAAGGACCCAATCCTTAGTCATCCGCAGGTACTTGAGAATATTCTTCACCACATTCCAGTGAGCCTTGCCAGGATTCCCTTGATATGTTCCGACCATGGTCAAATCAAAGGCCACATCAGGGCGAGTACAATTCATAACATACATGATCGAGCCAACAACGGAAGCATATGGTACTCGACTCATCTCAGCTATCTCAGCCTCTGTACTTAGGCTCTGAGTCTTACTCAGTCTGGCATTACTCTGGATCGGTAAGTCACCTTTCTTGGAATCCTGCATGCTGAACTTTTTCAGCACTTTATCCAAGTCGGTACTTTGACTAAGTACAATTAGTCTCTTACTCCTGTCTCTCAATATCCTTATCCTTAGGATATAGGTAGCTTCTCCAAGGTCCTTCATAACGAAACACTTCCCAAGCTAGGACTTAGCCTCCTACAAGGTTGGGATGCAATTTCCTATGAGTATTATGTCATCCACATGCAATACCAAAAAGCTAACTATACTCCCACCAACCTTAACATATACACATGATTTATCCTTGCTCCTCGAAAAGCCACACTCTTTGACTTTCTCATCGAAACAAAGATTCCATCTGTGAGATGCTTGTTTTAATCCATAGATGGATTTATCAATCTTACACACTCTATTCGGGTATGTTGCATCAACAAAACCCTCTGACTGACTCATGTAAACATCCTCAACCAACTTTCCATTAAAGAAAGCAGTTTTAACATCCATTTTCCATATTTCATAATCATGAAATGCAGCAATGGTTAGCATAACCCTAATAGTTTTAATCTTCGCTACTGATTAGAAGTTCTCATCATAGTCAAATCTCGAAGTTTAAGTAAAGCCCTTCGCAACCAATCGTGCTTTATAAGTGTGTACATTCCCATCCATTCTGGTATTCTTCTTGAAGATCCATTTTCACCCAAGTATCTTACAACCAGGTACATTGTCAACCAAGTTCCAAACTTGATTGTCATACATGGACTGAATCTTGCTGTTCATAGCCTCTTTCCATTTGGCAGATTCAGGGCCTGCCATGACTTCCTTGAAGTTGTTAGGTTCATCCAAATTTATCAGTATACTATCACTAATAAATGCATCACCTTTTGTAGTAATATAGAAACCATAATAAAAATCAGGTGTGCTCATAACTCTTGTGGAACGCCTCAGATGTACAAACTCCTTAATCACCTCAATAGGAGTTTCCTCCTCGTGTTGATTGCTAGTGTTTGATGATCCTTCACCGTTTGACTCTTGAAGTTCTTCAAGGTCAATTTGCCTCCCACTGTTTCCTTGGCTTCTGAATTCTCTCTCGCAAAATACCCTCTCCTCGCCACGAAAACAACATTGTCAAATAGTCTGTAGAAGAGAAAACCAAAGGATTTATGTGTGTAGTAGATGAAGATACACTGCTCACTTTGAGGTTTGAGCTTGTTTTGATTCTCGCGCCTCACGAAAGCCTCGCAACCCCAAACTTTGATGTGGTCTAAAGTGGGAACTTTCCCAGTCCACATCCCGTGAGGTGTTTTAGCAACCTTTTTGGTAGGGAGTAGATTAAGGATATGGGCGGCAGTCTCTAATGCATACCCCCAAAATGAGATTAGTAACAAAGCTCGATTTATCATGGAATGAACCATATCTAATAAGGTTCGATTGTGCCTCTCAGCCACACCATTTAGCTGTGGTGTCCTAGGAGTTGTCAATTACGAAACAATTCCACATTCCTTAAGATATTCAAGGAACTCGATACTAAGATACTATCCCGATTGGATCAGAGCATCTTTATCGTCCCGCCCAAATGATTCTCCACTTCTTGTTTAAACTCTTTAAATTTCTAAAGGGTTTCTGACTTACGCTTGATTAAGTATACATAACCATATCTACTGTAATAATTAGTAAAAGTCACATAGAAGCGGTTAGCATCCCAAGTGGCGGTTTTGAAGGGTCCACACACATCTGTGTGAATGAGGTCCAAAAAACCTTCACCCCTAGCACAAGTACCAGTGAAGGGTGACTTAGTCATTTTTCCAAGTAAACAAGATTCGCAACTATCATCTGACTTTAAGTCAAATGACTCCAAGACACCATCCTTTTAGAGTTGGCCTATACGCTTCTTGTTGCATGTCCAAGACAACAATACCACAAGGATGCCTTATCCAAACTAGTGAAAGAATCAATGTGCAATATGTTATTTCCTAAGTTGTCTACAACCGACATAGTTCCATATACACCATCACATGGTAATGCTTTAAAATAAAAAAACACCATTATAAAAAGTATTAATACCACCACATTCATTATCAAATGAAAAAGTAACTCCTTGTTTGTACAAACCATGAAAGGAAATAATATTTCTCGCCATTTCAGACGAGTAACAACATTTATTCAAATATAATATTAACCCACTACTAAGAAATAAAGAATAGACTCCAATCTTGGTGACAGGTGAAGCTTTTCTATTCCCCATGATCAAGTTTATCTTCCCGTGCTCCACGTCGTCATTTCTTCTTAGGCCCTACAAACCAGGACAAATGTGAAATCCACACCCTGTATAAAGGACCAAAGAATTACTATGTGGTGAGTTACTAGACAATTTAGTGTAAATAACTGCATGGGTGGGTTTCACTTTCTCATCCTTAACATCCTGCAAGTACTAGGGGCAGCTTTGCTTCCAGTGCCCTTTTTCCTGACATTAGAAGCATTGAGCATCCTTCGGGTTAGAAGAGGGAGTGGCAGAACCACCTTTGGCTCCAATCGAAGAGGAGCCATCAACATAATTTTCCTTGGTACCCTTCGAAGGGGTCTTCCTCTTTTTCCATTTACCTTCCCCGATTTCTAGAATAGGGGCGGTAGTAGGAGTGGTAACAAGATTCTTACCTTTGAGACTACTTTCTGCAGTCCTCAAAGGTCCTTGAAGTTTGCTAAGTGTGACGTCCTCCTTATTCATATGATAGGTCATTCAAAACTGATCACAACAGGAGGGTAAGGAGTGTAGAATGATATCTATTGCTAACTCCTCATCAAAGTTCACATTTAACTTTAGCAAACGGTCCACAAATCTTTTCATTTTCTACAGGTGGCCCGTGATGGACTCTCCATCCTTCATTTTTGTTGTTATCATGGAGGTGATAATTTCATACCTTTCCTGGCAAGCACTCTGGTGGTATCTTTCCATTAGGTCTAGGTGCGTCTCATAAGGGTAGAAATCTTCATAGGATTTTCAGAGCTCTGCTATCATGGTAGTCAACATGATACAAGATACCTTAGTGGCATCCTTGTCTTGGGTAGTGTACTCAGCAATCTCCTCAGGAGTAGCAAATGACTAATCAATGAAATTAAGCTCCTTGTTGAGGACATATACCTTGTACTCATAACAAGTGACCATCCTTATGTTCCTAATCTAATCATTGAAATTAGTTCCAGCAAAGATGACTCTCCCACAATGGTTCATGAGATAGAAGGAGCCACTAGGTTTTAAGCTAGGAGCATTGCTGGAAGACATCTGAAAAGGAAGAAGAACAAGTTTAGATTAGATAAAGAGTCCTTAATAAGACACCCAAAATGAAGTATTAAGGCTAATACCTAACACAATATTTTATAACTTGGAAAAGGGATGACGTAATCAAAGCTACAAACTATTTGAAGGTAGATAAATGATGATTTACCAATTTCCACCATGAAAAATGAAATAAATTATTAGGTTTTAATTGGAATGAAACTCCTAGATCTTTTGAGATTCATTGAACAATTCAATGGCATGTTTAAATCTCGATTATGCCCTTCAAGTTTGTGACTGGGATATCGAGGATCACAAATCGATGTGTCGGTTAACCACACACGCTCCATCGATCTATGATAAACCTTAAGCCACCCTTTTACACCCTTGTTAGTCCAAGTTAGTGTGACGGTTAACCACACACGCTCCACTAACGACTTAGCAAGGTGCAAAGTGTAATTTCTGATGGGTTTTGAGCATTCTAACACTTCCTAAGTGTACATGCAACCCTAATAACCTTGGATCTATGTTTGTCTAATTGTCATGCAAAGTTGAATTCCAAGGTTATATTCCTACCTAGCATACATGGGGAACAATTTTATCATAAAGTATAGATAGAATAACTTACCTTGTTGTTGCTTGTGTTCCTTGAAACCTTGTGAGCCTAGCACCCCAAGTGTGATGCCTCAAATGCTTCACACAACACCAAATGCTCTTGGAAGAACTTATGAGAGAACACACACTTCTTCAAAATCGGCCAAGCCCTCTTATTTCTTAGTGTAGCCGATTTTAGGTGGAGAACATGTTACTTATATAGTGTTGACACATCTAGGGTTAAACCCTAATGTGTCATGACTCTTCATTTCCATGACCCATGGGTTTGTAACTCCCATGGAGCATCCTATGGGTGGAACCCAACTTGATAGTACATGGAGCCTTTTAGCCCACTATACAAGATATGGATGATTTACATAATCAACCCATATATTTAATTAGTTATCTTTTGATCACTTAATTAATTCTAAATTAATTATTGATCAAACTTAATCAAATAATATTATTAATATATTAGAACTTATAATATATTAATAATCTCCAAGTGTTATTTCTCTCATTTAGTCTATCCAATTGCATGGTGCCATGCAACCCAAATGGACCATGCCGGGTCGGGTCAAGTACATACCAGAAATAGTTATGGACTTAGACATCTTATCCAACAGTCTCCTACTTGGATAAGTCTAATAACTATTACTGCAAGTATGACTTCAGGAACCGATCGGCAATCGTAGCTCTTTACAAGGTTTCTCGAAACTGAGAAAATGATGGTACGCCATTTAAGATAAGTGATCATATAATCCTCTGTTCTAGATATCAGTCGGACAAATACATGGAACAATGTCTTACTTATTGTCCAACAATTTGTTTCCCGATTTCCGATTTGTTTGACAAAGAACTTCATTGAACACATCAATTTAGTTCTGACTGGGCCCGGTACATAGGTCAAAACAAAATCATCGAGGGGCCCAGATATCAGCTTCTAATCCAAGAAGGAACAGATAAACTTCGATTCATATGTTTGTTCTACTACTCATTGAATTACACACAAGAGCACGATTTATAACATCGAGTTACCAATGCGTTTTTCGTACAATCAATGCATAACCAACTTGTAAGTAACAAATCATATCTCTAGGTTTAAAGACTTATATGATATTACCGTCTCACGATCACTCGAGATAGAATTCCATGAAGTGATTCCAGTGAGCGTGGGTTGAGTCCAATGCTCAGAACTTATGAGCACTCATGATTGTTGTAGCCTTGTCCCAGACGTCTACAACCAAACATGACAGTCTTGATTCATACCTACTTCCGACATATGACCGACTGTGGAGGTTTGAATAATATGTTATACCAAACAAAATTATTCTGGAAGTCAAAACATGCAAAAGAAATATAGTAAACGATCGACAAGAGACAGTAACACTTTACTCATAAATAAAACACTTTTATTCATCATCAAATGTCAATTACACTTTACAAATTTCGAGGTTATCTAACTACTAAATCTAATATCATCCTTTAGCCCTATGCTCCGAGCATGCTGGATATGCTTAACCCGAGTCAGTCCCTTCGTGAGGGGATCTGCCGGATTCTCATCTGATGATACCCTCTTTGCCACGAGGAGTCCTTCTTCGATCCAATGTCTGATGAAATGGTATTTTCTATCGATGTGTCTGGATCTCCCGTGATCCCTTGGTTCCTTGGCTAAGGCAACAGCACTTTCACTATCACAGAAAATTTCCATTGGCTCTTTAATAGCTGGTACAACTCCAAGGTCTCCAATGAAGTTCCTCAGCCATAACGCCTCCTTTGCCGCTTCGCTAGCTGCAATATACTCTGATTCACAAGTAGAATCTGCCACTGTCTCTTGCTTAGAACTCTTCCAAGAAATTGCTCCTCCATTTAGGGTAAAGACCCAGCCCGACTGATAACGGAAGTTATCCCTATCAGTCTGGAAGCTAGCATCACTATACCCTACAACTCTTAAGTCATCACTCCCACCGAGGGTAAGGACCCAGTCCTTAGTCCTTCGTAGGTACTTGAGAATATTCTTTACCGCAGTCCAGTGTGCCTTGCCAGGGTTCCCCTGAAACCTGCTAACCATGCTCAGGGCAAAAGCTACATCAGGTCGAGTACACATCATAGCATACATGATCGATCCTACAGCCGAAGCATAAGGTACTCGACTCATTTCTGCTATCTCAGCCTCAGTGCTAGGGCTTTGTGTCTTACTCAATTTGGCGTTACTCTGGATGGGCAACTCTCCTTTCTTGGAGTCTTGCATTCTGAATCTCTTCAGAACCTTCTCCAAGTAGGTACTTTGACTAAGTCCAATTAGTCTTTTACTCCGATCTCTCAAGATCCTTATCCCCAAAATATAGGAAGCTTCACCAAGGTCCTTCATAGCGAAACACTTTCCAAGCCAGGACTTTACTTCCTGCAGGGTTGGAATGTCGTTTCCTATGAGTAGTATGTCATCCACATACAATACCAAAAAGCTAACTATACTCCCACTAGCCTTGACATATACACAAGATTCATCTTCACTCCTAGAAAAGCCAAATTCCTTGACCTTTTCATCAAAGCAAAGATTCCATCTGCGAGGTGCTTGCTTTAATCCATAAATGGACTTCTCAAGCTTACACACTCTATTAGGGTACTCGTTGCTGACAAAACCCTCTGGCTGACTCATGTAAACATCTTCAGCCAACTTCCCATTAAGGAAAGCGGTTTTGACATCCATTTGCCAAATTTCATAGTCATGAAATGCGGCTATGGCTAACAGAACCCGAATAGACTTAATCTTGGCTACCGGAGAAAAGGTCTCATCATAATCCACTCCAGGAATTTGAGAGAAGCCCTTTGCAACCAGTCTAGCCTTATAAGTGTGTACTTTACCATCCATGTCGGTCTTCTTCTTGAAGACCCATTTGCACCCTACAGTCTTTCGACCTGGTACATTCTCAACCAAGTTCCAAACTTGATTGTCATACATGGATTGTATCTCGCTATCCATAGCCTCTTTCCATTTAGCAGACTCGGGGCCTGCCATGGCTTCCTCGTAGCTGTTAGGGTCATCTTGACTTACTAGTGTCCCATCACTAATAAGTGTCTCACCTTCTGCAGTAATATGGAATCCATAGTAATGCTCAGGTGCACTCCTAATTCTCGTGGAACGCCTCAGAGGTACAGATTCGTCAATTGGCTCAACAGGAGTTTCCTCCTCAAGTTGAGGGCTAGAGTTTGAAGTTCCTTCACCACTTGACTCTTGAATTTCTTCAAGATCAACTTGCCTCCCACTGTCTCCTTGGCTTATAAACTCTCTTTCTCGAAAGACTCCTCCTCTTGCTACAAAGACCACATTGTCACTAGGTCTGTAGAAGAGGTAACCAAAGGATTGCTGTGGGTAGCCGATGAAAATACACCTCTCGCTTCGGGGTTCGAGCTTATCATGAGTCTCGCGTCTCACGAAAGCCTCGCAACCCCAAATCTTGATGTGGTCTAGTTTAGGTATTTTACCAGTCCACATCTCGTGAGGAGTTTTGGCAACTTTCTTTGTAGGGACTAGATTAAGGATATGGGCGGCAGTCTCTAAGGCATACCCCCAGAATGAGATTGGTAGCGAAGCTCGACTCATCATGGAACGAACCATGTCCAACAAGGTTCGATTACGCCTCTCAGCCACACCATTCAACTGCGGTGTCCTGGGAGGTGTCAATTGTGAGACAATCCCACATTCCCTTAGATAGTCGAGGAACTCTGAACTAAGATACTCACCACCCCGATCGGATCGAAGCATCTTAATGTTCCTGCCCAATTGATTCTCGACTTCCTGTTTAAATTCCTTAAACTTCTCGAAAGTCTCTGACTTATGCTTGATTAAGTAGACATATCCATATCTACTGTAATCATCAGTAAAAGTCAGATAATAACGATTAGCATCCCTTGTGGCATGTTTGAATGGCCCACACACATCCGTGTGTATAAGGTCCAACAAACCTTCACCCCTTTCCCACGAGCCTGTGAAGGGTGACTTTGTCATTTTTCCAAGTAAGCATGATTCGCAACTATCATTTGACTTTAGGTCAAACAACTCCAAGACTCCATCCTTTTGGAGTTGGCCTATGCGTTTCTTGCTTATATGTCCAAGACGACAATGCCATAATGATGCTTTATCCAAGTTATTATTATTAGTAGAATCAATACACAAAACATTATTTCCTACGTTATCTACAACAGATACAGCTTCATACACACCATCACAAGGTAATGCTTTAAAATAAAGTACATTATTAAAGAAAGCATTAATCGAACCAACTTCATTATCAAACGAAAAGGTGAAACCTTGTTTGTACAATGCATGAAAGGAAATAATATTTCTTGCCATTTCTGGCGAATAACAACATTTATTCAAATCTAAATTTAACCCACTACTTAGCGATAAAGTATAAACTCCAATCTTGGTGACAGGTGTAACTTTCCTATTCCCATGATTAAGTTTATTCTTCCTTGCTCCACATTCTCACTTCTTCCTAGTCGCTGCAAGTCACAACAAATATGAATACCGCAACCGGTATCAAGGACCCAAGATTTCGAATGGCGTGAGTTATTAGAAATGATAGTGTAAATACCTGCATGGTTGGGTTTGACTTTCCCATCCTTCACATCCTGCTGGTACTTTGGGCAGTTCCACTTACAATGAGCTTTTTCATGGCAATAGAAGCATTCAGCCTCTTTTGGGTCAGAAGAAGGAGTAATGAAACCTTTCTTGGTTCCACTTAAAGAAGAGCCATCAAGGGTCCGAGCCTTGGTACCCTTCGAAGATCTCTTTCTCTTCCTCCCTCGACTTTGCCCGATTGCCAAGACCGGAGTTGAGTCTGGAGTAGGAGTGATAGCAACCGACTTCCCCTTAAGACCTGTTTCTGCGGTCTTGTGAAGTCCCTGAAGTTTGCTGAGGGTGACCTCTTCCTTGTTCATGTGATATGTGATGCGGAATTGATCATAGCACGATGGTAAGGAGTGCAAAATGATATGTAATGCAAGCTCCTCAGGGAAGTTCACATTAAGCTTCAGCAAACGATCCACATACCTTTGCATTTTCTGCATGTGGCTCGTGACGGACTCTCCGTCCTTCATCATGGTTGTTATCATGGAGCAGATGACTTCGTACCTCTCTTGTCGTGCACTTTGATGGTATCTTTCCATCAAATCTTGGTGCATTTCATAAGGGTAGAAGTCCTCATAAGACTTTTGGAGTTCAGCTGTCATTGTGGCCAACATGATGCAAGCCACCTTGGTTGCATCTCTTTCATGAGTATGAAAGTCAGCGATCTCCTGGGGAGTTGCAGTGGACTCATCAATTTCCTTAAGCTCCTTGTCAAGGACATATTCTTTGTCCTCGTAGCGGGTAATCATCCTGATGTTTCTGATCCATTTATTGAAGTTGGATCCATCAAAGGTGACTTTCCCACACAAACTCATAAGAGTAAAGGAGCCATTAGGATTTGAGCCAGAAGCATTATTTGAAGACATCTGAAAGAGAAGAACAAGTTTAGTTTAGATTTAAGAGAGTCCTTAATAAAACACCCAAATGTAATATTAAGGCTAGGATCCAATCACAATATAATATAACTTAGAAGAGGTATGCCGTAATCTAAGCTATACCATATTTGAAAGGTAGGTGAATGACGATTCACCAATTTCCACCACGAAAACCGAAATATTAGGTATTTAGTTTTTATTGGTTTTAGAAATTCCTAGATTCTTTGAGATCCAATGAACTTTTCAAAGGCATGTTTCAATCTCGGGAGTGCCCTCCAGGTTTTGTGACTGGGATGCCGAGGATCACAAAACGAGGTGTGAAGTAACCATGCAAATCACTTGGTACCCTTAAAGTTTATCACTCAATCGATGTGCCGGTAAACCACACACGCTCCACCGATACTATAATAAACCTTAAGTCACCCTTTACCTACCTTGTTAAGTCCAAGTTAGTGTGCCGGTTAACCACAGACGCTCCACCAACGACTTAGACAAAGTGTAAAGTGTAATTTCATGGATTAGCACCTTATTCACATTTTCCTAAAGTAACTAAGATTGGGAATTTAATAAACATTTAGTTACTTTATTTTATTCATCATACTTTGAATGAGAATTTATAAGTCCTTGTCTTACCCGTTCGGCTAACGACCCTCCACCAGTCAAGCAAGCGGTGGGTGAGAATATACACCCATTAAGTCACCATTTTATAGGCAACAACCTTATACCAACCTTATAGACCGGCTTCGTGAATGAGGCGTACTAGCGGTAAGACGACTTTATTCTTATACATATATATATAATTATTAAATCATCATAATATAAGTATAAGGGTTGAATTTTAACTTTTAAAATTCTAGGGGTTGGAACTTAAAGTTTTAACTTAACTTTACTTGTTCCAAAACTTGAGGGAAAGTTTTGTAACTTTCAAAACTTTTCATTTCTTGTAACTTATGAGTTTAATAGAGTAATAAAATGAAGACTCTTCATTTTTCTAACTCTTGTATTTGTTTTAATGGTTTTAACTCAAGTGTGACTCTTGGTTTTCCATAACTTAAGGATAAGTTATGGACTCCATTAAAACAACTTATGATCAAGAATTAATCTACCACATAGGTTACAAATAATTCCTATGATCATCTAAAACATCATAAGAACAAGAACATGGATATGAACACAATCAAAAAATTACATTTAAAACTTTGTAATTTTGATAACTAGTTGTTGTAAATGAATTAGCAAAGACATTACACCACCAAAAACAAGTTTTCAATTACCAAAACAGTTTAGGGTAATGTTTCTAATTCATTTCCAGCAACTGAATCAAAATTCTGCAGTCAGTCGACCCTACTCGCCGAGTGCATGAACTGACTCGCCGAGTTGGTTGAAGATACTCATGGACTCGACGAGTCCCCCCTATAGACTCGACGAGTCCATTCGCAGACAGCAAGATTTCCGATTCTGTTTTCAACTTTTAAGCACAAATAAGAGCAAACAAGCCTAGGCTCTGATACCACTGATGGGTTTTGAGCATTCTAACACTTCCTAAGTGTACATGCAACCCTAATAACCTTGGATCTATGTTTGTCTAATTGTCATGCAAAGTTGAATTCCAAGGTTATATTCCTACCTAGCATACATGGGGAACAATTTTATCATAAAGTATAGATAGAATAACTTACCTTGTTGTTGCTTGTGTTCCTTGAAACCTTGTGATCCTAGCACCCCAAGTGTGATGCCTCAAATGCTTCACACAACACCAAATGCTCTTGGAAGAACTTATGAGAGAACACACACTTCTTCAAAATCGGCCAAGCCCTCTTATTTCTTAGTGTAGCTGATTTTAGGTGGAGAACATGTTACTTATATAGTGTTGACACATCTAGGGTTAAACCCTAATGTGTCATGACTCTTCATTTCCATGACCCATGGGTTTGTAACTCCCATGGAGCATCCATGGAGCATCCTATGGGTGGAACCCAACTTGATAGTCCATGGAGCCTTTTAGCCCACTATACAAGATATGGATGATTTACATAATCAACCCATATATTTAATTAGTTATCTTTTGATCACTTAATTAATTCTAAATTAATTATTGATCAAACTTAATCAAATAATATTATTAATATATTAGAACTTATAATATATTAATAATCTCCAAGTGTTATTTCTCTCATTTAGTCTATCCAATTGCATGGTGCCATGCAACCCAAATGGACCATGCCGGGTCGGGTCAAGTACATACCAGAAATAGTTATGGACTTAGACACCTTATCCAACAATTTCATGGGTTAGCATCAATTTCACATTTTTCAAAAGTAATTAAGATTGTGAATTCAATAAAACATTTAATTACTTTATTATCATTATACTTTTAATGAGAATTATAGTCTTTGTCCTACCTATTCGGCTAACAACCCTCCACCAGTCAAGGAAGTGGTGGGTTAGAGTAGACACCCATTAAGCTGCCATTTTATAGGCAACAACCTTATACCCCCCCCCCCCTTATAGACCGGCTTTGTGAATGAGGCCTACTAACGGTAAGACTGACTTGATCTTATACATACATACATACATACATACATACATATATACATACATACATACATACATACATATATATATATATATATATATATATATATATATATATATATAAACTTATAATACTATAAAGTATAACGGTTTAATTTTAAACTTTTTAAAATTCTAGAGTTTGGAATTAAAGTATTCAAAAGTGATGTTACAAAATCGAAAACTTGAGGGCAAGTTTTGAAACTATTCAAAACCTTTTATGTCTATAACTTATGAGTTTTAATGAATTTAATGGAAAAGACTCTTGGAATTTCATAACTTGGGAACAAGTTATGAAGTCCATTAAAGGCATTGTTCGGAAAAAGTGGGCAAGTGTTTATGAAGATTGTGAGTATTTAAAGTATGGGGGGTACTTTAGGAAAATTTTAGACACAAATGCATGCGTTGAGGTCTTGGCATAATGGCTGAGTTTTAAATGGATTGTTTAGTGCAATATTGGTAAAATAAAAGTAAATTTGCTTGGGGGCAAGCAAAGGCTAAGTGTGGGGTATTTTGATATGTGTATTTTTATATATATTTATGTATAACATATCTTAATATTTTAGCATTTATTATTATTATTTAGAACTAAAATAAACTTAATATGCTTTGAAATATTTAATTACAGTTAAAATGGGAGTTGGACGGAAATTCCCTCCAAGTTACTTATTCCCCAAGCTCCACTTATCTTATTTTTATTTGCTTAATCCCTAAGCCACCATTAGTTTCCTTATTACAATCCAACTCTAATATTCCATATAAATTCCATCTCCATCAACTATAAATACCATATATCATTCCACCAATTTGAATAATCTAGGATATTCCACTTCAACTTGTACAACAAGAAAACTTCATAGTTGCCGTTTTGAGGGTCTAGGAGGTGGCCGGAAGGCCGTTAAGCTAACAGGAGCGGAGATCGGAAGGGATGGAGAGCGGATACGTGTCGGTAATCATATGGGCTGTTAACGTGACCATGTTTAGCATTCCATTGTGTTACTATTCTGTATTTAGTTTCTGACTTGGGTGTAAAAACCTTTTACTTTGTGTTTATGATTGAATGAAGCTTTGATTATTAGACTAATTGCTATATTGAATAGTTTGTTTGTGTTTAATTTATCTTGCCAAGCTTGTTAAAAGATCCTTACGTATTAATGATAATTATTTGTTGTTAATTGTTAAGTGAATTGAGTTGTATGAACATATGCTTGATTGCTTGTCTCTTATGATTTTGGTGACCATCGAGATTATAAGTCTAGGAATAACGAATGTGAAACTAGGATTAACTTGGGAATAAGTAAGTTAATGTGTGAGCCTTGTTTGATGACCATCAACAAGAGGTTAATTGAATGCCTAATTTGATTAACTATATTTGCAAGTCTTGCTTGATACGAACTGAACACTAGGAAGCATGTTAGTTTAACCAATTGATCACTGTTTGAATTGACTTGTTTGCTAAAGGATTAGTTATAGTGAACGCGAATCTAATCATTTTAGGAATCGGTGAACATGAATAAATGACTTTGTGTATGCAATTGTCTATGTTTTTAAGGTGTAACTTGTCTAAACCAAAGTACCTGAAGAGATTTGTTTTCCTGTTATTTTATCGAGAGTTGTTAATTAATTATTAGTTTGAGATTTATTAAACTATTTCTTTTATTCTTTTCATGTGACCTGTAACCTATAATCAAATATATTAAATTAATCCACCGTTCCCTGTGATCGACACCCTTTCTTATCAAAGCTATATTATACTCGATCGGGTTCACTACCTGTAAGGTGTGGTTTAGATGCGATAAATTATGAATTATTAATAAAAAAACTAGTGCATTAGATATACACATCAGTCTCCTAAGACGTCTGACGTTTTTAGCCATTTTTTTAGTGTATTTCAAGGACGATAGATGGCATGCAAGGACGTACAAAGAACGCATGGGCGTTATACACGACGTCTAAGATGTCTCCTGGGACGTCCAACGTCCCACATCGCCCAATTCCATTATTTTTTTGCCACACACTATAAATAGGGACTTATGCATTCGTTTTTAGGGTTCCCACCTGCGATTTTCAGAGTTTTCCCAACATTTTTAAGGCTTATAAAACCCTTGGAAACATTTGGAAACACAAGTCCATTCCATTTCAATCTGGATTCAAGGCAAGATTCGATTCAATTCATCACTGAGCTATAAGTGAAGATCATTTCATTGGTTAATCTTCATCAATTCTTTATTTTCCAGAATTATTTCTTCTTTCACAATGTTTATTTGTTCTATACTTTGATAATGATTAGGCTACATTTGTTAGATGATTCTGTGTTTTTTCATGAATTCTATTATGCATTTTATTCATTTTAATCAAGTTATTTGCTTTATGAACTCAATGGAAGGCTAAACCGTTAGGGTTACTTCCGGGGATGTTTATGACTTTTGGATGAACACACTTGATTATTACTTGGTTCTAATTAATTTCAATTGTTATTTTATGCTTCATATGATGATCTTTTGGTAATAACGATTGAAATTGGGTTGTATGAAGTTGTTTGATGTCATAATTAAGATAGTTTATTACCAATTCATCATTTGTTCCAAGTTCAATTAGTTTAGGAATAAAGACAAGTGATTGAATCAACATATATTATTCCAATTTATGATATTGAATCTTAATATGGTAATAAGACATTTTATTGCTAGTTCACTAATTGTTCCCATTTCATTTAGACATAAAGGAGTAAGACAATTAGTTGAATGAACATATTATGTACCCAAGCTATGTGTTACAAGTTAATAAACCCCAATTGCATCTAAGTAATTGAATTAGGATTATAGGGAAGAAAGTGTGTGAATCTAAATTGTCTATAACTGAACCGGGAGTACTCTAGTTTTCTCATTTTAATTAATAAATCTTTAAGTGTTTGTTTGATTTTTACGTTAATCTTTTCCTTGACAATTGCTAGTAATACTTTTCTCTTTATCTATTACTTTGACTCAATGTTTAACCATGAACTCCTTGTGGAGTCGACTCTACTTACCCTATCTACTTAGGTTAGTTGGTTTATTTTTGATTGAGACAACAACCTCGATCATTTTCCTGATGAGAACATGATATGCAACCTTGGTTTGAGTAACCCAAAAATATGCCTTTATCAGATTTTAGTGCAAATTTGTTGAGATGATCCTTGTTGTTGACCACAAATCACCTGCAACCAAAAATAGGAAAGAAATGTGCATTGGGTTTTCTGTTGTTCAGACATTTATACGGAGTTTTGTTGAGACGTTTGCAAAAGATACTTCAATTTTGAACAAAACATGATGTTGCCACTGCTTCAGCCCAAAAATGGAGAGGTAAGTTGGCAAAGTTAGCATTGATCTAGCAGCTTCGACCAACATTTTGTTCCTCCTCTCCACGACTCCATTCAGCTACGGTGTATGGTTCTGAGAAGTTGTGGTTGATTCCTTTTGATACTAAAAATCTATTCAACAGCTGATTAGTGAACTCGGTACCATTGTCACTTCTATTCTTCTAACAGGCAGCTTGATATGTAGATCTATTTGTTTGATGAACTTGATTAGGATATACGGTGTGTTTGACTTTAGTGTTATAAAGAAGTCCCATGTAAAACGAGTGTAGTCATCAACTATAATCAAAATGTATTTTTTATGATAAAGATTGGCTACAATTGAAGGACCGCAATGTTCTGTGTGAAAGAGCTCCAAAGGTTCTGCAGTTCAATATTCAATTTTTAGAGGATGACTTCTTTTGGTTTGTTTTCCACACTCACACACTAGACACAGAGTATCGTTGTTGAATTTCAGAATTGGTAGTCCTCGAACTAGCTCTCTAGTTACTAAATTGTTGATGTATCTGAAGTTGAGGCGTGTAAGCTTTCGATGCCATAACTGTCACACCCCCGAACCAGACGACGGAAACGTCCGAGGGCTCACATGACTTTAATTGAATATCATCACAATGAATATACATGAATCAGAACAAAAACGTCACCATGCATCAATATATTACAACTGGAATTGTTCACATCAAGTACATTGTTTAAACATTACACATTCATAGCAGAAATTGTTTGAATGCTTGTAACAACATAACATCTAACATTACTTCATATTACTCTTCCGCTTAGCTGTTACCTAAAAATACAAGTTATTTTGGAAAAAAAAACCGTCAACATATGAAATGTTGGTGAGTTCATAAGCAATGTTGTGAGAAAATGGTTTGTGTAGTTTGTAGAACCCGGAAAATTAGATATTGTCTGAAAATACTTTTGTTTATCAAAGTGTGAAGATCCATAAGTTGATGCATGAATGATTTCAAAACATATATAAAGGGTATTTTGTATTATTGTTATTAAATTTTGAACGAGTAATATTGAATTCCCCGGAAAACCCGATGTTTTCCGATTGTTGAAATGTATTCGTGATTACTGATTTTTGTATTGTCTTAGCGAATGAATATTGATTAATCCACATTGTATATCGTCCTAAATTTGTCTACTTTGATTTCTCTTAAGCCTTAACGAACGAAGAGAAGGGGAGCATTACGTCCCACTACTATCGTAAGTACCTTAGGCTGTCGTGGATGCGAAAGACACGATGGTCCAACTCGCATGTGATTACTGTGACCTTACTAGCCTTTCTAACGGGACACTTTGGCCCACTAGCACACAAAAGCTATTGAAAGTCCATTTATAAAATATTGGGTCATTGAAGGCCCAATAACATTTAAGCGTTATCCCTTTGGGTCCAAAGATCATGTTGGTGGGCTTGCAAGGCCCAACAAGCATGATTTGAAGTTAATAAGCCCAAAGTTTGTAGATTTACTCATTGTAGTCAATACGTATCTATTGAAAAGTTTTGATTTAACGATTGTTGTTTTGTATTGATTCGAGACCGAATCAATTCGTTTATAACGATATTTGGTATTGAAGTGTATTCGTTTTTCCGCTTTGTTGCTAGTCGGGTATCTTGTATTTTGTCTTAACGAATTGATTTGTTTAAAAGTATGGTTTTTGACCTTTTCACTACCTTTCTTTTATAGAAATAACACTTTTAGTCCTTTATATAAAAGAATTTCATTTTTAGTCCTTAAAACATTTTGTTGACACTTTTGTATCATAAACTTGTTGAAAAGAATTTCACAAGGCCCATCTCTAATGAGTACGTTGGGCGTACTCCTATGTATGCTAAGCGAACAAGCTAAATGATGCATACGTTGGGCGCACCCGCATGTACGCTCAGCGTACTCCCCTGTTAAGTCACTTTCCCATTTAGTGTTTAATACTCTGATCTAGAAGCTACAATCACAGATCCAAGTCCTTTTCAACGTCTTAATCCATAAAGTCACTGACTTGGTGACTTTGAATGACCCTAATAAGCCCAAACTCCAAAATAGCATTCCGTTCTCATAGAAATGGTCTTAACTCATGCATGAACTCAATAAGACAATCAAGATGGAAACTTTCTGCCTTAGGGACTCATTTTGAACCGAGAGTGGCAACTCTAAGTCCAGAAATCGGGTTTGAACCATAAAGTTCTATACTTGGGACCAAAATCACTTCAAAACCACACTACACTAAACCTAATCATTCTTGAGGAAATTTATGAACTTTATACTTCCAAAGAGTCCCAACTGATGATGATATCCTGGATCTATGAGCTCAAGCGACCCCAAGTCCTTCCTTGCCAACTTCTTCTTTCCTCTTCCAAGCTTAAACCACCAAGATGGGCTTCTCAAGATCAAGATCACACAAGAATGAAGGGATGAGATGTTTTAGGGTTTTTCTGAGGTTGGGGAGGTTGATAAGGGGCTAGGGTGTGAGTCCTAATGTTCCTTATATAGTGCTTGTCCCTAAAATTAGGGTTTAGAGTCTCTAAGCGTATGCTGGGCTTACATCTTATATGTTGGGCGTACGTCTCCAACACTCGTGATTACTTAACCCTTCTACGTTCGGCGTACCCCATCTAACATTGGGTGTACTCTTGTGCTGGCCAACTTGCATGCATGGTCCTTTCTTGTCATCTTTCTCCATTAAGTATCAATATTACCAATAACTTCAAAGTGCTATAACTCCTTCATTCTAAGTCCGTTTCCAACGAAATGTATACCCACGAAAAGGTGGCTAGAAGCCCTACGCTCCTAACTACACACCCATGCCTTAAAACCTTTCGAATAAAACCTGAGACCCATAAAAGACCGAATCACTTATACCCTAGGCCTCCGAAACCACAACCGAAGTACTTTTCAAAACGGGGTGTTACATAGATTTAGACGTTCTTTATATGCATGTGTTCCTATTTTCGATTACTACGATTTTCTTTTAGATAAATTAGGCTAATAAGCAACCTATCTCTGCTTAATTTTTTATGACACACGTTGTCATATCGGTTTGAACGTGAAACTTAGATAAATCGGAACTTCCTCACATGAAGTTAGATTTAAGTGTTTTTTATATCCACGCACTCATAATCATGACTACTACATCTTTCGTTAAAATTATTTATCCTAAATAAAATTTTATTTTTAATATTGTTTTATTGTTTAATGATAATTTTTATATTACTATTTTCTACAAATATTTTATACTCCTAATATTTGTCCACTTAAGTGTATACGATAAATATTTATTAGTTCGTAACACATAGTAAACAATTATTTTAATCAACGGTTTTAAATTTTGTTAAAATGTATAATAATAATAATAATAATAATAATAATAATAATTTAAATGTCTAGCCCGAAATTACGAGTGTTACATTAAGTGTGTGAGTTTTTCTATTTCCACATCCAGTATTTTTCTCTGCAAACAATCCAAAAATTAACGTTTAATTTTAGTATGACAAAATACGAATATAACAAAACTGTCTTTAATTAAAGGTTACATGTATAGGAACCAATTCCAAAATTATTGTAGATGGTATATAACTTTCTTATTTGTAAGACCCAGTTTATTAAGTAACATCCACATAAATTGATCGGGCTCGCCTTCGAAGTCATTGAAGGCATCAGTTCTGATTTCGGACTAATTCGTCGACATTAAATTAATGCAAATCATTATTAGTTATAAATATCTTTAGCAATATGCGAAACAATCTAACCCCCCCCCCCCCCCCCCCCCCCCTACAAACTCAACATCTATTTATGTGTTTAGGTTGAAATCATCCATGTCAACCTCAACATCCTCAACACAGTTCTCTTCATCTACAAAGTAATCATTCTTATCACTTGAATTAGACTTTTCCACCTCATTCACTTGATCACCCATATCATTTTGAATATTTCTCACATTTTTCTCACATACATCATGTTCATCATCTTTAATATTACTCATGTTTTCCTTATACATAATGTACGTCATCTTGAATATTCATAACATTTTACTCGAATACATGATCATCATGGTCAGCCTCATACTATAAGCACAGTTTCTTACTACAAGATATTTGACCCAAAACTAGCTTCCAAGTTCTCTAATTTCAAAATTATATGATCCAAACGTAGACCCCTTGTCACAAAGAATCATAGCCATGAAAGAATCTGTTTGTAATTATCCATCTTGAACTGATTTTTGTTAGAAAATCTCTTACTTTGCTTTCCTTGAATACTATACTTTCATTATGTTTTTGGAGACATGAAATATGCTACCAAATTTGTTGTATACATCGTTATCTCCTTGTTATCACCTATATATTGAGCAATATTGAGTACATCATCATTATTCCCTAAATCCATTAGAGCAAAATTCCAAACCTAAGCGAGGATTCTAAAATGGTAGTAAATCAATTGGGCGTGTAACCTAGTTCACACATTATTGTGCCCATCTCATGAACTAAAAACCCGTCTATGTCAAGAAAATCAATGAGTCGCACATGTCCTTCAACATATCTTATTCATGGAAATTTTATAAACCTCCCACCATAATGAGGTTATGTAGAAAAAAGGGTGTGATTTGCTCTGATACACAAAAAAATGAGTGCGCAAGTTAAAAGCTAGTACCTTTAATATTTGCATGTGATTTTAAATGTGTTTAATGGAGCATGAAGAACTTACCATCTATATGTTGTTGGTGTCAAAGTTTTGATCCAATGGACGAATGACCCACATCTGAAACACCATTCGTAGCAAAATGCATGGGCAATGGAGGATTATCCTCGTTTGTGTTAAGGTTTTCTAGAGACAAGTTGGAATTGGAGACAAAATGCCAATGAAAATTACTCAATTTGAAGTAGTATGCTTAGGCTAAACCATTATGGTGGTAACAGGTTAGGAGCTTAGATACAAAATACATAAATGTCGCCACGCGAGTGGAACATGGTGAGCTTCACGTAATCAATTTGACAGATGGTAAGGGGGAGACTAATTCCACAATAAAAGTATGCCAAAAGGGGATCAATTTTTCAATTTTGTCTAAAATATAATTAAATATTGGGGAACAAATTAGTGAAATGACAAAATCTCCCTCCGCAACACATGATTGACTTAACGGGATGAAGTTCACGGATTAACTTAGAGGGATCAAAATCATCAAAAAGATCAGATTTAGACCATTAGTGTCATCCAAATTTACGTATAATTTACATCGGATAAAAAAAGTGGAAACATCATATATCCACTATGCACATACATTAAAGTGAAAACCCAATACACCATAGAGAAAAAGTAAATCGGTCAATACAATGAAAAAGCGATACAATAAATAATTTTTTTATAATCTAGAAAATAACAAATTACCTCATAATATAATTATAAAATGTATCCAACAAAAGGTTAATGTATATGGTTAATAACATGACTTAGCTCAAAATTTATTTTAACTAGAGTAACATTTTCGTATTAGGTTTGGGTCGAACCTTAGGTTTGGGTCGACCCCTAAATCAGGCTACTATTTTTTATGAATAAAAGAAATATATTTCTATCATTTTATGTAATATATCAAAAGTTTATCTTTTCGTTGGAATTTTGTTTGCCGAAAAATATCTATATGGGACTTGTTCCATATCGAAAGCAATTGGTTATTTGGTAGTATATGGATTATTCATATATGGATGATGCAGAGGTTTTCAATGAATTTGTATCTGAATAATAAACTGTTGTTTAGTCGGACATTTAAATGTGTGCCTCTAAATGATGAAAATAACCATTTTAATCTCTGAAGTATTTGTTATCGTTTGGTTAGACATCTGAATGATTGTGTTGAACGATACTAAATTTGTAAATAATCATAAATAAAATAAAAAACGTCATACGAAATCCAAATTAAAAATAAGACAAAATCTATATTAAAATTCATACAACATCCAAATTAAACATAATCCTAAACATACAACTTTAAAGTAATTGATTAGCAAGCTGGTTATGCAAATTAGTCATATATTCATTGTTTTGGTTACCCTATTAAATGTCGTGTACATTTTGGTCCTCACCTTCTCTACCTTCCACTTCGACAGTAAACATAGTGTCATCTTCAAAATCCATAAATAATTGATCACAAATAGTACATTTCCTTATAAAATTTTGGACCGCAAAACAAGCAAGAACTATGTCTCTTTGTATTGGAAAAGGAAAATGAGTCATTTGCTTTAGGATTAATAATATAGCCTTCAAAACACCATAAGCACGCTCAATAACGTTTATGAGTTGTATGTGAGCATGGTTGAAATTTCATCATTAGTTAATACTTGTTGTCATCAGGAACCGGCTAACCAATACCTCGTATTGCGGTAGGAAAACATAAACCCCGAGTGTTGGTGTATGCGATATCGCAAAGGTAATATTTTTTTTGTAAACGTGAGTATTGCAATTGTTATATGAAAATAGATAATGTATTTAATAATCAAAGTTAACAAAATATTACAAACTTGGTGGAGGGAATGGAAAATCGGTAGTTGGTCAGTGAGCACGGCTACATGTACAAGCGTTCCATCCAACGCACCTATCACTCCCATAAAGAGTTATTTCAACCTTCTATGTCGTTCTGATCTGTTTGTGGTTGCATTAGAATATGTTGGCATGATAATTTCTCTTGCAAAATTCATCACATTTCAAACCTCAGGAACACACCTATAAATGGTTTCTGTTGAATGTTGAAATATGCTTTTAACCATTTGAAACCGCTCATTATGTTCAGTTATTATAAAAAAAACATATCTAAAATTTTATTTAACACTTATCATTTATATTCCTGTCGAAGCTAAAAACATGCAATACCAAGAAAACAACATGAAATACATAATCTCATCATCGGCATCCATAAGTCATCTGCCAAACAACATATAAAATTCAACATTTAAACCCATAATGTCAAAAAAGATATAAAATTCAATATTTTAAATCCAAATAAAATTCAACATTTTAAATCCATAATTTGATCCACAGTACATCAAATAAAATCCTAAAAATGTTCAAGATTTTAAACACCATAATTACAAACATCAAATAAAATCCTAAAAAAGTTCAACATTTAAAGCCATAACGACAAACATCAAATAAAATCCTAAAAACAATCACATCAAGCCATACTTTGATCTGACATTCTTTAACCACATCTCACAAACTTATGTGGGAAGGAACAACCAAACTTTTCTAAGATCGATACTTTCACCAAAAAGAAAAATAGTCGTTTGGTATCTTGGATCAAATATTTCTCACTCCATTTCACCAACTTTTCCATACATGATACCACATCATGATCTTTATGTTTCTCCGCTAACATCCTTAAAACTTTGCTAATTTCGTCACCTACTTCAATGATCTTTGCATTTATTTCTGCTTTTCCTTTTCATCCGCTCCTTTGTTTTTGGAAAGACTAGAGGTTCCTTCATTTGGAATTTCAGGTGAACTAATACTTTCCATCTGAGTTACATTAATACCATCAAATTCACTTAAATTAAAGTTGGGTGAGTCATTTGAAGGGTAAGTAAGTGTCGAAGATGTACCTCAACCAACAACTCCAGTCGGAGTCGACCCATCAAAAAACTAAACACAAAGATCAGAGTACACTAGTGGTGAAGTTCTCAAAGTTTCTACCATTCTGTTCGACTACTTGAAAATATTTTGAATACTATGACATATTATAAAATATTATGAAAGATTACTTCTTAGAAAAAATCACAATACCTTGATCTATAGTTTTCATTCGTCTTCTTCCATGTTAAACACATTAGTTATATTCAAAGTACAAGTGATTGTGATTAAGGCATAATCCCAAAGAATAAAGGAAGATAATTTCCATCGATTAGAAAGTAAATCATATCTAGTAAGGTTTAATTCATCATTTATTATCACTAAGGCTTTAGATGGTTCTACTGGTTTGTATCACAACTTTATATTTGAAAACCTTAACAAAGGTTTCATAATTATATTTTAACACATAAAATACAATTACAATGACTATAATTGTTAATAAAGTTGATTTGGTATCTTGTATTAAATCTTAGACATCCAATAGAAATGAAGTCATACATCACAGTGTATAGTTCCTTAATAATTATTTTCTTTATAGTTTAGTGAAAATATCATTAGGAATCCTTTATATATATAAATAATTTTCACATATTTCAAATAAAGTATATTATTTTCCTTCAAAAATCTATTTCTTGAAATTGGAATATGCATATATCATTTATATAATAAAGATGACAATGTCATATATATTTTTTATTCAAATCAAGTTTGAGTCAAAAGTGTTTGCTAATAGAACTTGTTTATTTAGAAAACATTAGCAGTTACAGTATAACTCTATTAAGAGATCTAGTTCCCAAAAACATAATTTAATCATTACGACATATGAAGTTGATAGTTATAAAAAAAACCATTTATGTAAACAATCAATCATTTAATAAATTAACTAAGACATATAAATTTAGACAGGCAAAATAAAAACATATATTGTTCCTAAAAATATTATTTTACAATACAAGTACTTTATGTTCTAAACATAAATAATAAACTAAAATCCATCAGTGGAGTTTCAACTTGCCTGTGCTCAGCTGCTTACTCTTCTTGAAATATTTGCAAGCCATTTACAAATATTAGATTAACATTAGGTACCAAGTACTCTAGTTTTATATGAAAAGTATAAGTTATCTCTAGTAGAAACCTAAAGTATTAGTATCTCTATACTTTCTTCTCAGATAAAAGGGACAATTCATTTTCTAGTATCTTGTTTCTCCATAGAAAAAAAAAAGATCCATCTCTATGGGTCTTTCTGGATTTCTTGGGCCTAAAGGTATCATTTCCATTAACTAATGTATTCTTAAAGCACATATGGTGATTCTCTACATCCTTGAATTCAACATGTGTTTGAACTCGCTCAAACCAAATAGCTTTGTATCTTAAGAATATTTGCTTCACCTGACGAATCATATAAAATACTTCCAAGTTTTCCAGTTCCTTCCAAAGGATAGGAATAACTTTACCTAGTATGATGTTAGAAACATCACCAACATCACAACATGCTTCCACCAAGTATCAGCTTCAGTTCTACTCATAAGTGCAGGTTGTTTAGGAATAAGGCCTTTAAGAATGTACAATTTCTGATCTCTTTCAATATACAAAGCCATTAGTAGAAATTGTATTCGTCGAATGTTATATACTCTTGTAGATCAGCAAAAAAAGGATAATGCACGGTTATGAGATTAGATTTTGTTTTCATCTACAAAATTTTAACAAAATTAATTTAGTATTTTCAATATTTAAATCTTCAATAATTAATACTCTTAAGTTTTCAAAAACATTAATTATTAAAGTCTAAGATCCAATTTGCAAAATTAATAAATGGGGTAACATCCCGAGATTTGCAGGTATTTCCAAATCCTCTCTTTTATTATTTTGTCATTTGTAGTCGTTGGGATTAGAAGAGTCGGTCCATGAGAAGCATAAGGGCTAAGTTGCAACTTTAAGAATAAGACGAGTACGCTACGGATACATAAGGTACGCTAAGCGTACTAGGCGTGCCCTAGTATGCTAGGCATACACTTGTATACGCTAGGCGTACTCACGACATATGGAAACCCTAATACTTAGGGTTTAGGGTGCTATATAAACATCATTATGATCTTAAAACCCTCCATCATCTGTAATGCCCCAATTCTCAGGTATTGTCTAAATATGAGTTATTGGGTTAAGCCCTACTCGACGAGTTGGTTGATCTACTCGTCGAGTAGCAACGAGAAGGATCGCGGGTTAAGTAACCTACTCGACGAGTCCATATTAGGACTCGGAGAGTAGGAGCTGGCAGCTGAAACCCTAAATCCCAGGGTTATGCACCCTATTTAAGGGAACACAAACCTCTTTCAGCCTCTTTGCAATCTCTTATCAAACCCTAAAACGTGTGTGTGCCCATTGTGTGTTTGAAGCCTTGGAAGAGGATTTTTGGTGGAAAAGAGCTTGGGAAGCAAGTGGTTTGAAGCAAGGAGCTTGGGGAAAATCCGGATCTACTCCAGTTGTCATCTCTTGGGAAGGTATCAAGTTGTTATCCTCCTTTCTATTTCGTTCTAGACCTCCTTGGTTGGATATTAGGGTTCTTAGTTGGGTTATAAAGTCATTTCCTGGAGTATGAGCCAAGATCTGAAGTTGTAACTTCATACTTGAACTCTATATGGATTGAAGGACCATAAAGTTCTTAGCTTTGGCAAGTTTGAGCCCCTCCCTAAGTGTAAAACCCCATTTCAAGCTTAGTTTGGGCTTTTTGAGTCATTGGAGCCTTGCATTCACGTAAAGTTTGCAACTTTACGTGATAAGCAGGCCTAAGGAAACTGGATCTGCAATTTAGGGCCTTGTCATGGCCTAAAAGTTGTCTGCATGATAAAATGACTGAATGGACTCGGCGAGTCACATGAAGATGTTCGTAAACTCGATGAGTTGATGAACAACTCGGCGAGTCCGATGAAGATCGCCATAAGACTTGACTAGTTGAAGAACAACTGAGCGAGTCGGATGAGTTTTCTCATGGATATGTACAAGTGTGTATCCGTCGAGTTGCAAGGAGGGAACTCGACGGGTGGCCTTAAAGTTTGAACAAGAATCAAAGGAACTCGACGAGTCACCACAATGACTCGGCGAGTTGGATTGTACTTTAAAGAATTCGGCGAGTACCCAAGGGTACTCGGCAAGTTAAGGTCAACATGGACTGTCGACCTTGACTAAGAACTTTGACTTTGACCAGGGGTTGACTGGTGGGTTATGGGGTACCTTATAAGGTTAAGGACTTATGAGCATATTGTACTTTAATCTTAGGTGGTGGACCCGGTATCGGGTGATCCGAGAGTTGGAGTGTATCTTTTGAGTCGATGTTTGCGAGGTGAGTTATCCTCACTATATCGATAGGGTCTACGACATCAAGGTCGGCCCTCTAGTTGTTATTGTTATGATATGTTGCATGTGGTTATGATCTGTTAGTTCGGAATCGAGGTAGACAGTATGTTATGCTCTTATGATCCATAGGGATTGGTATGTTAGTGACCTGCTAGGTCGGTACTCTAGTTACAGGAGATATTCTATGATTGGTGATCAGTGAGACAGTTATGTTTGATGTTTGTATATGTGAGTATATGATAGTATGTGCATATGATTATTTGTTTATGGTTGGGTTGAGGCGGTCCTACTTTGTGCTGAAGGCCAACATACCCTACGAGCGTCTGGGGAGACTGCAGGCCCACGTGGTGGACCAGTCATGCCAAAGGCTCGAGATAGATTCAGACAGATTGTTGGCCCGGGAGGGCGGTCCAGTCAGGCCGATGGCCCAGTATCCATGTTGATTGATTGATTATTAATGTTATGGTATTGCCAGTGTGGTATTGGTATTTTGGGGGTAGCTCACTAAGCCCCCGAGCTTACAGTTTCCAGTTTACTGTTTCAGGTACTTCAGGAGATCGTGGAAAGGCGAAGGCATGACCGTATCGCTCCTCATCCTTATGTTATGATTTTTGGGACACTCTGATGGAAAATGATTTGAAAACATTTTGTAAACAATGCTATGTGGTTTTTAGTTATGATTGAAAAAGTTTAAATTTGACGTAAAATTTATGGTTGTTACATCATGTCAGCCTCCATAGTTTTGAACCTTTTTCCCCAAACCCTAACCCATTTCTTGAGTGTGTGATATAAAATTGTGTGTTTGAGTAGTTGGAGAAGAAGGTGATGCATCAAGAAGTTGGAGAAGAAAGGCAAGCTTGTAGATCTGACGTTTCACATGTATATTAATTTCGGGCCCAAAAAGCACACAAGGAGTATCCAAGGTCCATAAATGGGTCAACAAGGCCCAATAAACATGTAAAGAGTATTCAGAGCCTATCAAGCATATAAATTGGCCACTAAGGCCCAATAACATGAGAATGACATCATTAGCCCATATGTTATTTTATTGCTTGTTTTAACTTAGTTATTTACCAAAACGACATAAAAGGCCCGCTTTTTGTAAAAAAAAATGACTTCCTTGGGCCATTAAGCCTAAAATTTACATTTAAAGCATATTTTTGATAAAAATAACAATTTTAACTCCTTTTTGTCAAAATATCATTTTGACTTGATTTTTATGAAAATGTGCATTCTTGGCCCATTTGTAAATAATTTTATCTTTTTGGCCCAAGTTTTTACTAAATTTGCATTTTTAGTCCTTCTTATCAAAAATGTACATTTTTGGCACAACTTTGTTGAAAATGACATTTAAGCCCACAAAGTCCAAAAATGTACAATCTTGGCCCAAAAATTCGAAAAAACCCAAAGGAAGCCCATTTACGAATTTTTACAATTCTAGCCCTTTTAAAGATTACAAATATTAAAAAGATTCATATTTATCAAAATAGATTCTTTTTGGTCCCTTAAAACCATGAGTCACATACAAATACACCATTTTTGGTTATTTTGTCATTTGGCCCCTTTTATGCAAATCTCTTTGTTTTAAGTAACTTTGATGTATATTAAAACCATTTCATTGCAAGATGAGATGAAATGAGTGTTATGTTCTACAAATAGCATCATATTTTAGTAGATCTTTAAGTTCATGGAGTTTATAACACATAATCACATATATAACATGAAGAACACACAAAATCATGCATACACACATAGATCTACACAAAACAACTTGTATTCTCCCCCAAAACATAGTAAAAACCAAAAATAGGGGGTATGAACTCACTTTGAGTTGTTGTTCATGGTTTGATGAAGAGTTTGAAGGAGATTTCGACCCTAGATGCTTCTTTGAGGAGATTTCCGAGATCTATGAAGTCCTAAGAGCATGGATCATGAAATGATGTGTTAATGGATGGAGGATTTGTTATATGATGAAGTTAAACACTAGAATATAAGATATCTAACCAATATGATGAACTTTGATGATGTATTCTTTATCACACACCCAATTACACACAATTTTCCTAGGAGGAAATGAGAGATTTATTGAGATCTCTAGAGAGAAGTATTTGGTTGAGTTTGAGAGGAGAATGAAGGTGGTGGGATTTTTTGGCTCTTTAGCCATGAATAAGAAGGAGGGCAGAAAGAGAGGTGATTTGATGTTACATGGAGATATGGGATGTAATTACCATGTTATTTGTTGGTCATTAGTAAGGCAGCACTCTTGATATCCCATTGTTATTTTTATAGTGGGCCATGAATAGGGAAGGATGGGGTTCACGGCCTAATTGAGATGAGGAGATGGGTTCACAGCCCATCAAGGTTCAATAGGATGGTTCATGGCCCATGATAAATAAGTGAGTTATTTTAGATCCAACATGGCCCAATTGGTATGGTTTGATGAATGTGGGCTCAACTAGAGCCCAAATGGGTTTCATTGGCCTAAAATCATCAATTGAGAAGTTTACTGGCCCATTAGGCCCAATAAGAGGACCCTAGTCCATAATAAACTTGAGCCGGGATTTTTAAGGTTTCAGACCCATAGCTAAGTATATGAGATGCATTGTATTAGGTTTTTGAATTTCACTCAGGAGTTTAGATTCAAAATGAATGATTTTGATTGAGCATAGGGCATAATATTCACTTAGATTACCACTCTTAAAATAGTTGATGGTTACATGAAAACAAAATTTCCTAGCTAAAAATGCTAGTTGTGACAGCTAAGACCATGTATTAAGAACTTTCTAGACATCCAAAGTCTTAAAGTTCAAGACTTTATGGTTATAAAGCACATTTGGTCAATGGATCTGGAGTTTGGGCTTAAGTGATTAAGACATTAACCACTTATTACGGTTTTGGTGAAACTTGTCTACGCCCTGCATAATTTATGTACGCCCAGCGTACTGATTCAACCACTCCAATGGTGGTCAACGCAAAGTGGAGTACGCCCAGCATACCAGAGGAGTACGCTCTGCGTCTGCTCTCTGTTGCGCTTTTAGCAATTTAGACTTCGGGATTGGGCTGCTCTTTGGGCCAGTTTGACATGGCACTTGTTGGGCTTTCTGAATAGATGTGCTTTGGGCCGGTAATGGTAATATATCTTAAAATGAGGCCTGATTTGGGAGTTAGGCCCCAATTAGGAAAATTGGGCCAATGATGGGCCTTATGTATGGACTTTTGGATAATGAATTTGATATTGGGCCTTGGCCCAAATTAGAGAAAAGGAAAAATGGACTATGTAGACCCTTAGTCAAGATCGATATCCCATGTGTTGACTTATTATTCGTTATTTGGATAGTTTGGGATTTTCGATGAGACATCGGTCGGAGACTTTCAATCCAGTTCAACACTACTTGCAAGGTGAGTTGTCCTCACTATACTAATAGGGTCGAAGGCACCAATGTCGACCCTTTTCGGATCTGTATCCAAGTTTATCTCAAGATGATATGATTAGTGACTTGTTAGGTCGGTATCCTAGTATATTGGATGATGTTATGCTAGTGACCTGTTAGGTCGGTATCCTGGTATATAGGATGATATTATGATTAGTGATATGTTAGATCAGTTTGACTATTTGTATATGCTAGCATTGTTATCTTTGTGTTGATTGTGTTTGGGGGTGGTTTGAGGCAGACCTGCTTTGTGTTGTAGGCCAACATACCCAGGGTAGCCCAGATAGACTGCAGGCTCGGTAGGGCATATCAGTCATGTCGAAGGCCCAGAAAATGGTCCAGGCATGCTGAAGGTTCTGAGGGTGGGCCAGATAGACTGCAGGCCCGGTGAGGGCAATCCAGTCATTCTGTAGACTCTATATGCATGTTGTTTATTTGCTATGATATGGTTATGTTTTATAGCACTGGTATTTTGAGGAGCTCACTAAGCTTCGGGCTTACAGTTTTTGATTTTGTTTCATGTACTTTAGATGATCGCAGGAAGGTGAAGGCTTGATCGTGCACCTCCTCACATTTTATGATTTTGATTTTTGGGATACTCTGATATGAAACTATTTTGAAAACACTTTGTAATATATAATGGTTTTTGAATGGTTGAAAAGTTTTAAATTGGCTTGAATTTTATGGATTTTACAAACGGTTAGGTATCCTTTATCTAATTCATTGAATTCAACTAGGTAGATAATGAGTATCACTTATATTCTAATATATAGCTTGTAACATCACAATAATGAGGTATTTCTAAAATTATCTCTTAATTATGGAGGTTTATGATTTTTAGCCCTTGTGTATGAGAAAGCTTGCAAAATGGCCCAAAGTGGCATTTTTGTAAATTCAGGCCAAGACTTAGTATGTTGGGTGTACACTGTATATGCAAGGCGTATGTGAAGGATCCTCAAACCCTAGTTTTTAGGGTTCGGTCCATATATAAGCATCATTAACTCTTCATTTATCATTCCCTCTCCAACCTCCAACCCTCATTTCATCATTTTCAACCCTAATCTCTTGTGTGTGATCTTTTGAGCTCAAAAAGTATGTGTATGTAGTGCCTTTGAAGGAAGGTGAAGAAAGAAGCAACATCTTGGAAGGTTAAGACCTTCCAGATCTGAAACACGTCACCTCTAAGCTCCATTTTGAGGTATGAAGTTATAAACTTGATGATTCTATGCATAGATCTAAGTCAACCATGAAGTTTGTCCGCTTTTGGTCCCACTAATTGGATATTTTGAGTATGGGTTACTCCAACCCATTGAAGTTGTCGTTTCAGTCATTTTGAGGTGTTTAGAAGCATAAAAATGTAGTCTTGATCATATCTTCCCTTCCATACATGTGTTATAAGGTCTTAATGGGTTAAGTGGTTAAGCTTTTTAATTTTAAGACCTTATTAGCCATGCAAGACCACAAAGTTGGAAACTTTATGGTAAAAAAAGTTATTTGGGACTTGGATTTGACAGTGGACGTAAAACCTTGGTGTATTAAGCTCTTAATCCATTAAGATGAGAATCAGTCTGTATGTTGGGCATACCAATTGGTACAATACGCGTACATAGTTTGAACCCCGATTCCTCAGACGGTGAGTACACCCTGCCTACATCCGGAGTATGTCCCGCATACGATGGTTGAGTTGACTCGGCTGGCTTTAATCGATTGATTTCATTGACTTTGACTAATGTTAACCAAGGGTATTTTAGGAAATTGATATTAATTTAGATTTAGAAATGTTTTGATTATTAGAAGTCGGGTAGAGCCGATTGTCGGAGCAGAGATTTATTCAGATTATTTTCAGACCGAGAGGTGAGTTTTCCTCACCGTACTTATGGGTCGAAGGCACCAAGACCGACCTATTGGATTAGATATCCTGATTTGTTGTATGCTATTATGTGTCGTGTTGGTTATGTGATTATACTGTTAGATCTCTAAGACTACCTTTATTTAGTGTTATTGATTGAGAGACCTGTGGCAATTTTGGATCGAAGAATGAAGACCTTGAGGAACGATGTAGTTGAGTTGGTGAATGTGCAGTGGCAGCACCGTAAGGGATCAGAGTGGACTTGGAAGCCTGAGGAGGAGATGAGGGAGCACTATCCATAGATTTTCAGGGTAGCGGACTTCGAAGACGAAGTCTGATCCAAGTGGGGGAGAATTGTAACTCTTGCACCATGGTATGTGCGTAATAACCCCCTTGAGTATTCAATAATTACATTTTGTTCCCTGTAGTAGTACGTGGGGCATACCACTTGATACGCTTGTCGTACTAGTTGAGAAGCCAGTACGTAGGGCGTACCACTTGGTACACTTAGCGTACTGGGTTGTGGTGAGACAGGACTTAGGTTACGTATGTTGGGCGTAAGCATGTGTATGTTGGGCGTATGTAGACATTAATGAAACCCTAAACGGGGGTGTTACACCCTATTTAAGCATCCTTATCATCTAGGGCTCCTGCTCTAAAATCAGTCCCTCTCAAACTCCTACACATAAGCATTTCCTATAATTACCCTGTTCAAACTCATACCCTTCTAAGGGTCAACTTTGGTCAATTTTCAAAGTCAAAGTCAAAATGCATCCTGGTTGACTCAGCTCGCCGAGTTGGTCCATCAACTCGTTGAGTTCCATGATCTGTAAAACCCAAGAAATCTCGATCCAACTCGTTAAGTTCCTCCTTGAACTTTTCGAGTTCTTCAATATTTAAAACCCAAAACCATGTCCAACTCGCTGAATCTTCTCCTAGACTCGACGAGTTTTGCCAGTAACGGAAAAGTTTAGGGCCACGATCCAACTCTTCAAGTTGCATGAACAAATCGTCGACTTCCCCTTAGCCTATATCCATTAAGTCATTTTCTGTTAGGATCAATGCTTCCAAACCATAGATCTGGTCCCCTACGGTCGATATATCACGTAAAGTTACTAACTTTACCTCCATGCATGGTTTATTTAGCACAAAAGGCCCTAAAAGGCGGTTCACAAGTTGCATGGGACTCCCATGGCCATAAAGTTGGCACCTTTATGCCATGGAGTCCCTCAACGGCTCTAGATTTGAAGGTTCTTTCCACAGGGGACATCCAAATCCCAAAGGCCACCATTATTGTACCAAAACATGGAGAAAAAGCCCTAAAACTAGATGTAAACACTCAATAAGCAAGGTAAGAGCTTTATACATCAGGTAAACTATAAATGAAGCTCTACTTCTGGATCTACTCTTCTCCTTTACTTCCTTAGTCTTTCCTCAAGTCTCCTCCTCTTCAAAACCTCAAGAAAGGGCCAAGAATTGCTCAAAACTCTTAAAAACGTATTAGAGTTTTGCGGCTAGGGTTTGGGACAATGGAGGCTGCAAATGAGTCCAACCTTTGGAGGTTAAGGTGTTTAAATAGGGGGAAAACCCTGAAATTTAGGGTTTCACTCTGGTAGCCTACTCATCGAGTTGAGGCTCTTAACTCGTCAAGTAGACTTTAGGTCCCGCATCCAAATTTCATTCATACTCGATGAGTATGGGGCCTCCAACTCGTCGAGTCCATTTGCAAAAATGAATAATTTGTAGCAACTGGTTCTTGGTACGTATTCCTTTATTTATATTTTTGCATTTTGGCCTTGGACTCGGCGAGTTGAAGGACCAACTCACCGAGTAGAAGCAGGATGAGATGTGGGGTTTAAGTTGTGGACTCGACGAGTCGGGTCCCGGACTCGGCGAGTAGGCCCTGTCTGGACAAAAACCCTAACCCGAGGGTTTTCACCCTATTTAAACACCTTAACTCGGCCTCCTTCGTCCCATTTGCTCCCAGAGGACCCCCATAGCAAACCCTAGCCGTTATTGAAGCAATCTAAGGAATTTGGTGTGATTTTGCTGTTTTTGTGTCCCAAGGACGGAAGGAAAAGCTTGAAGGATCAAGAGGAGGCTAGAAGGATCTGATTTTGAGCATCATTTGCAGTCTTCAGAAGGTATAAAGTATATACCTTGTTTGTGCTTTTGATAGATCCCATTTTGTGGAGTTTTAGGGCTTTTCTAAGCCATTTTGGTCACCAACCATGATTGCAAGCATAGTTAGGAGTTGATGTTTTAGATCTAGGTCCTTAGAGGGGTTAAAAGGCAGAAAGGAGTGGCTTTTGCACTTAAAGAAGGCCCCATGCATTGTAAGAGATTGTTTTAGGACCTTTTGAGCTCAAAGTCCCATGCATACACGTAAAGTTTGTAACTTCACATGCTAGATCGATTGTAGAAGCATAGATCTACCTTTTGATCAAAGGTTGTACGTCAGAAATCGAAGATTTAGTGAGTGGATGTGACCAACTCGACGAGTCCATTCTTGGACTCGGCGAATCCAAGGTTTTTGTCCCATATCAGTTCAAGGTCAAAAGGACCCAATTGAGAGTGGAAAGGTTCTAGGGAGTCCCGGGGAGTGACCCAATGTTCTGGACTAAGCCATTGTTCTGAAAGTTCATAGGACTCAGCGAGTGCATGAGCAGACTCGGCGAGTCCAAGACAATCTTCTTAAGGATGAAGATGAACTCGACGAGTTGTTCATACAACTCGGCGAGTCGGATGAGGATTCAGTCGATGTTCTTTTAGTAGGAAAACACGTCGAGTCATCGCCTAACTCAACAAGTAGAGACGAATATACGGACAAATGGAAGAATAGGGACTCAGCAAGTTGGCGAGCCAACTCGGCGAGTCAGGTCAACTAGAAGTTGACTTTGACTTTGACTTGGTCAGGGGTAAAATGGTCATTTTACCATAAGATCGGTTAGCAGTGTTTGACTAAGTGTTTTGTGGGGATTATAGCCGGAGGATTTCCAGAGCAGCAGCGATAGCAGTCAGAGGATTCCCGCACATATCAGCAGCTACTACGAGGTGAGTTACCTTCCAGTAGCGGTGGGTCTACGGCCACAATGTCGGCCCACCAGTAGGAGTTGTATGATTAGATGATTGTCTTTATGATATCATCTAGGTTTTCTACTACCTTATATGTTATATGCTAGCATGATATGTTATATTTGATAGTAGTAGAGTTCGGTTGTTGGGACCGAAGGGTAGGTCAGACACCCCAGATATGCCTGATAATATGTGCTGATATGTTATATGCTAGCATGATATGTTATATGTGATAGCGGTAGGAGGAGGGGAATAGTCCCCAAGTTCGGTTTTTAGGACCGATGGGTAGGTCAGCACCCCAGAATGGCTTGACATGGGTAGGATGGCACCCCAGAATGGCCGCATGGGTACGATGGCACCCCAAAATGGCCGCTTGGGTAGGACGGCACCCCAGAATGGCCGCATGGGTAGGTCGGCACTTCAGAATGGTCGTACCAGGTAGGTCATGCACTCCAGAATTGCCCAGTTGTATGTATGCTATGTGATTGCATTTTATGTGGTACGATGGGGAACTCACTAAGCTTCATGCTTACAGTTTACAGTTTTGGTTTCAGGTACCTCTTCAGCAAAGGGGAAGGAGCTGGTGCGGTAGCAGCACATCATACACACACTCCTTGTTTTCCACACTATGAGTTATTATGGGATTTGTACTCTGGCCTTATTATGTTTTATTAAATGATATGATCGGATGATATTTTGTTACAAATGTTTTGTAAATCACTTGATCAAAAATGAAAATTTTTGACGTGAAAATTGGGTCGTTACAAGTTGGTATCAGAGCGCTGGTTAGAGGGATTCGGGCACACCTTCGAGGGTGTCTGGACTCAGACCAAGGGATGTAAAGATTTTTACAAAGAAAATGACTTTTTAAAAGCTAAAATAAAAGAGATTCGAGAAGGAACAAGTGTGCGATGTGCGCAATCGGCCGAGCTCAAGTAAGTATTCCCCATAGTACCCATACAAGTTATCTTATGTATATCAGTTTCAGTAGAACAACATGCTAGAATATGACTAAGGATCTAGGAATGATGCCTTATGTGCTTCAACTTATGATAATTACATGCTAGTGTTGAGTAGATAGTAGTAGGATAGCCTGTTTAGGTTATGCTTGGTAGTATGAGCTTGGCATTATATGCTAGTTTAGCTTCTCATTATGAGGAAAATTTTGCTTGAGTAGTTTTTCCTGCGTCCGAATGCTGCTTGCTTTGTGCTTTGTGGGACTCTAAGTGATGGGAGTTAGCCATTAGGTGAATACATCACGTCACATGTGATCAGGGTTGCATAATCTCAGAGTGCTTGACTTGGCCCTATTGCGCAGCTCTTGTCTTAGTCTAACCATTGTAGGGAAGAGTCTGTTACTCGAAGGGTTATCTGAGCCTCATCACATGTGATGGTATTCAGGTAATGGCTAATTGGCATTACAAGGAGGCATTCAGCAGCTGAGGACCAGTTTGGGTGGATTTAGAGATTTTCCCTAGGGTAAGCCTATAATGGGAATGGCAGAGAATCAGTAGTGATGAAAGGGACTTGGTGGAGTCAAGGCAGTCCATGAGGAATGTGCAGATAGATGTGGAAGGTAGTATGGGCCCGTACTACTGAAAGCAGAGGATCCGTACCTAAACTGAGGAAGGCTGAGGCGAGACCAGGGAACTCGTAGTGGGTGTGATCCCTATAGATGTATTAGTATCACTAACGGTCGGTATTATGTTTTGCAGAATGGTGGTACTACGACAGAGGCCAGTAGTTAGCAGCTCAGGAGAGGGATCGGGTTCAGGTTCAGGCTCCGAACCAGTGGATGAGAGGCTACGTGAGTTCATCGCGTCTGAGATCACCATAGGCATCCTCGAGTCGACCCCCATCATCTTCGGGTCGATCATGGAAGGGATAGTCGAGTTGATGGAGGATCGCCTCAGGGCGTTCAGGAGTGATATGGCATCTGGCCAGCCAGGATCCCGCACATTGTCCTTTAAGGACTTCAGGGGCAGTAGTGCACCAGATTTCCACGGGGAGAAGGACCCCATTGCTACCAGACGATGGATTACGTACATTGAGTCCGCGCAGCTGACCAGCTTCTACCCCGAGGGGTCGAAGGTACGCTTTGCAGCAGGATGTTTGAGGGACCTTGTTGGGATTGGTGGGAGTCAGTTGGTGACTCTCTGGGAGCCTTGACTGTTAAGGCTGTGACATGGTCAGATTTTGTGACCCGGTTCCGAGTAGAGTTCGCGCCAGCTGTAGAGCTTCAGCAGCTGGCCAGGGAGTTTTTGGACATGAGGCAGACTACAGAGACTGTGGCGGAAATCACCGCCAAGTTCCGGGAGAGGGCATTGTTGGTGCCCCAGCATGCAGGGGGATGAGGATAGGAGGACCCGCTATCATGACACGTTGCGAGCCGACATTCGGGAGCATGTTAGTTTTTCAGCTTGCCTTACCTTGGATTCCATGGTTGCTAGGGCAAAGGAGAGGGAGATCGATCTGGAGCATATCCGGAAGAAGAAGATTGAGGAGGTTCAGACGACTTGGGCTTCGGGGAAGAAGCCCAAGGGATCAGATGGTAGGCCGAAAGGCCAGTGAGGACCGGGCCGCTGCAGGAAATGTGGTAGGCCACATGAGGGGGCATGTAGATTAGGATCGTTGGGCTGCTACAAGTGCGGCAAGACGGGACACTTCAGCAGGGATTGTACTGCCCATGCACCGGTTGTTCAGACGTCTGTGTTTCTATGTTTCCACTGAAACCAGAGAGGCCACAAAAAGGCCAATTGCCCCAAGTTAATAGCAGTATCAGTTCCAGTGAGGGCGCTAGCTCCAGCAACCCTACGGATCACTGATGACCGACAGGGTAGGGCAGAGGCTCCAGTGGTACGGAGCAGGGAATTCTAGTTGACTACCAAGGAGGCACGCGTTGCACCCGATGTGGTGATAGGTATGATTTCTTATCATTATTCTTTTATGATACGCTATTGTGGTTTTTATATGTTATGTATGTGCTCTGTTTAGGATCGTTCCATGAGAACGGTATCCCAGTTCAGGTATTATTTGATTCGGGGGTTACCCGATCATTTGTCTCTCTTACGCTTAGCAAGAAGTTTCCTGAGTCTTCGGGCTTGTTGCATTTCCCTTTAGAGGTAGAGATTGCAGATGACCGATCGGTGCGAGCATCGACAGTATTCTGAGACTGTGTGTTGAGATTATCCGAGGAGCGTTATCTGGTAGACCTGGTTCCTATTCCGTTGAGAGGTAACAAGGTGATTATAGGCATGGATTGGCTGAGCCCCAATGGGGCAGTGATAGATTGCGCACAACAGCTGGTTCGGATCAGGACCCCAAGTGGGGGAGAGTTGGTAGTCGCTTATGTTACGGACACCCGGGAGGCGAGTAAGGCAACAGTGGATAATGTGCTCATGGTGCGAGAGTTTCCGGATGTATTCCTCGAGGAGTTTCCTGGGATACCACCGAAGAGACAGGTGGAGTTCAGGATCGACCTAGTCCCTGGTGCGGCTCCGATAGCCAGGGCACCATATCGGTTGGCTCCTCCTGAGATGTAGGAGTTGTCTATACAGTTGTAGGAGCTGTTAGACAAGGGATTTATTATACCCAATAGTTCTCCCTGGGGAGCTCTGATTCTGTTTGTGAGGAAGAAGGACGGGCCGCATCGGATGTGTATAGATTACCGGGAGCTGAACAAGGTAATGGTGAAGAACCGTTACCCACTCCCGAGGATTGGTGACCTCTTTGACCAGCTACATGGAGCATCTTGGTTCTACAAGATTGATATGCATTAAGGATGTCATCAGATGATGTTCAGAGAGGAGGATGTATAGAAGACTGCGATTCGGACGCGCTATGGCCACTACGAGTTTTTGGTGATGCCCTTCGGGCTCACCAATGCTCCTATCGCATTCATGGATCTCATGAACCGCGTGTGTAGACCGATGTTAGACCGGTATGTGATAGTGTTTATTGATGATATCTTGGTTTACTCCAAGACGCAGGAGAGGAACGAGGAGCATCTGCGAGAGGTTTTGGAGACTTTGAGGAGGGAGAACCTGTATGCTAAGTTCTCCAAGTGTGAGTTCTGGTTGCGCGAGGTGCAGTTCCTTGGGTATCTTGTCAACCAAAATGGGATTTCGGTAGACCCAATCGAGGTGGAGGCCGTGATGAGATGGGAGGTTCGAAAGTCTCCATCCGAGATTCGGAGTTTCTTAGGATTAGCCGGCTACTATCAGATATTTATCCAGGATTTCTCCAAGATAGTCGTACCCCTGACCAGGCTAACAAGGAAGGTCGTGGTCTTTCGTTGGGGGCCTGAGTAGCAGGCTACGTTCGAGACACTCATACAGAGATTGTGCGAGGCGCCAATCTTAGCCCTGCTAGGGGGCATGGAGGATTTTGTTGTGTACTGCGATGCATCCATCTTAGAGAGGGCATGTCATCGCCTACGCGTCGAGGCAGCTGAAGCCTCACGAGGCGAACTACCGGACGCATGATTTGGAGTTGGGGGCTGTTGTATTCACCCTCAAGATTTGGCGTCATTACCTCTATGGGGTTCGTTGTACCATCTACAGGAACCATAAGAGTTTGAGATACCTCATGGATCAGCCGAATCTAAACATGAGGCAGCGTCAGTGGATGGACGTAGTAAAGGATTATGATTGCGAGATCCTTTATCACCCGGGTAAGGCCAATGTGGTGGCCGACGCACTTAGCCACAAGGTAGCACCAATCAGGGATATCTGCCTGAGGATGACAGTGGTGACTCCGCTGTTCGAGCGGATTCTGGAGGCCCAACAGGAGGTCATGAAGGAGGAACATTGGAAGAGCGAGCGGATTGTAGGGCAGGTTTCCTCCTTCGACTATGATAGCCAAGGATTATTAACACTACACCGTAGGGTGTGGATGCCATACCACGGGGGTGTGCGCTAGGTTCTGATGGAGGAGGCGCACAAATCTCGGTTCTCCATTCATCCCGGGGCGACGAAGATGTATAGGGATCTTCGTATGGACTACTGGTGGCCCTACATGAAGCAGGATGTGGGATGGTTTGTGGAGCGGTGCTTGACCTACAGGAAGGTCAAGGCTGAGCATCAGAGACCTCACGACAAGGTGCAGCCGTTGGATATTCCACTGTGGAAATGGGAAGACATCACGACGGATTTTATCACTAAGCTTCCCAGGACCACGCAGGGAGTGGATTCGATCTGGGTCATCGTCGATCGATTGACCAAGAGCGCCCATTTTATCCGGATTCAGTAGAGCATCTCAGTCAAGAAGTTGGCCGACATCTATATCTGGGAGGTGGTGGCGCGGCACAGTGTGCTAGTTTCTATGATTTCAGACAGGGATGTGCGGTTCACTTCCAGGTTTTGGAGGAAGTTTCATGACGAGTTGGGTACTCGTCTGCATTTTAGCACTGCCTTTCACCCGCAGACGGATGGTCAGAGCAAGCAGACCATCCAGACCCTGGAAGATAGGCTAGGACCATGCGTATTAGATTTCGGAGGTAGTTGGGATACCTACCTTCCATTGACAGACTTCTCCTATAACAACAGTTATCATGCGAGCATTGATCGTCCTCCCTTTGAGATGCTATACGAGAGGAAGTGCAAGACCCCGATATGTTAGGGCGAGGTTGGCCAGAGGGTAATGGGGAGCACTGAGGTAGTGCTCAAGACGACAAAGAAGATTCAACAGGTCCGGAGTAGGCTTCAGACTGCTTAGAGTCGGCAGAAAAGCTATACCGATAAGCGCCGATCAGACCTGGAGTTCCAAGTCGGGGATATGGTTCTCTTGAAGGTGTCGCCATGGAAAGGTGTCATCCGATTCAGGAAGCGGGGCAAGTTGGGCCCCAAGTACATTTGACCGTTCAGGGTTATAGCCCGGGTGGGCAAGGTGGCGTATAGGCTGGATTTGCCAGCCGAACTAAGTCAGATACACAATACTTTCCATGTTTCTCAGCTGCGAAAGTTCCTGGTGGACGCCTTAGTAGTGGAACCCTTAGAGGACATTTAGGTTGATGACAGCCTGAACTACATTGAGCGACCGGTGGCAATCCTCGACCGGAAGTCGAAGGATTTGAGAAACAAAAGAGTGGAACTCGTGAAGGTGCAATGGAAACACCGGAAGGGGTCAGAGTGGACTTGGGAGCCGGCGGACGAGATGATGGAACATTACCCCGAGCTATTTCAGGATCGAGCAGCAGACTTCGAGGATGAAGTCTAAAATAAGTGGGGGGGGGGGGTATTTGTAGCACCTAATTCTTGGTACGTATTCCTTTATTTATATTTTTGCATTTTGGCCTTGGACTCGGCGAGTTGATGGACCAACTCGCCAAGTAGAAGGAGGATGAGATGCAAGGTTTAAGCTATGGAGTCGACGAGTCGGGTCTCGGACTGGGCGAGTAGGCCCTATTTTCAAAAAAAAACCTAACCCGAGGGTTTGCACCCAATTTAAACACCATAACTCGGCCTCCTTCATCCCATTTGCTCCCATAGGACCCCCATAGCAAACTCTAGCAATTATTGAAGCAATCTAAGGCATTTGGTGTGATTTTGGTGTTTTTGTGTCCCAAGGAAGTAAGGAAAAGCTTGAAGGATCAAGAAGAGGATAGAAGGATCCGATTTTGAGCATCATTTGCAGTCTTCATAAGGTATAAAGTCTATACCTTGTTTGTTCTTTTGATAGATCCCATTTTGTGGAGTTTTATGGCTTTTCTAAGCCATTTTGGTCACCAACCATGATTGCAAGCATAGTTAGGAGTTGATGTTTCAGATCTAGGTCCTTAGAGGGGTTACAAGGCATAAAGGAGTGGCTTTTGCACTCAAAGAAGGCCCCATGCATTGTAAGAGATTGTTTTAGCACCTTTGAGCTCAAAGTCCCATGCATGCACGTAAAGTTTGTAACTTTACGTGCTAGATCGATTGTAGAAGCATAGATCTACCTTTTGATCAAGGGTTGTATGCCAGAAATCGAAGATTTAGTGAGTGGATGTGACCAACTCAACGAGTCCATTCTTGGACTCGGTGAGTCCAAGGTTTTTGTCCCATATCGGTTGAGGGTCAAAAGGACCCAGTTGAGCGTGGAAAGGTTCTAGGGAGTCTTGGGGAGTGACCCAACGTTCTGGACTAAGCCATTGTTCTGAAAGTTCATAGGACTCGGCGAGTGCATGAGCAGAGTCGGCGAGTCCAAGACAATCTTCTTAAGGATGAAGATGAACTCGATGGGTTGTTCATACAACTCAGCGAGTCCAGGACAGGACCTGTGTATCAGTTGAAGATGAACCCGACGAGTTGTTCATACAACTCGGTGAGTCGAATGAGGATTCATTCGATGTTCTTTTAGAAGGAAAACTCATCGAGTCATTGCCTAACTCGACGAGTAGAGACGAGTATAAGGAAAAATGGAAGGATAGGGACTCGGCGAGTTGGCGAGCCAACTCGGCGAGTCAGGTCAATTAGAAGTTGACTTTGACTTTAACTTGGTCAGGGGTAAAATGGTCATTTTACCCTAAGATTAGTTAGCAGTGTTTGACTAAGTGTTTTGTGGGGATTATAGCAGGAGGATTTCCAGAGCAGCAGCGACAACAGTCAGAGGATTCCCGCACAGATCAACAACTACTCCGAGGTGAGTTACCTTCTAGTAGCGGTGGGTCTACGGCCACAATATCGGCCCACCAGTAGGAGTTGTATGATTAGATGATTGTCTTTGTGATATTATCTAGGTTTGTTACTACCTGATATGTTACATGCTAGCATGATATGTTATATGTGATAGTAGTAGATTTCGGTTGTTAGGACCAAAGGGTAGGTCAGACACCCCAGATATGTCTGATAATATGTGCTGATATGTTATATGCTAGCATGATATGTTATACATGATAGTGGTAGTAGGAGGGGAATAGTCCCCAAGTTCGGTTGTTAGGACCGATGGGTAAGTCAGCACCCAGAATGGCTTGACATGGGTAGGACGGCACCCCATAATGGCCACATGGGTAGGTCGGCACCCCAGAATGGCCGTATTGGGTAGGTCGGGCACCCCAGAATTGCCCGGCAGTATGTATGCTATGTGATTTCATGTTATGTGGTACGATGGGGGAACTCACTAAGCTTCGTGCTTATAGTTTACAGTTTTGGTTTCAGGTACCTTTTCAGCAAAGGGGAAGGAGCTGGCGCAGTAGCGGCACATCATACACACACTACTTGTTTTTCGCACTATAAGTTATTCTGGGATTTGTACTCTAACCTTATTATGTTTTTACGATTCGGTTTTCAGATACGAGACATGTTTTATTAAATGATATGATCGGATGATATTTTGTTACAAATGTTTTGTAAATCACTTAATCAAAAATGAAAATTTTGGACGTGAAAATTGGGTCGTTACATAATTTGATATAAAATACATACTAGGATTCGGTCATTAAAAATATCTCTCGTTGATTTTAGACTTTGTCCTCAAAGTCTGTTGCGTCTGGGAATAGCTCGGGGTAGTGCTCCCTCATCTCATCCTTCGGCTCCCAAGTCCATTCTGAGCCCTTGCAGTGTTGCTAGTGTACCTTCACTAACTCAACCCTCTTGTTTCTCAAATCCTTCGTCTTCCTGTTGAGGGTGGCTACCAGTCATTCGATGTAGCGCAGGCTATCATCCACCTAAATATCCTATAGAGGCACCAATGCAGAGTCATCTACCAAGCACTTACACAGCTAGGACACATGAAAGGTGATGTAGATTTGACTCTGACTAAGCTCAGCTGACAGATCCAGCCTATACGCCACCTTGACCATCCTGGCTATAACCCTGAAAAGACCAATGTACCTAGGGGCCAACTTTCCCGGCTTCCTGAACCGGATGACACCTTCAGGAGAACCATATCTCCTACTTGAAACTCCAGGTCTGAACGATGCTTGTCAGCAAAACTTTTCTGCCAACTCCGAGCTGTCTGAAGCCTGCTCTGGACCTCCTGGATCCTCTCTGTCATCTTGAGTACCTCTTTGGTACTCCCCATGGCCCCCTGCCCAACCTCACTCCAACATATTAGAGTTTTGTACTTTCTCCCATATAACATCTTAAAGGGAGGACGGTCGATGCTCGCATGGTAGTTATTATTGTAGGAAACTTTGCCAAGGGAAGGTAAGTATCCCAACTACCACTAAAGTCTAATACGCACGCTCGCAGCATGTCCTACAAAGTCTAGATGGCCCGTTCACTCTGACCATCCGTCTGGGGCTAAAAAGTCGTACTAAAATGCAGACGAGTACCTAACTCGTCATGAAATTTCCTCTAGAATCTGGAAGTGAACTGTACATCTTGGTCTGAAATCACTGAAACCGGTACCCCGTGCCGAGCTACTACCTCCATAATGTAAATGCCGGCCAACTTCTCGGCTGAAATGCTCTCCTAGATCAGAATGAAATGGGCACTCTTGGTCAATCAATCCACGATGATCTAAATCGAATCCACTCCCTGTGCGGTCCTAGGAAGTTTCGTGATGAAATCCATAGTAATATCCTCCCACTTCCACAACGGGATATCCAATGGTTGTGTCTTGTCGTGAGGCCTTTGGTGCTCTGCCTTGACCTTTCTGCAGGTCAGGCATCTCACGACATACCAGGCTACATCCCGCTTCATGAAGGGCCACCACTAATCAGGATGAAGATCTATATATATATATATATATATATATATATATATATATATATATATATATGTATATATATATATATATCTTCGTCGCCCCGGGATGGATGGAAAATCTGGACTTGTGTGCCTCGTCCGTCAGGAGCTGGCGCACACCACCTACGTATGGAACCCACACTTTGTGGTGAAGTGTCAATAGCCCACGAATATCATAGTCGAAGGAAGAAATCTGACCCACTATACACTCACTCTTCCGATGTTCCTCATTCATAGCCTCCTTCTGGGCTGCGAATGATTTGCGATTAAGTGCATCGGCCACCACATTAGCCTTCCCCGGGTGGTAGAGGATCTCACAGTCATAATCCTTTACCACATCTATCCACTGATGCTGCCTCATGTTCAAATTTGGCTGGTCCATTAGGTACCTCAAGATCTTGTGGTCCATGTAAATGGTACAACGGACCCCATACAGGTGGTGTCGTCAAATATTGAGGGCGAAAACAACCGCCCCTAACTCCAAGTCGTGCATCAGGTAGTTTTCCACGTGAGGCTTAAGCTACCTCAAGGCATAGGTGATGGAGTACCCTCTATGCATCAACACTACGCCCAAACCCAAAATGGACGCATCGCACTATACTACAAAATCCTCAACGCCCTCTATCAAGTCTAAGATCGGCGCCTCACACAATGTCTGCCTCAATGTCTCAGATGCTGCCTGCTGCTCAGGCCCCCAGTGAAATACAACAACCTTATTCGTCAGTCGGGTCAAGGGTACTGCTATCTTGGAGAAGTCTTGTATGAATCTCCAGTAATAGCCTGCTAACCCGAGGAAACTCTAAATCTCAGATGGAGACTTCGAAACCTCCCATCTCATCACGGCCTCCACTTTGGCTGGGTCGACCAAAATATCGTTCTTGTTGTCAGGGTTCCCCATAAGTTACACATCGTGCAACCAGAACTCACACTTGGAGAACTTTGCGTACAAGCTCTCCCTCCTTAGGAAATTTAGCACCTCCTGCAAGTACTCTTCGTGTTGCTCCTGCGTCTTGGAGTAAACCAAGATGTCATCAATAAAGACGATCACATAACGATATAGCATCAGTCTGCAGACGCGGTTCATGAGGTCCATGAATGCGACAACATCATTGGTGAGCCCAAAGGGCATCACCATGAACTCGTAGTGGCCATAGCGAGTCCGAAAAGCAGTCTTCTGTACATCGTCATCTCTGACTCTCATCTGATGGTAGCCTGAACTGGTCGAAGTGATCATTAATCCTCGAGAGTGGGTAATGGTTCTTCACCGTTACCTTGTTCATCTCCCGATAGTCTATACACATCCGATGCGACCCATCCGTCTTCTTTACAAACAGGATCTGGGATCCCCAAGGAGAACTGTTCGGCCTAATGAATCCCTTATCTAACAACTCTTGCATCTCAGGAGGAGCCAACCGATATGGTGCCTTGGCTATCGGAGCCGCACCAGGGACCCAGTTGATCCTGAACTCTGCCTGTCTCTCCGGAGGTATCCTAGGAAACTCCTCTGGAAATACGACTGGGTACTCTAGCACCACTGTCACGTCAATCATGGTCGCCTTACCCGCCTCCCTGGTATCCATAACATAGGCGACATATCCTGTGCAACCTTGCTGGAGGTAGTGCATAGACCTCGCTGTCAAACACAAGGTTGGACCACTCTACAACCTCTCATCGTGAATCACCAACTCTCCCCCACTTGGGATCCTGACATGTACCAACTGTTGCGCACAGTCGATCACCTCCCATTAGGGCTCGGCGAATCCATGCCGATGATGACCTTGTTCCCACACAACGGAATGGGAACCAAATCCACAAGGTAACGCTTGTCGTACATCCTCAAAACACAATCCATGTAGACCTTTGATGCCCAGACAAATCAGTCGTCAACAATCTCGACCTCTAAAGGACAATCCAACATGCCTGAAGACTAAAAAAACCTCTTGCTAAGTGCAAGAGAAACAAATGATCGGGTAGCCTCAAGTCAAATAACACATGTACTGGGATGTCGTTCATATGGAATGATCCTAAACAAAACACATAAACACAGAACATAAACATCATAACCGACGTTTAATATGATTTGAGGAGAAGAAAACATACCCATCACCACATCCGGTGCGGCACGCGCCTCTTCAGCGGTCAGCTGGAAGGCGCGGCTCCTCACCACTGGAGCATCTGTCTTCCCCTATTGGCCATCCGTGATCCGCAGGGTCGCTGGAGCTGGCGCCGCCACTAGCGCTCCTTGTGTCAATCTCGGGTAGTTAGCCTTTTTATATCCCTTCTGATTGCAATGCAAACAAATCAGGTATGATGTCTGAAAGGTGGGGGTAGGGGTAGTACAATCCATGGCAAAGTGTCTTATCTTGCCGCACTTATAGCAGCCCGATCCCCCAGCTCCACAAACTCCCTCCTGCAACTTATTTCATTTCGAAGAGTGGCCCCGACCCTGCTGGCCCTTCGACCTAGAGTCGAATCCCTTGGGATTCTTCCCTGAAACCATAGTAGCCTGCCCCATCTCCATCTTCCTCTTCATGATGTGCTATATATCAATCTCCCTTTCCCTCACTCTCAATATCATGTCATCCAATGTCGGGCATACCGAGTAGCTGCTATGTTTCCGGAGGTCGGCCCTTAACACTTCGTGGTACCGGGTCTTCCTTATCTCCTCATCCACTTCATATTGAGGCACCACTAAGAACCTATCCCTGAACTTGGTGGTAATCTCCGCCACTGACTCAGTCGTCTTCCTCATATCAAGAAACTCCCTGGTCAGCTGTTGAAGCTCCATAGCCGGCGCAAACTCAACCCTAAACCTGGTCACAAAGTCTGACTAGGTCATAGACTCATGGCTGGGGCTCCCAACGAATCCTTGACCGCCTCCCACCAGTCTCTAGCTTTGTCTCTCAAACAACCTGCAACATACTAGACCTTTAACCCCTTAGGGTAGAAGCTCGTTAACTGTGCATACTCGATGTCTGCATTCCACCTCTTGGCCACAATGGGTCCTTCACCCCGTGAAAGTATGGCACACCACATCCCCTAAAATCATTAAAGGAGAGTGTGTGTATCCTTATATGGCTAGACGCCATGTCACTTTGAAATGCCCTGAGGCGATCCTCCATCAGCTCAATGATCCCTTCCTTGATCGACCCCAAAATCATCGGGGTTGCCTCACGGATGCCTCTCATAATCTTAGACGCGGTGAACTCGCGTAATCCGTCATCAAATGGCTCGGAACATGAACCTGAACCTTATCCAGACCCTGAGCTTCCTACTCTGTGACGTGTCACCACCATTCTGAAACAAAACACATAATCGTCAGGGACATATATAATCTCGAGAGGTCTCACATGCTCTCCAAGTTCCCTGGTTCTATCTCAGCCCTCCTTGACTGAAGTACAAATCCTCTACTTTCAATAGTACGGGCCCATACTACCTTCCACATCTATCCGTTCTTTCCTCAAGGATTACCTTGACTTCATAAAGTCCCTTTCACTACTACTTCTCGTTGCACTAATCTCATCCTAGGCATAGCCTAGGGTAACTCTCCGACCTATTCTCCACCATCAGCTGCATAAGAAATCCCTTCTACATTACCTAACTAGCTCATGAATACCATTACATATCATTAATATCAGATAATTCTTTGAATGAGAGGTCCTATTCTACAACAATTGGACTAAAAAAAGAGCTGCAAAATAGGGCTAGACCTAACCTTATGAAATTATTTAATCCTCGCAATATGTAACGGAACGTATTCATTTACTTGTTAATCAAAGATAAACGGGACTCCTAAAAGCACAAAGCAAGCAACATTCAGGCATTGGGTAACCCAAACCAAGCATATCCTAACCAGGCTATGGTATCACTGACTGGTCAGTACTATCATGCAACTTAATAAGCACATAAAACAGGCACATTAGGCATCTTCCTAAATCCTTAGCCCTAATTTAGCATGCAGTTCTCATAACTATATCATATATCATAGCAAACATGTCTGGGTATCTAGGGGAAAACTTACTTGAGCTCAGCTAATTTCACGCATCACACACCTTGTTCTTTCTCAAACTCTTTATTTTTTTTTTAGAAAAAAATATTTTCTTGTATAAATCTTTCAAACCCTCTGTTTGAGTCCAGACACCCTAAAGGTGTGTCTGAATCCCTCAAACCAAGGCTTTGATACCAACTTGTAACATCCCAAATTTCAAGAACAAAAATTTTATTTTTAATTTAAAGATTTATAAAACAGATTACTGAAAATGTCATCATTGTTATCTCATATCATGAAAACCATAAGTCATCCATCTCAAAACATATCATAGGGAAAATAATGCCCGAGTACAAATCTCAAGAATCTCATGTGCGGAAAATCATGTGTGCGATGTGTTGCTACCATGTCGGCTCCTTTCCCTTCGAAGAAGGACCTAAAACGAAAAGAGTAAATTACACAAATGGTCCCTATGGTTTAGAGTAATTTACACATTTGGGCCCTAACTTATTTTTTTAACTCGGAAGGTCCCTACTGTTTGTTTTGTTATGCCCTTGGTCCCTATCTTACCTAAAAAGACTATTTTTTCTTTATTTTTTAATTTATTTAAATAAACACACCCCCAACCCCACCCCTTCACCTTATCTTACCTACCTTACTATTTTTTCCTATTTAAATAATAGTATTTTTAGGTAAGAAAGGGACCAATCGCGTAACAAAAACAAACAGTAGGGATCAAGTGCGTAAAAAACAAACGGTAAGGACCTTCCGAGTTAAAAAAATAAGTTAGGGACCCAACACGCAAGTTACCCAAGACCATAGGGACCATTCGTGTAATTTACTCAAACAAAAACTGAAAACTGTAAGCACAAAGCTTAGTGAGTTCTCCCATCATACCACATACCATAAAATCACATAACGCCTAGCATATCTAGGTGTTGGCCTCCCCTTCGGTCTCTTTTAACCGGTAACTGCCTAGCATATTTGGGTGCTAGCCTCCCATTCGATCTCTTTCAACCGGTAACTTCCTAGCATATTTAGGTGCTTGCCTCCCATTCGGCCTCTTTCAACTGGTAATCACGGACTATTTCACTCGTATCACTACCACATAATACCCTAGCATAAACATTATACAACCTAGCATATATGGGGTGTTGGCCTCCCCTTCGGTCTCTTTAACCTGGTAACCGTGGACTTTTTCACCCTCCAACTACTATCATGTAATAACATAGCATACTAACACATAAATCATAACAAATAGTGGCATACCAAAAAAACTATCATAAAGGCAATCAATTCAACTATAATCTATACTAGTGGGTCGGAATTGGTGCCTTTGAGCCACTCCTACTGGAAGGTAACTCACCTCGATAACTAGGAAGTAGCTTCAGAAGCTCCTGATCTGAAATCAGTCCCTCACAGACTCCTACACATAAGCATTTCCTTTAATTACCCTGTTCATACTCATAACCCTTCTAAGGGTAAACTTTTGTCAATGGTCAAAGTCAAAGTCAAAGTCAACATCCTGGTTGACTCAACTCACCAACTTGGTCCATCAACTCGTTGAGTTCCATGATTCGTCAAACCCTGGAAATCTCAATCCAACTCATCGAGTTCTTCCTCATAACAGAGTCGAGACATTTCGCTCATAACTCGTCGAGTTCCTCCTTAAACTTGTCGAGTTCTTCAATCTTCAAAACCCAAAACCATGTCCAACTCGTTGATTCATCTCCTAGACTGGACGAGTTTGGCCAGTAACAGAAAAAGTTGGGGTCACAATCCAACTCGTCGAGTTGCATGAACAACTCATCAAGTTCCCATTAGCCTATATCCATTAATTCACTTTCTATTGGGCTTAATGCTTCCAAACCATAGATTTGATCCCCTAGGGTCGATATATCACGTAAAGTTACTAAATTTATGTCTATGCATGGGTTATTTAGCTCAAAAGGCCCTAAAAGGTGATTCACAAGTTGCATGGGACTCCCATGGCCATAAAGTTGGCACCTTTATGCCATGGAGTCCCTCAACCGCTCTAGATTTGAAGGTTCTTTCCATAGGGGACATCCAAATCCCAAAGGCCACCATTATTGAACCAAAACTTGGAGAAAAAGCCCTAAAACTAGATCTAAACACTCAATAAGCAAGGTAAGAGCTTTATACATCAGGTGAACTATAAATGAAGCTCTACTTCTGGATCTACTCTTCTCCTTTACTTCCTTACTCTAAGTCTCCTCTTCTTCAAAACCTCAAGAAAGTGCCAAGAATGGCTAAAAACTCTTAAAAACGTATTAGAGTTTTGTGGCTAGGGTTTCGAACAATGGAGGCTGCAAATGAGGCCAACCTTTGGAGGTTATGGTGTTTAAATAAGGGGAAAAACCCTGAAAATTAGGGTTTCACTCTGGCAGCCTACTCGTCGAGGCGAGGCTCTCAACTCGTCGATTAGACTTCAAGTCCCGCGTCCAAATTACATTCATACTCGATGAGGTTAGGGCCTCCAACTCGTCGAGTCCATTTAAAAAAATGAATAATTTGATTTAAAATACATACCAGGATCCAAGCGTTACACTTATGGTCATGCATGGACATAAAGTTAGCAACTTTACGTGATATTTCAACTTAAGGAGGCTAGATCTGAACTTTGGGGTGAAGTCTTAATGAGTTAAGTGCTTAAAGTAGAAGGTGGCTGAACTGGTTGAGTATGTTGGGCGTACAAGCATGTACGCACAACATACAAACCCTCGAGCCGGTACACTTAACGTATCGGCTGAGTATGCCTAGCATACTCAGTCTGATGGGATTTTGATGTTGGACTTTCGGTTTAGGCCTCGATTTGGGCTTAGAAGGTTAGGGTTTAGTAGGGCCATCTGATTTTGGTAGTTTTTGGGTCAGGTATATTATTGGGCCTTGGGCTAAGGCCCATGTGAATGGATTGAGCCCAAATGGAAATTGGGTCATATTTTGGGCCTTGATGGATTTTTTAACTTTTGGGCCCATTGGATCGTGGTTATGGGCTTCATTGTTGGACTAAGCTAGGTTAGGGGCAAAATGGTCTTTTTCCCCAAGTAGAGATGTTTGGTTATGATGTAGATCCCAAATGTTAATTAGTTTTTTTTGGCAATTTATAGCTTGGGGAGCTGTAAGAGCAGCAGTTAGGGATCTTTCGTTTCATTCGGATTTTCGATGTGAGTTTTCCTTATTAGGTTTAGCGGGTCAAAGGCACCAATGCCGACTCATGTTTATGCTATCTCAATATGCTAGCTGTTTGTGTGACTCTTGCATGTGATATGTGTTTATATGCTTACCGGGCGGGGGCCGATGTCCATTTGTATGCTATGTATCTTTGTGATTGTTGCATGTGTATGTGATTATTTGATATATGTTATGTGTATGCTGAGCGGGTCCCAATATATTACCGAACGAGGCTCGATGTCGGGTGGGGCCCGATGTCGGATGAGGTCTGATGGCCGACAGGGCCCGAAGACAGGGCAATGCCCATTATATGTTTATTGTATGTATGGTATGTGGTACTTTGGGGAACTCACTAAGCTTTGTGGTTACAGTTTTTAGTTTATGTTTCAGGTACTTCCGGTTCCAAGGGGAAAATATCGGGTTGACTGCATCTCACACACCATGTGGATTTTGTTTATGGGACATAGTTTGATTTTTATGATGATTAGCATATTTATTCGATCGAGATGTACGAACAATGTTTTGGAATACTGTTTTTACTTAAATCAAAGATATAATTTTTGTGTCATAATTTTTGGATCTTTCACTATGTGCTTCTTCGATGATGTCCATTGTGTTCACAAAGTGGCGTATGTCTTCAGATATCGTAATGAGGAGCATTTGCATATTATACAATGCAAGTTTTCTATTCTCCTCGACCGCAGAAGGCGGTAATGAGATTTCTGGTATTACCATTCGTTGTTTCGCACGTTATTAATCATAAATAATTTCTAACGCAGTCGCATCAACAAGACATCGTTGCTCATCTTCAAGACATAGTATTTTTCATATTCTATTGGCAACACATACTCATCAATCAAGTCACTAAATGTTGGAGATTGAGATTAAATAATATTAAAATATGTATTAAAACCCAACTTGCATAAATGTATCCAAAATTAAAACCAAGTTATTGAAACTTATCTATAACAAATATTATAAATTCGCAACTAGTCTATAATAACAGGTTTGTCTAAACTTGCTATGGTCCCATTTTTCAAAGTTTTATATGCTTTCAATTTAAGCTTTAACATCATTTTCTGATTTACTTCTTAATTTTATAGGTGTCTTTGGTGATTTATTTATTTTTTCTAACTCAATATATTGGTTTTATCTGCAAAACAAAATTTCAACAATATTTAATACATTACCATAAAAATAAATTAAAATATTTATTACTGTTTTTTTTTTAATTCGATTTTATCTTTATCGGACACAATTCTGAAAGCTCCTATAAATGCAATATAATTTATTCGTTCGTAAAACCCATTTTTTAATAGCATCCATGCAAATTCGTCTTCGGACTACTACGCGGTATTTAACAATATCATAAACATATATATATATATATATATATATATATATATATATATATATATATATATATATATATATATATATATATATATATATATATATATAATTTTTATTCCGAACAATTATTTCGGGATATCGTTATGGAATTGATCTTCATATTGCAAAGTATGTTTTTGTATTATGGGTGGAATCTCTTGTAATGTCCAATGTAGAGTTATTTCTCGATTAAAAATGATTATTTATATTCTAAGATACTTATATGGGTCTTTCATGTCTAAAACAAAAAATAATAATAAATTTTTTTTTAATACAAAAATTAGATATTCCAGACTTGTTCTTCGTATTTCAGACATGATCTACGTATTCCGGAATACAAATAATTGTTTGTAAAATTAAATGCAGGTAACTTAAAGATTAAAATTGGACTAATTTGATGAATTCATGGTAAAACCTTTATCCGAAATGCAGTGATCACGGCCTTCGGAATTTCAAAATTCGGAATGCTTATTCTTGTCTTTTGGGTGTGTGGTCCAAATAACAGTAATAGGCTTGACCCGTTTTTGTCTGGTTCGGAATAACCATTACGGACCCAATGATTACTTTTGAAAAAATACATATACAATTTTATTAACTATAAACTAAAATTTAATTAGATTACCCTATTTATTAGTTATAATTATGGGTGTTTAAAACCACAAACAGCACCTATAAGATTTTCCAAAACCTCAAACTATGGAACGAAGATTTTAAAAGTTAAAACAGGTAATAAAGGGTACCGTACGTTCCAATTTTTGCAATTAAGAGGTGGTATATCCATAAAATTTTGTTACGTATGCTTAAATTTAGTTACTCATAATAACAGCTAAAGTAAGCGGGGACCGTCAATGTTTTGCGTGCATGGCGCACGCGCAGGCCCACGTGCGTTCCTGATTTAACGATGGATTCCAAAATAAAGCTCAACCTTCCCTTGACCCAAAAGGATGATGTCTACCCCGTAAACAGTCACGTTAAATAATAACGACATATTATTATTATTACTATTATTTAAATAACGATACATCTAGAAGCCAATTCATTACACATATTGTTTTACTTGAAGCCAATTCATTACACATATTGTTTTACTTGTAAGTTCGTTCTTTTATGCACAATAAATCACTCTTGAAAATTGTCTTGGTTGCTTAACTAATTTTCTATATCATTGTATGTTAAAATTATATTAAAAAAATAAAAATTAACTTAACATATTTTTCTATTGTATATATTTAGCAATTTTTATAACCGAATCTTTAACCTTTTATCTATAACTTTTTAATGGATATGCAGTAAGATATTCAAAAGCGATTGTTCTTTTTTTCAAATATATGCTAGGAGGATATTTAGAGTGGTTTAAGGTTTTCGTTGTTTATCATATAAAATAAAATTTACATGCGTAATTTTTACATACAGATTAATAGAAATTTTTTATTCTTTTAATTAATGTTGTAACTTCAGCAATAAATTAATCGATACCCTTAAAATATTATAAAATAATTCACTTGCAAAACATCTATATTTTTCTTAACAAAAACTAATATGCATCATTGTCACAAATGTTTACGGTTTGGGAGTGCATTATTTTGTAATGTACTTAGTTATCACAAAAATATTAAATAAAATTATTTGGAAACTTATTAACTCTTATCTAATAATCAGAATTAAATAGCCAAGTAGCCAACTATAAAAAAAACATGCTATAAAAAATAGTTGTAAGGCTTTTTGTTACTTAAAATTACAATAATAGTATAAAAATACATTTTTAATTTTTTTGACATATTATGATATATTTAATATTTAATAAACAAATAAAAATGTATGTTAACCATAATAACCACATTTGCTAACAATATATCACATAATAACCATTTATGTTGCAAAATCCTCTGGAAACTACTGTTTTTAAAAGAAAATGTTTTTGGAAATTTTGTTTCGTGGTCCATTAAATGAACAAGTTCGAAAATATGATGAATTAGTTGAAAAAAATCAAGAAGTTGGTTGAAATAGAATATGATCACCGAGTCCAAAGATTTTTAGTACATTTTCTTATCAGGGATTTTCTAATATGTGCCTTAAGAGCACATATAAGAAGTATTAATTAATCACAATTATTATTATAATTAAATGTGAAATGCATTAATTATAGAGATTATTAATGAATTTTATATTTAATTATGGTAATATTTCTTATAATTAATGTGTTTAACATTTAATTATGATAATAATTATGATTAATTAATCACATATTAGAAAATCCCTATATAAATATATATATATATATATATATATATATATATATATATATATATATATATATATATATATATATATATATATATATATATATATATATATATATATATATATGGGAAAAGTGAATATACCCTTAAGGGTATATAAGCTTACGTATTAAAACACACCATAATACGTCGTTTTGTTTGATATATTTATTATAATATTTTTAAACTTCAACCCCTAACTTTATTTAATTTCAAGATTTTCGAAATTTCACTATTATCTTTATCTTATATTATATCTTTTTGTCGAACACCTATTAGGTTATATTTATTGTAGTTGAAAATGAAAATTAAGTAAGAGGAAGATAAATGTGTAATTTATAAAAATAATGGAAGTAAATCAATTTAGAAGTTAAATTATAATGTATTATATGATACAAAACGACGTAGTATGATGAGTTTGGGTACCTAAGCTTATATACCCTTAAGGGTATATTCACTTTTCCCTATATATATATATATATATATATATATATATATATATATATATATATATATATATATATATATATATATATATATAGGAACTTTAAATTTATAAGAAAATAAGAAAAATAATAAATTATTATAACGTAAATGTTTTTTATCTTTTAAACTTAAACAAATAATTTAAATAAATAAAAAAGCTAATAAGTTTAAATTTTGGGAATTTTGAAATTAAAAGGTAAGTCCATTAATGAAATTGATATCCATTTATTACTACATTTATTGTAATTATTCTATTAAAATATTATGAAAATTTTAATAAAATAGAAAAACTCATAAAATGATATTTGAAAAAAAAAATTCAAAAAAAATGATATTTGGCAAATTGAATAAGAGTGTGACAAGTGGAAAAAAAAAAAAAAAAAAAAAAAAAAAAAAAAAAAAAAAAAACAAAAAACTTCATTTATTAGAGAGGATTAACCGTCATAACATTTTGCTCGGAAATCTTTAAAAGATTTTTCCAAAAAATATAATTTGTTTGAAAATATTTAAAATAAATAGTTTAAAAATCATCAAAAGAACTAGTTTAGAAATTTAATACGAACTAGTTCGTACAATATATGTTCCAATAATATTCAGACAACTCATGTTGTTATATATTTCGGGTTGTTTGTGTATGATTTTTCCGTCAAATTAAAAATGTGGAAAGATTATTAGGGGTTGTAAACCTACTATCTGCAAATCCGAACAAGCATTTGAGATTCCTCATGATTCAGTTATGTTTTGTAAATCTCATTTGAAGATTGTACTAGTTACTTGATGTTAGTCAAACTTATCATTTAATTTAATACGATGAACAATTTGATAAATATTATAATGTACGATTATAATATTCATTCATTCAAACCAAGCGTGTGATAATAGGTTTGGCTTTGAGTTTATGATCTGCTACTCGAAGCCTTACCCTTACTGTCTTTATTTGGGATTCGTGACTTTGATGGTTAGATTGGTAAATGAGTTGGACAATTTAGGCGAATAAGACACATGTTGGCATCTACTAAATATTGTTAGAGATTTTAGTGTCACCATGTCATTTTATATAATTGAAACTAACATGTGAGCTAAGGGGATTCATAATTTATACTATAGTATGTGTATGAGTTTGTGCAGAGTGCAAGCATGTATAAGATCGAATTAGAAGTCGGTTCGACGACAAGTCGGGGTTTCAGGGGCAGGGCCTCTGGGTCCGAGGTTTCCGAAGGGCAGCGCCCCTTTGTAGGGGTCTAGGGGCAGCACCCCTAGCAGGGTCCAAGGGGCAGAGCCCGTGGCTGGGGCTTCGAATTTTACATATGGGAATATAGTGGGAAATTCGAATTCTTTAGGGTGATTATTGTAAAACTAAAGAAATTCGTTAGTTTTGAAAACCCTAAATCCTCATTAAAAATCTGGATTTCCGTAACTTTCTTCCAAAGCAACCCATAACATCCCACCCTAAGAGAAACCATATTCTTGTTTATTATATAAACGACTCTTCTCTTTGAGAAGAGATACACGGATATTATTAGCTCTCTTTTTCTTCAAGCACTCACAGAATCCTTCTAGCAATTTGGCTTACGATTTATGTGCCTAGAATCATAAGTGTCCTCTTCGATTATCCTACGATGAATTTCTTGTAACCCAAGCATATGGTAGAAGTATCAGTTCGGAAAGTGTTCACACGATCCAAGAGGTATCCAGATCTCCAACGTAAGCCCTATTTTCTCCAACACATATTTATAATATCAGACCCTCTTCTTGAGAAGGTATACATGAGTGCTCTTTAGGGCAGCCGACTTGTCATTTGTCTATTACGGGTGGTCTAAAGATTGTTGCATATTTGGCTCTTGTATTTTAGAAGGGAGAGGTGTGGTAAAGAATGAATCGCCTTGTGGTAAGAAAATTTATAGCGTTCTATAGAGAACCATGGCCTAGTCCAAGAGTGACAGGTAAGGAATAAATGAACAATGACTTCTAGTATATTTCTAGCTCTTCTAGATTTGATGTTGATTCTAAAGGTAATGTTGTTACTACTAATAAACATGTTTCTATGTAGCAGAAAAGACTTAACTTTGTTCATATACAAGTTGAAATCTCTTTCCCCTACGTAATAATGAAATTTTCACAACTGTATTTCATTATAACGTTTTTTCTAACACAAGGAATCATAAACTTTCACTTGTAATAATCATATCCATACTTATTGTCTAGTTGAACTCATACACATTCACACTTAGTGTATGCATTGTACGTAAACATACAAAATTTAATCTTATTTTCTCACCATTATGGACAATTTCCATTGAGCAGATCGCTTGAGTTCAAACGTAAGTTTTTTTCGTTTATCAAGTAATTCTTTGAAAAGGTTTATGTGTATTTTGGTAAGAAACTAAAGACTATAAATCGTGTAATGCCTTTGAGATATAATTAAATCTTAGTTTCTCACCCCATACCCGCCGGTCTAACTGGAGCTGGTGGGTACAATGAAGTAGTGTCTCACAAGTGTCATGCTCTCCTTAAAGGAGACTCTGGTTATACTTCAGGACTTTAGTGGATACTCTGGTGGGTACAATGAAGTAGTGCCTCACAAGTTTGTATCAACCGGTTTATGTCTAATGTACTGAAAATTCATTATCTTGGTGTAAGTAAAAATAATTATTTATCTCTTTTGAAATGATAGTGTAGTGCTTGTAACTCCCAAACTATACCAATTATAGTTTATCATGTCTATTTGTCACGAACATTTATATAAAGATTTATATAAACACGGAGTTAATATTTAGTCTAGTTTCATAGTGTGAGTTCAATATCATATTTTTGGGTTGTAACCCACAAAAAAGTGACATAATTAAAATGTACTCCTTTTTGTTAGAAAACTATATTTTTGGTAGAAAGTTTCCAAAAACCTTATAGTTTTGCAAATCATAAATTTCCCTCATGATTTTTATAACATGGGTCATGTTTGTTTTGTTTTGTTAGTTTTACATTTTAAAACTAATATATCACAAATATTTGGGTAAAGCTAGTGATAACCACATCTTATGCAAACAATATCTCATATTTTAACATAAATATGAATCATGTAAATATTTGTATGATAAACAAAATTTGACTTGTATTCCCCCCCCCCCCCCCCCCCTAAAACGTGAAAAAGCTTGAAAATGTGGTGGTATGAACTCACCTTGAGTGGTTTTATGCGTTGTTTTGAAGAGATGTTGAGAAGTTTCCAAGCCTAAACACTTGAATTTGAGTTGATGAACTTCTTGGAAATGTTATTATCCTAAGGGTTTAACACTTAATAATATGTGTGTAAATATAATGAAATTAACATAAAAGTGTATAAATAAATTAGATTTGAGAGAATACTTACCAAGAATCTAAGAATAATTCTTGAAGATTTAAACCCATTTGAAGCTTAGACTAGATTTCTTGAGAGCAAATGAGGTTTACAGTAAGTTAGACCAAAGGGCATCACTACAAACTCGTAGTGACCGTAGCGAGTTTTGAATGCTATCTTGGGTATATCTTCCTCCTGGATTCGTAGTTGATGGTACACCTACCTTAGATCAATTTTGGAAAAGTAGCTCGATCCTTGCAGTTGATTAAATAAGTCGTCGATTCGAGGTAAGGGGTAATGGCTCTTGATAGTGAGATTGTTTAGTCCTCGATAATCTATGCACATACGGAATGTTCCGTCCTTCTTCTTTATGAATAAGACAGGTGCTCCCCAAGGTGAGAAGCTCGATCGGATGAATCCTTTGCTCATCAATTCATTCAGTTGACTGGATTCCTGCATTACCACAGGTGCTAGGCGGTAAGGGGATTTGGCTACGGGGGGTGGGTCCAGGAATCAAGTTAATTCTGAACTCGAGTTGGCATTCAGGAGGTATTCCCGGGAGGTCTTCTGGGAATATATTGAGGAAGTTATGGAAGTCGGGAATATCTTTGATGTCTTTCACTTCTTGTTTCTTATCAACGACATAGGCTAAGAAGGCATGATATTCCTTATGCAGGTACTTCTGATCCTTGATGCTAGAAATGATTTGCAGAATCTTGTCAGGTTTATTGCCATAAATGACAAGGGTTTCATCATTTGGTAGATTAAGGCGGATGGCCTTTTCGTAACACAAAATTTCGGCACGATAGGGGCTTAACCAATCCATACCGATGATGACATCAAAACTACTGATCATAATTGGCATCTGGTTAATTTGGAATGACTGATCGTAACACAAAACTCATCCTTTATACGATTATTTAAAAACCTTTGGTTGGTTATGTAATGTAAGCACTCAAAATGTAATTAAGATAAAGTTGTACCTAGATGTAACTCCCCATACTTTTCTTTTATCAACCAAATCATCATTATGGTTGTACAAATATCATGATTGGAAGTCATGCTAAAATATAGTTTTTAAAAACACCTTCATCAAAGCTTACAAACTCATTGGTGTTACCACGATACAACTCAACTTTCACATTTTCATTATCATATGAATACTTTCTGTAATGTCCCAAAACTTCCGAGTAAAAAAATCATTTTAAATAAGTCAAAACCATTCATTAATTATCCCCAAAGATGATCATAATAAAAGAATTTTCAAAACATCATAATAAAATCATAAATAATCAATGTGGAATATATCTTCTGGGAATGCAGTGCGATCAAGCCGGATCCTTCCTTTTGAAACCAATGGTACCTGGAACATTTTAACATAAATCCTAAGCACAAAACTTAGTGATTTCCCCAAAATACCACATACCAAACATACATAATAACTCGAAGCTAAAATAGGTCTATTTCACCCCTTCGGTAGATTTCAATCCATAATGGGTCTATTTCACCCCCTTCGGTATCTTTCAACTGGTATTGGTTCTATTTCACCCCTACAACTAAGCATACAGTCATATCAATTAGAGTCACAAAGACTACAAGAACATACAGGCATATCAACAAGTGTCACAAGACAACTATCATCCTATAAACATAATCCAGTAGACCGATATTGGTGTCTTTGACCCACGAATACAGTGAAGAGACTCACATGAACTATTTAAAAAAAGCCCAAAAGCTACCTCATCAATAGAACATCCAACCCAAGCTTCTAAAAGGCATACCGGAACCGATCCTTAGCCAAATGCTCAATTTGACCAAAGTTTGACCAAAAGTCAAATTGGTCAAAATTCAACGGTCAATGTCAAAATCGCCAACCAGTAACCCTCAACGTCATGGCCTTCCTTGGCCATGTCGTGGGCACAAAATGCCAAAACATTTGATAATCCCCTAGTTGCCACATCGTGGCAACCTAAGGTAATGTTGTGGGGACTGGTCTGGATTGCTTAAACGAGCATAATCCATTTTCTTCTGATTTCAAGAGCTCCAAAGCTCAAATCTAATTATCTTCAAGGTCTTAATGGATAAAGTTTCTAACTTTATCCATTAGGAAGGTCCAAACCACCAAGATCTATACTTTTAGTATCATAGGGACCCATAATGCATCTTTTTCAACTTAATCCATTAAGTACAAATCTCCAACTTTCAAATCTGACTCAACGAGATGTCTAGATGGATAAAGTTTCAAATTTTATCCATAATAATGCCACAATCTTCCAAGATTTAAACTTTAATTCACCAAAATGACTTAGAGGACCAAGATAACTTGAATAGCTAAAAGGGAAGGCAAAAGATCTTAACTTTCCTAGTCTATGGGGTCCAAGAAACATTTTAAACTGATCAAAAGATGTTGGAGTCCACTCAACTCCAACATCACTCATAAAATGGACCAAAAGGGTCAAAAACCCAAAATGACAAGATCTAATGAAGTAGATAGCAATATTGGAACTTTTATACTCACAATGGTCCATAAATGTAGTGCCTTTAATGGATCCAAACTTGAATCATCATTCCTCGCAAACAAAAGAACCTTCAAATCACCAAAAAAGGAAGGAGGAGAAAGGAGAAGTTCAAATCTTGAAAGTGGAGGATAAGGTTTCTCCTAAGGGGTTCTAAAGATGATGGAGGGTGATAAAATACCCAAAATACATAAAATTGAGCTTAAATACGTTGAAAACCCTAAAAATCATGAGCTTGTGACTGACTGATCGCCATATCGTGGGCTCTGATCCCCACGTCATGACCACGACTTTTCACCTAAATCTATTCCAGCTTCAAACAACCATAACTTCTTCGTTTCAACTCTGTTTTTAGCGATCTTTATATCCACAAAAAGGTATTGACGATCCCCACACTTCTATCTAGTTACTTTTGGATTAATACATGATGATCTAAAAACCCTAATCCATGCCAGACGCATAACATTTAACTTTTCCCATTTTACCCTTTGGCTCTGAAACACAAACCAAGGGTTTAGATTACATAGTTATTAATATCAACGTCCAATAGGGTCTAAAACCTATTCCCTTGAAGCCTAAGGCCTTTACTCTATCTATTTATTGCCCACAATCCTGAATTAAGAATATTTTTTCGAAACAGGATGTTACACTTTCAGTCTCCATGTTTTCATTAAGCCATAAAGAATAAAGCATAGGGAATCTAGTTCCCAAAAACACAAGCTTTGAAAATAAAATTTAAATGAGCGGATTCCATCCCAACAGTTGACACAATATCTCATTGGGGAGTATTTTATAATGTTTTCTAGCATAAAACTATTTAATTATATTTCTCTTAGCAAATCTACAACAATGTTCCTGGCGGAACGTTATAGCAATATTCTCGTAGGAATCAGATATCAATATTCCCGTAGGAATCACATATCAATATTCTCATATGAATCACATATTAATATTCCTGCAGGAATATCATACCATTTTTCCCGTAAGAACCTCTATCATTTTTCTCATAGGAACCTTTATAATTGTTCCTGTATAAACCTTTAAATAATATTCTTGTAGGAATATCATACCACTATTCACGTAGAAACCTTTATCACTATTCTTTTAGGAACCACATAACATTGTTCATGTAGGAACTTTTAAACAATATTCTCGTAAGAACATTATACTGACCTTTCCATTTCCCCAAATAAAAGCCTTCTTTTTCTCACACACTAAGCATACATACATACATACACACACATACACGCACGCACGCACACACACACACACACATATATATATATATATATATATATATATATATATATATGTGTGTGTGTGTGTGTGTAGGGGTCTAGGTCCACATGTTCTTCACGGCTCTGTCACTCATCTTTCTTCGATGATATGTGTCAGTGTGTCCAATCATGTGTACCATAGACATACTACTTTTATTTATTTTTGCCTCAGACCTTATTCTTGCCACCTATCATGTTCTAGTGACACATGTTCATCACCTACACAAGTAGGAACATCATATCAATTGAAGAGTGTGCAATGCATTTCCACTTTTTATTGCATTTTCACTAAAGTCAAGCACACTAATTTTTAGGGTCGTTACACTATAAGGGAGTTAAGTGGTAATTCTTATCTGTTGTAGAGTTATGATACATTTATGTCATCGTTTTTAGTATTGCCCACTTAATCCATGAGGGAGTTAGGAATTGTCATGGGGACAATTGTAAGTACATGGAAGTAACTTGTTAGTTAATGAGATGGTAATGAAAGGAAATGAACTTGTAGGCTTTGGGAAATCTTAGGAATTCCCTTGTGTTGTCCTAAACTACACACACCAACATCCTAAATCTTTTGTGAGAAATTGGTTTAGTGTGTCAATATATATAGCCACTTACAAATGCAACATTATGACATTACATCGGAGTAATATGTGGCTCAAAACTACATTTAACAAATCACTCCACTTATCGCCCGTAATATTGTGAAGAAGACCACTTGTTAAAAAATACATGTCATTAAATATGATGAAAATTATAATAGATTTAAGGAAATTGATATAATCAAAACTTGAAAAAATTATTTTCAAGAAGGTGATGACATGAAAGAAACTAACATAAACATCACTACCTAAATACAAGAAAAGCATTGGTGGGGATGCATATGTCAGGTGCCAAGAAAAAGAGGGAAAACACGATAAATGTAAAGGTTGTGATAAGTGGGAAGAGTAGGTGCCAAAAAATGGAAGACAATGATAAATGGTAAGGTTGTGATAAATAGGAAGGCACATACAACTTGTAAAATTGGGGCAAGTATGAAGGAAAGGATAAATGAAGCAAATAGAGATTACATTATTTTTTCTAGCAACTTACTTGTTGGTATAATTGTTGACTTTCCTATACATGTACAATACACAGGTAAGATTAATGATGTATATATTGACAAAAAAAAGTCAAATATACATTAGATAATTACCATTAGGTTGTAAAGGAGGATGAAGGTACAAATAATAATGAAGGTATACATGTTGCGGATGTTGTAGGTGTAAATAGTAAGAATCAGGGTGAAAACAAGGAGAACGAGGGTCTGGAAAATAATTAAATGACGGTCTCAATCAATGGAGAATAAAGATGAAATTAAGGAAGATGAGTAAGTACTATCTTATCCAAATGAATGGTCTTAATGTGGAAAACAAATTTACTGATTTAGAGAGGTTTTTTAGAGAATCGTGATATAAATAAGAGATATTAATTGTTTTATATGAACATTTAGAAAATGAAATCCCATCAGTAATAGATCTCATATTTAGATACATTATACCAACCATTCGTTCAATTAAGATATCATACCGACTAAATATTATTTTGTAGGAAGAAGTGCCAGATTTCAAAACACATGATGCTATTAATATAGATTAATGTTATGTTAAAAGTATAGGGGATGGTATGTACTTTTTGTAAATCTCTATTTATTCATTTTGATCATCATTATTTGAAGGTTCTTGAATGCTCGTTTTGTAAAGTGGGTATTATAAACAATGTGGTTGGTTAAATCACATAAAACAACATCGTAATGTGCACTTGTTATTAAGTTTATGAAGCGTTTATTGCCATTTCACCATTTTGATCATTCATAACTAGTTACATATGTCATTTTTGTTATTTCTTGATAGCATGTAAATTGTTTATATCGAACCTTTGTAATTACCTATCATTCATGGTTATTGACAAATATCATGTAACTTGTAGACATACCATACCTAGATACACATTGACATTGGACCTTACAAACTAAACATTAATTCCTAATTTTGTAATATTATAAACATTATTACATAATACCTTTATAAACTAAACACCATAAAAGACAACAATGGAACCTAAACTTTAGCTCCCATTTTCATTTTTGGCAAAAAACTCTTATAAGGACATTTCATATCTGAAACAAAAGAAACTAAAGTTACCTTGAAATTAGAGAATTTAGGGAAATTTCCTTTCATTGTTGGCCTTAAACAACATACATAGACCAATGCACTAAAAATTAGTAAAGCCACAAACAAGCCAATCAGAACCCTGGTCATAAACAACAAGTTTAATTAGGTTTCTTCAATTGGTTTTGGTACATGAGCTTCACTAGGATCATTGGTGTAACATTCATATTTTTTATATAACCAATAAATCATTATGGTTGTAAAACTATAATGACATATAGTGATGATAAAATCTGATTTTACAAAAACTTTCATAAGGTTTATCAGTGTTTACAACTCTTTGGGCTTACTTCAATACATTCCAAAGACTTTTCCAAGTCTTTCATAACCATCAATGTTCTTTTCAACTTATAATATTTCATTATCTTGAAAACATTTTCAACATTTATAACTTCAACAAGTCATAATGATCAATTATGAGAAATCTTTTTCCAACATAAGCTTGGTAGATAAATTGCGTATACAGAGATTTGTAATTGTGTTTTCCGAAGGAAACCTTTAACAATGTTCCACTCACAAAAGCCTTTAACAATATTTACCAAAAGGAAACCTCTAACAAGATTTCCTGAATGAAACCTTTAATAGTATTCCACTCAGGGAATTGTTGACAATATTTTCCGAATGAAACCTTTAACAATGTTCCACTCACGGGAACCTTTATCAATGTTTCCCTAAGGAAACCACTTACAATGTTTCCCAAAGAATACATCTTACAATGTAATGAATTCTGAAACATCCAAAAATATGGTCCCAAAAATTTTCAAATTAATAATAGATACAGTAGTATTTTCCCATAACATTCAAACATTTGAATAAAACCAATGTATCGATTTTCCATAAATCATAGTAAAACATCATAGCAGAATCTCAATGGTGTGTGCGATGCTGTCATCTCGAGCTCTTCCTTTTATAACTCTAAAACATAAACTAAAAATCGTAAGCACAAAGCTTAGTGAGTTCTGCAAAACACATCATACCATACATACAATAATCATATAATGGGTCATGCACGGTTATCGGGCCCTACCCAGTTATCGGGCCCCTCCCGATCATCAAGTCGAGCTTGGAAGTGAATCGGTCTTGGCCCAACATGCATATAACATATATCAATTAAACACATACACATATAACACGATTACATTGCATACAAACAATCATCGGGCCCCGCCCGACATCGGACCTTAGCCCGGAAAGCACATAAACACATACACATTCAAGAGTCACGAAGACAACTAGCATACTAACATGGCATAAACATGGGCCAACATTGGTGCCTTTGGCTCGCTAAACCCAGTGAGGAAACTCACCTTTAATGCATAATGATAGATGAACAGATCCCGACTCCGAATATCAACTCTACTCGAACTCTAAACAGAAACGAGTTCCTTAAATACAACTCATGATGCGACCTTGCTCTGGTTTCTTCCATGAACTTCTCTCGATCGTCTAACTAACACTGCAAGATCACAAGAAAAGAGGCCGTCAGCCGCTTTCCGGGAGGAGCTCTCGGAAGAATGCTCCGACTATCAAGTTAGAGGGTATTCTAGGGTTTGTATGTGTATTCTCTCCAGAAAGCTTAGAGAACTTACCTCGCAGGTCTGAGAGTAGATCCTTTTATACCTAGCACTCCTGCCTGAGCCGTACCAGACATAATCGCTTTTGGGGAGACAGGATCAGAGGCGCTGATTGGAGGGTCATGCGCCATCAACCGTTAGAGCGCTCTCATTGGCTCAGACGATAATGCTCTGATCCTATTGCTTGTCTCCTATCCGTATCTTTAGTCATGGAGTCAGGAGCGCCTATTGGCGGGTGCGAGCCTTTCGCCTGCGCTTCGCTCCCGTGGATGCCAGCGGGCGCTAAGCTTGCTGGGCTGAGCTTAGTTGGCGTGCTCGGCTCTTGGGCTAGACACGGTTCTGTTGAGCTTCCCTAGGCACACCATAAAGTCCCCCAGTCCAGTAGTTGTAGCGTTTCAGCGCTAGTTACGGCATTTTGGGCTTAACTATCTTACGCGTGTCGCTTTTTCTTTATACATCACTCCGCCTTTAATGGCGACGTGACTGCGAGATATGACTGGCAGTTACGTCATTGTGCCAGACATTTAAATGTCCCACCTCTTCCACTTCCTTATTAAGGGTCTCTGCATAATTTCTCTTGCCTTATCTGCTCTTCTTTTCCCTTTTTGCGCCTATCTTCTATTTTCGTTCATGGCCAACCTTCCCAGAATCGTTCCATCTGCCGCCAAGTATCGTCAGTTGGTGATCTCTTATGGTTTATCTTCCTTGGAGGGTGTGGATTTTCCCTCTCCTGGTTCCATTATCTCCTCTCCCTGGTAAGATTGGGGTTTATCTGAAAACCCTAGATGTTGGTATACGCTTTCCGCTAACGGATTTCCAGGAGGTGGTCCTCCAAAAAGATGGTTGCAGCCTCCAGATGTTGACCCCTAATGCAGTTAACAAAGTGGTTTTGTTTGAAATGATCTATTGGGCCAATGGGTATCTTCCGGATTACTTCGTCTTCAAGTTTTTCTTCCGTTTCTGTGCTAACGGAGATAAATGCACTTTCTCGGTTCGATGAGGGGGGGCACGTTTTAGTCCTCGACGGGCATACCCCCAAAAATTGGCAAGATAAATGGTTGTGGGTGAATCAGGAGCTGGTTGGGAGTGGTCGCTACCGTGCCAACGTTTTCGCCGATATCGCCCCTAAACTCTTTCCCCATAACCAAGGTGTCACTGACTACTTGAAGGGTGTGCAGGTATCCGCTGAAGATTACTCCGAGGCGCTTCTTTCTGGGGTAAGGATGAGCCCCTCTTGGAGGCGGCGTGGCAAAATGGCGGTGTTCTTCTCCATCGTTGATGGTGAGCGTTGTATCCCTCTTTTCCCTTTCGTCCCCTTATTACACTTGTGTTATTTATATTTTCGTTCTGCTTTCCCTAGGTGCTGAGTCTTCTCTGTCCATGGATGAGGTGCTGCAAAAACGTTATCAGGGCAAGTTGGAGTTTCGCGAGGTGGATCTGGTCGATCGGCTTCCTCCACCTCACCGGATGGATCAGCTTGCTCTAACTGCCGCCCATCCTGTTCCTCCGACAAGTTCATCGGCGTCCGAGGACAATCCACTGCATGCTCACCCCATTTCTGCTATCATTCCTCTAGGTGGCGTTCCTTCTTCCTCCATGGAGGATAGCGAGGACAACAAGGAGGGAATCATCACCGATGTCCGGCAGATGCAGGCGCAACGAAAAGCTGTACAAGCCATGGGTGAGCCAGTTACTAGCATGCCCACTGCTACCAAGAGGGTACATACTGGGCGAAACTTTTCTCACCTGCTGATTTCTATGAGTTCCACACCAACTGGTGTGGTAGTGACCCCTGATGACGACACGCAACAGTCCGAAGGGATCAACAGGGCGACTGAACAGCTCGCTATTTCAGACTTCTCTTATATTCCTTCTCCAAGTGTTCCATTTGTTCCTTAAAATCTCTCCCCAGCAAAAGGTTTTGGTGTCCCTGGACAAGCTGTAGTCTCCAAGGATGGTGGTTCTGGAGATGGTGCTTATGAGTCTGCTGTTTTTGTTCCATCCTAGGATCTTCGCAATGACTCTCGACTCTTTGTGCGTGCCCATGCTTTGGAATTTTCGCGCCACGCCTTTCCTCTGGCTGCAGTTGGAGATATGGAGGCGATGGGTAACCCTACCCTTGCTCACAATATGGCCTACGCTGCTGCGCAGGCTATGTTTTATCTTGTTGCTGGTTCCCGGCGCGTCCATACCCTTGGCGAGATGGATACCGTGCATGCCGCCTATGGATCACGTGTGGCAAGTCTGGAGCGCCGTCTCAACGAGCTTGGTGATGATCTCCGTTTATCTGAAAAGAAGTGCGAGTTGCTAGCGTCTGATAAAAATGTCCTTGATGAAGCTAGGGTCGTGTTGGAGGCCAAGGTTGACTCTCTCACACAGATGAAAGAGGTTTTGATGATTCAGGTGGAGAGTCTTGAGCGTGATGTCGTTGATCGTGACAAGCTTGTGTCGTCGCTACAGTCGGATATGGACGCTTCTTGTCGAGACCTGGACTGGTTAGTGCGTGTTGGTGTTGTTCGTATTGTTGATAAGTTGATTTAGCATCCTAATTTTACCAATGCCATAAGCCTCATCCACCATGTTGCGTTTGTGGCTGGGGTTGAGTCCCTTCAGAAGACTTCTGCTAGTGGTGGTGGTGGGGAGGTAGTTGTTGGTGCTTCTTTGGTTGGTCCTGAGGTTAGTGTAAACGATGCTCTTTTGTCTTTTTTCAGTACGGATCACGCATCTCTATTGGGTTTGGGGGAGTTAGGTATTGAAGGTATTCGGGAGTTATGTTCTTTTGGTGGTTCTGAGGGTACTCCAGAAAATGTGATGGGTCAGGAAATTGTGCTAGTGGTTGCGGTTGATGCGGGGGAGAATGGTAAGGATGGTGAGCCTGGTGGTGAAGGTGATCGTGGTGTTGGAGCAGGTATTAGTGATGATAATGTTGGTGAGGTGGCTATGGGTGATGGAGAGGATGTTAGGTAGGGTGCCCCAGCATCGTGTGCTACCCCTCTTGGGGTGTGAAAATTTCTCTACTTAGTTGGTTTAGGTTTTGATGCTTCTAACTTGTGTAATGTTTGGCCTTTTAAAAACGATGTTTTATTTTCCTGGATGCGTATTTTGTATGCTCTAAGCATTGTCTGTTTTTTGCTCGCTTTGCTTATCGTTTTGCTTGCTTGTTTATTATACATTATTTAGGAGATACAACGCCCTGATGCGCTAGGCATTTCGTTTTGCCCATGCTATCGTTGACACACTAAGTGTCAGTATTGGGTGCTCTTAGAACCCAACGATCGAGTTTTGCATGTGAACATTCAATCGTTATAAATTAATACACCAAATATCAAAGATCAGCAATTGTATTATCATTCTATATTGACCGCGAACTTTTAAATACACTAAGTATTGAACTCATGTCACTAAGCATGGACATATGTACTCTAAGTACTTGGGATGTGCTACACTAAGCAGCGCATTGGTCGGCTGGGGTTGCGACCCTTTCCTCTTTGTTTAAAAGAAATACTTCTTCAAGTTCATAGCATTCCACGTTCTTGGAATCTACTTTCCTTCCATTGTTTCTAACACGTATGCAACTCTATAAGGGCCCTCCCAGGTTGGGCCCAACTTGCCTTGGGGTTGGGCTCGACTTACCTAGTTTTTTCTTAAAACATATTCACCAACTCTAAACGCTTTTTCCTTTACTCTTTCGTCATAATACCTTTATGTCGCGTGCTTGTATGCAGCTTGGCGCATTCCAGATTTTTCACGCTTTTCCTCCAGGACGTCCAAATTTATCCTTAGGTTTTTAGCATTGCTTTCCTCGTCCTTATTGGTCACCCTTAGTGTGCTCACTGCCACCTCCATGGGAAGCATGGCCTCTGTCCCGTACGTCAGACTGAAGGGTGTTTCCTTCGTACTTGTTTGTGGTGTAGTCTTGTACGACCACAGTACCGTCGGTATCTGATAGCTTCATTTTATTTACTTATTTTTATAGTTTAGTTTAGTACATTTCATTCGCATTTTAGTTAACTTTCATGCATATTTTCCCTTTTGTTATTTTTATGACCATTTCGGGGTACTTTCTAGTTTCTTGAGCATTATTGCAGATTTTCTTGGAAACTAGCGGGGCGGCACTCTTGCGAGGCGATTGGGCTTGAAGGGAATTGGAGATTTCATGCTTGATGGCTATGAATGTGATTCATGGGGTGGACTTGTCAATTGCTTGAAGGCTTGGAAGAATTGAGCTTTAAATTTGAAAGATGCGGGGGAACATTCAAGCGTATGAAAATTATTAATCGGGCGAGTTCACGAGCTTTGGAGGATTTAGAGAGGTCAAATTGGGCTTTAAATGAAGAAAAACTTGAAGAAAATGGGCTAGGAGGTGATTGGATTCGATCTGGGCTAGTGGGATATGCTTTAGAGGCCCAAAATCTCAAAGGAGCCCATGTCAGGTACCACCCGCGCAACCCACCCGCGCAGCAGCACGCGGGTCGCGCAACCTCCTGCAGGGGCAGTTTCGGAAATTCTTCTTTTGAGCTATTTGAGGAAGGTTGGTGCCCATCTTTTGCATACTCTTGAACCCCCGATTTTTGGAGATTCTCTCTGGAGTTTTGGGGACTTTTGAAGGCCAAGAACCCTTGAAGAACATCATATTTTTACCTCTTGATTCTTGCTTAATGTTTGGTACAAATTTCTCTAACTTTGTTTCTTTGTGTTTAGCCATGCTTGGCTAAACTAATCTTGGTTGACTTTTGTTTAATCCTTTGAACTTTTGTTGAATGTTGAAGAATCCATGAACATGTTCTTGAATCTTTATGGAAATGTTTTGTGTTTTAACATCTTATCATTACTTGTATGTTTTAGTTCATGAGTTTAAATGTGTTTGTGGTGATTAGTTGGCTAATTTCTTGATTAAGTAAAGGATCCTCAAATTAGCAAGCAACAAATGATTTTTGTGTTGTTTTTACTTCACACAATCATAAAAACATTTCCTCCAACATGGTGGTGAAAGCATTTGACCCCTCTTGGATTTGGTGACTTTTTGGTTCTTAATGCTAGTTGACTTTCACTAATTACATGCTATTTGGAATTAGTGACTTTGACTAAGGAAATTGTTATGAGCTTCTCTAGCCATTTCAACAATTAAGAAAAGTCTAGGTAATCTCAAGCTCCTTGGATTACTATAGCCAAATTGAGGATTTAAAACAAGTATTGCACCATTGAATTCTAATGATATGTTCATCAAAAGTCAAAGTGAGAAAACTTTAAGTCAACCATCTTTCCCTTATTGATTTTACATCAAATTCTTATTTTTGTTGCAATTGTCTATTTAAATCATAGTTAATTCTAGTTAGCATCAAGTATTCAAAACACCAAAACCCCCCATTTTATTTTTATTGTTATTTTACAAGTATTTTTACAAAGAGATTTTTCATAGAGTTAGAAATTGAACCAATCTCCGTGGATTCGATCCCTTTACCACTATACACTATTTTAGTGTGTAACATTTAGGGTTATTATTTGTGTTGGCCTCGACAACCACCAAATTTTTGGCGCCGTTGCCGGGGAATGGTTTATTTTTAATCAATTTGTTTCTCTATGCCTAGATCTCATTGTGCAGGTACTCAAATTTAAATTCCTGAAATTAAAAAAAAAAAAAAAAAGAAGTATGGTTCGGAGATGAACACTCCTTGCACCGAAGAGCGACTTTCTGAGCTAGCTCAGTTAGTTATGATGATTGAAATTAACCAAAGTGTGCAGCCCACACCTCTTCTTTGCGATTTTTGTGCCCAAAATGGACATCATTCCGACATGTGTTCATATTTACAAAGAGAATGGGGAGACGTGCAAGAGAAGGGAAGCTACTATTTGTCAAACCAATCGAGTTATGATCAACCTCAACATGATCAATGGTGGGACAACAACCAAGTTTGGGGAAATAACCAATACCAAAACCCATACCAAACTTGGGGAAATAACCAATACCCACCAACTCCACTGTTCCAAGAACCCTATCCTTACCCTCCTCAACAAACTGAAACGCCAAGCATGTCCTTAGAGGACATTGTTAAAAGCATTGCCACTTCTACCCAAATTTTTCAGGAAACAACCCAAGCTAGCCTCAAAAGCTTAGAGCAACAAATAACACAAATTGCTCAATCAATTAGTTTAATGGAAGCTCAAGACAAATTACCATCCGAAAAGAGCCCATCGCATAGTGCATGTTCCATTCCTTTGAATGATGAGAAAATTTTTGATGGCCCAAGAGTGTTATATGAAGAAGAGGAAGAAGAAGTAGAAGTGGAAGAGGTTGTCAAAGAAGAAGAAGAAATTGAAAAAGCTGACAATGAAACTATAGAGGAAGTGATAGGGGTTAATGAAAGAGAGGTTGAGCCGCCCACTACCATTAAGAAACTAACTCCATTGGTAGACCAACCACAAGAGATGGAAGCGATAAATTTGTCGGACTCTTCAAAGGATACGTATCACAAGAAAGAAGACGCCCAACCGGTCACCTACTCAAAAACCATGTCAAAGAAGGAAGAGTTGGTCACCTTAATGAACAAGTACAAGAAAGAATATGGTTGGATGATTGCTATTATCAAAGGTTTGAGTTCGGTATGGTTCTCCCGTAAAAAGAAAGTCAAATACAAGAAAAGAGTCTCAATGGAGGTGTGGAAATTAAAAAATGTCGACACGGGGAAAATTTACAAGGTTAATGGACATCGATTGAAGCCATTCAATGAAGTTTTTGATTCAAATGTCCAAGATGTCGTCCATTTGGACGCCCCAAAGTGTTAAAGTGAAGTTTGGAGGCGTCTCGCCAAAGACGTTAAAGAATGGCATTTTTGGAAAGCATTGTGTTTTTGTGTTTTTAATTTGAATAAATGACTTTTGAAGATGCTTTTGGGATTCAAAAGAATTGTTTTTGAAGAAATCAAGAGTTTCTAGGTTTTTGGGGCCTTCCAAAGCAAGAACGGGTGAAAAACGAAGAAAAATGAAGCAAAAATGAAGATCAGGATCAGGGGGTTGCGCGACCCGCGTGCTGTTGCGCGGGTGGGTTGCGCGGCCAGGTGTGATGAAGCGACATTGGCCCAAGACTTAACTGCAAGGTCTGCGCGACCCGCGTGCTACACTGCGCGACCCGCGCACTGTGCTGGGCAATTTGGGCTATTTTTGGCTATTATTTGACCAGGTGTTGACCAAAGGTTTTAATGAGTTGACCTTTTGACTTTTCTTGACCAACATTGACCGAAATTGACCCTTTTTGACCCATAGATTAAAATGTTCAGCTTCTCTTCTTCTTCATTTAATCATCTTGACCTCCCACTCCATTCCTCTCATATAACCTTCCAGCACCCACCTCGCTTGAAAATTCAAGATTGGCGGAGTTCTACCGGTCGTAATTTCACGAAACCACCGCCACAGACATTTCCCGCCGCTCGACCCTCCGATTTAGGTCCTTTCCGCCCTTTCCTTAAGCATTGAGGACAATGCTTGTTCTTAAGCTTGGGGTGGGGCATTTCCCTTTTTTTTTCTTACTCTTTTTCATGCATTTTTAGTTAGGTTGCATAACATATTAGTTTAAGTTAATTTGCATTCATTTTTTTTTATTTTATAAAATTTCAAAAAGATTTTATTTTCTTCTTTTCTACTTTTTATTTTTGCATAACATTTAGCTTAAGACATTAGCATTCATGCATTTTTGTTGTCTATTTATTCTCACCTCTCTTGGATGCCATGGAACAGGTTCATAGTTATTGTATCATTATTGGTCCAGGATCTTATTGCTATCTCACCCATCGAACCGGGACCACTAGCTGCAGTTTGGGATTTCATACTTGGGATCAGATGCTGGTAGCTTAAAGGGGTAAGTGATCATGGACAGGTAGTTTTCATGAAGAATTATGCATACAATACTAACAACTGCAGGATATACTATAGCAATGGGTGTTCTTAGCCTTGCGGTCACTACCGCAGAGAGGATCACACTTGATCATGTTTGAACTGTTAGGATGAAGCATTGGTGCTTGTCCCCGAGTAGAATCCATATCCGGTCTCTTTACATCACCATATCTTTTTGCGATTTTCTTAGAATTTAGAGAGTCTTTTAGTCCACATTTGGACATCTTCATTATCTTTGAAAAACCACAAGTTTGAAAAGGAGCCTACATTACATCTTTATGCTCCACACATGGTCATTTCCACACTTAGGCCATTCGGATTATATCATTACCCTTTCGGTTCCACCTACACACCTTTGGGAACCAAATTTTGAGTCAAAGGGTTTTATCATTACAAATTACAAAAAATAAATAAATAAATAAATAAATAAATAAATAAATAAATAAATAAATACAAAAAATACAAAAAAAAAAAAACAAAAAAAAACAAAAACAAAAACAAAATGAAGCATGCAAATTTTCAGTCGCAACTATCTTAGATAGGTGGCCGGTTCAATTATTGAACAAATTTCCCAACATCTTGGTCACCCGACGTTTGATATTCATTTGTATAGATTTGTTTTATGGTATATAGATCGAGTTATATTTTTTTTTTCTTTCTCACAAATTGGTGATGTTGGAGAGACTGTCGAGTCGGATACTACGGGAGGTTTGGGCCAACACTAAGCGAACTGATTCCTACAACGGTGCCCGAGCGATTAAACCTAGTTACACATGAGAGAAACCGGCAAACGTGAGATCAGAGTGTACACTTAAAGAAGAGCTCCACCCGAGCCCATCCAGTTGCTTTCTCCCTACTACAGATGTTCTTCATTGTATACATGTTCCATTGAGGCTGCGACTGCTCATCCCTCCTTACTCACCTAAAGGAGTTGTCCTGGCTGTGGTTTATGGTTCCATTGTCATCGGATGAAAAAGTTGTGAGATAGCAACGAAATCAATTCTGACCATGTTGACTAACGTCGAACAGGTTCCATGGTTCTATCCATTCTTTTTATTTCTAGGGTAGTTCATCCCAAGTTCATTTAGTCTTGTCTTACTTGAGGACAAGTAAGGTTTAAGCTTGGGGTGATTTGATAGCTTCATTTTATTTACTTATTTTTATAGTTTATTTTAGTACATTTCATTCGCGTTTTAGTTAACTTTCATGAATATTTTCCCTTTTGTTATTTTTATGACCATTTCGGGGTACTTTCTAGTTTCTTGAGCATTATTGCAGATTTTCTTGGAAACTAGCGGGGCGGCACTCTTGCGAGGCGATTGGGCTTGAAGGGAATTGGAGATTTCATGCTTGATGGCTATGAATGTGATTCATGGGGTGGACTTGTCAATTGCTTGAAGGCTTGGAAGAATTGAGCTTTAAATTTGAAAGATGCGGGGGAACATTCAAGCGTATGAAAATTATTAATCGGGCGAGTTCACGAGCTTTGGAGGATTTAGAGAGGTCAAATTGGGCTTTAAATGAAGAAAAACTTGAAGAAAATGGGCTAGGAGGTGATTGGATTCGATCTGGGCTAGTGGGATATGCTTTAGAGGCCCAAAATCTCAAAGGAGCCCATGTCAGGTACCACCCGCGCAACCCACCCGCGCAGCAGCACGCGGGTCGCGCAACCTCCTGCAGGGGCAGTTTCGGAAATTCTTCTTTTGAGCTATTTGAGGAAGGTTGGTGCCCATCTTTTGCATACTCTTGAACCCCCGATTTTTGGAGATTCTCTCTGGAGTTTTGGGGACTTTTGAAGGCCAAGAACCCTTGAAGAACATCATATTTTTACCTCTTGATTCTTGCTTAATGTTTGGTACAAATTTCTCTAACTTTGTTTCTTTGTGTTTAGCCATGCTTGGCTAAACTAATCTTGGTTGACTTTTGTTTAATCCTTTGAACTTTTGTTGAATGTTGAAGAATCCATGAACATGTTCTTGAATCTTTATGGAAATGTTTTGTGTTTTAACATCTTATCATTACTTGTATGTTTTAGTTCATGAGTTTAAATGTGTTTGTGGTGATTAGTTGGCTAATTTCTTGATTAAGTAAAGGATCCTCAAATTAGCAAGCAACAAATGATTTTTGTGTTGTTTTTACTTCACACAATCATAAAAACATTTCCTCCAACATGGTGGTGAAAGCATTTGACCCCTCTTGGATTTGGTGACTTTTTGGTTCTTAATGCTAGTTGACTTTCACTAATTACATGCTATTTGGAATTAGTGACTTTGACTAAGGAAATTGTTATGAGCTTCTCTAGCCATTTCAACAATTAAGAAAAGTCTAGGTAATCTCAAGCTCCTTGGATTACTATAGCCAAATTGAGGATTTAAAACAAGTATTGCACCATTGAATTCTAATGATATGTTCATCAAAAGTCAAAGTGAGAAAACTTTAAGTCAACCATCTTTCCCTTATTGATTTTACATCAAATTCTTATTTTTGTTGCAATTTTCTATTTAAATCATAGTTAATTCTAGTTAGCATCAAGTATTCAAAACACCAAAACCCCCCATTTTATTTTTATTGTTATTTTACAAGTATTTTTACAAAGAGATTTTTCATAGAGTTAGAAATTGAACCAATCTCCGTGGATTCGATCCCTTTACCACTATACACTATTTTAGTGTGTAACATTTAGGGTTATTATTTGTGTTGGCCTCGACAACCACCAGTATCTCCTCCGCCCAATTCCCTTTTGCCTTGCCCAGCCTCTTCTTGATTCCATTCACAATGGTTTGATTGGACACCTCTGTCTGTCCGTTCGCTTACAGGTGTGCTACTGATGTGAAACGTTGGCTTATCCTTTTTGTGGTGCACCACTCTCTGAATGGGTTCTCAGCGAACTGTAGGCCGTTATCACTGACAAGGACTTTAGGGGTGCCAAATCTTGTCATGATGTTCTTCCATACAAATTTTATCATGTGGCTCCCCGATATGCACACCAGTGGCTCTGCTTCGATCCATTTTGTGAAGTAGTCTACGGCCACCACCATATACTATAGCTTTCCTGGTGCTTCTGGGAATGGGCCCACTATATCTATGCCCCACTGGTAGAATGGCCATGGGTTGGATATGCTATGCAGCGGTGCCGGGGGGCTCGCTTGGACTGGGGCGTAAGACTGGCACTCCCCACATTTCCTGGTCATTTCTATCGCATCTTGCTGTATTGTCTGCCAGTACATCCCCATGCGTAACACCTTTCCCGTTAAAGCTCGCGCCCCTTCGTGTGCACCTACCTGGCCTGAGTGTGCTTCTTGTAACATATCTTTCCCTTTGGCTTGGTCCACACACTTTAGCCATGAGGCCGTAAACCCTTTCTTGTACAATTCCCCATTAACCATTGCATATGAAGGCGCTTTTATACGTATCTTCCTAGCCTCCCTCTGGTCATCTGGTAGCACCCCTCTCTGTAAGTACTCCTGGAACGGTGTCATCTACGTGGTTCCGGCTGGGGCTAAGGCATTCACCTGTTGCTCATTTATACTTCTTTCGTGAAGTACCTCCACTAGGACCTTCTTTGACAGATGGTCGAAGCATGTGGATGCCAACTTACTTAAGGCGTCGGCCCTTTTGTTTTCACTCCTAGGTATCTGCTTGATTGTGAATCGCTCGAATAGTCCTACCAATTGCTTTACCATCTTTACATACTTTCCCATCCTTTGATCTCTCGCCTCGAAGCTCCCATTGACCTGGTTTGCTGCTAGCCTCGAGTCGGTTAGGGCTATTACAGCTTTCGTGCCGCTTGGCTAGATGCAATCCTGCGAGTAGTGCTTCGTACTCCGCTTCAGTTTTTGACGTATGAAAATATAAACGAAGGGTGTAGGTTACCTCTTCTCCCTTTGGGCTGGTCAAAATCAGCCCCGCCCCTGAGCCTTCCCTACTGGATGCCCCATCCGTATACAAAGTCCATGAGTTGTTGTCAGTCGGGGCCCCCTCAACTGCCCACACTTTCTCTTTGGTTGGGTCCCCTCCGTCCGGAATTTCTAGTAAGAAGTCAGCTAGCGCTTGTCCCTTGATACTCGTCCTTGGGCGGTAATTTATGTTGTGTTCTCCTAGTTTGATTGCCCACTTCGCCAGTCGGCCCGACGTCTCCGGCTTGAGTAGTATCTGTTTGATGGGGTAACTCGTGAGCACCTCGATCTGGTGTGCCTGAAAGTATCATCTTACTCGTCGTGCTGCGTAGATGAACGCCAGGACCAGCCTTTCTAACGTGGGATAGTTGAGTTCTGGTCCTTACGGTGCCCTACTAACGAAGTATACCGGTTTATGTTCCCCTTCCCTTTCTACCGTCAATACTGAAGATATTGCTTCGCCTGATGTCGAGAGATACACCTGTAGCGTCTCTCTAGGGATGGGGGCTGGGCAACGTGGGTAATTCATCTAGTGCTTCCTTGATTCTTTGGAGCGCCTTTTCTGCTTCATCCGTCCACTGGAAATTGCTTTTCTCAATACATCCATTCAATGTGTGGAACAACAGCATGACCTTGTCAGTGGATTTCGAAATGAACCTGATTAGGGCTATGAGTTTTCCATTCAGACCTTCAGCATCTCTGAGGGAGTTCGGCGTTGGTGTCTCAACGAATTCATCGACCTTGGTCGGACTGGGCTGGATTCCTTGTCTGGTGGCGTAGTACCCCAAGAATTGCCCCTCTTCTACCCCAAACGTACACTTGGCTGGGTTCAGCTTCATTTTTACCACCTCTAGGGTTCGGAAAGTCTCCTTAATATCCTGTAACATTTTGTCTTCATGCGGGCTCTTAATCACCATGCCGTCCACATATACTTCAACGTTTCTCCTGATTTGCTTGGCAAATATTGAGTCGACTAGGCGCTGGTATGTGGCCCTTGCGTTCTTTAAACCGAAAGGCATCTTAGTGTAGCAAAAGGTTCCATGGTCCGTGTAGAAGGTTGTCTTCTCCTCATCTTCTTTGTTCATCAGAATCTGGTGGTACCCTTGTATGCATCCAAGAAGCACTTTAGCATGAATCCTTGTACCGATTCCACTTTCTGATCAATCTCCAGGAGAGGGTAACAATCTTTAGGGCACGCCTTATTTATGTCCGAAAAGTCTATGCACATACGCCACGACCGGTCTTGCTTGGGGACCATGACCGAGTTCGCGATCCATGTTGGAAATATTGCTTCTCGCACTATCCCTGCTTCTGCCAGTTTGGCTACTTCTGCATTGATTTCCTTGTTACGGTCTCCTCCCTGAATTCTCTTTTTTTGCTTAACCTCTTTTGCGCCTGGCTTAATTACGAGTTTATGCTCGATGACCTTCCTTTCTACTCCTACCATATTCGTAGGAGTCCATGCAAACACATGCTTGTATTGTTTAAGCAAGTCGATCAGCACTCTTCTTATGTGGCTTGGGAGATCACATCCAATGCTGACTGGCTGGTCAGGGTATCTTTCGTTGATCACTTCCTTCCCTTTCAAGGGGTCGTTTTTAGGCCTCTTGGTCTCCTTGGTTATTTCTGTCGGCTTCATAACTGCATAGCATTGCAATTCTTTAGGTTGAGTGGCTAGCACCGCAGCCGCGCCCGTTGGGGCATCGAACTTCATGATCCCATGCATGGCTGACGGTACTGCCCCCAGCTTTAAAAGAGTTGTTCTTCCCAGAATGATGTTGTGTTCTGTTGAATGTCGAATAACCACGAAATCTATCAAGGCGGTTTTCTTCCGCTGCTTGTCGTGACTAGTAATGGTCAGGGGAAATGGATTGTGCCCAATGGCCATAGGCTATGACTGGTGAACCCTACTAGCCTCCCGGACGTGGGTCGCAAATTATCCTTCTACCAGTCTGGGAGGAGCCGGAAGTAGTGCTCATATATGATGTCTGCCGAACTCCCAGTGTCGACATAGACCCTATGTATAGTTACATCCCTGATGGAGGCTTGTATCACCAGCGGATTGTCACCCCTCCATCCCTCCGGTCGAGGGTCTTATATGGAGAAAGTGAGTGCGTGTGTTGAGAGTTTGGCAGTCTCCTGCCCCCCCCCCCCTATTGCTCTTCCTTTCTTCTCTTACTTCGTATCATGAATATCTCCTTGGGTTGGGTCCCCTCACGAGGTGTACCCTTGGCGTTTTCAGCGTCAAACTTGGTGTATAGGCTTCACGCTATCTACACCAGATCTCCTTTGAGTTGCTTCTCCTCCATCTCTTTTTTTAACACCGAGCAGTTGACCGTATCGTGAGTCTTACTTTTGTGATACTCACAGTATCGGCTCTTGGGTGATTTGGTCGGCTGTTGTTTTTCGGACACCGTGTATACTTCTGGGCGGCGACCCCGTCTGTCGTCCCTGGAAAACGGCCGAAAGCGCGTCGGCGGTCTTCTTGCTTGGCCATAGTGCCTATTTCCTCCCCGGAAATCCGGGTGACCCGGGTTGTGGTGTCTAGTTGCCATGGCATTCAAGTAGGCCTGCTTGGCTGCCTGGCCGTCTTCCTACCGTAGATACCGCTCTACCCTTTCCTTTAATTCAGCTTGTTTTAAGGGCTTCTTTCCCATGATTTTTTGTGACAAAAGGCCTGGCAAGAGCCCCCATGTAAAGGCGCCGATTATGAGCCCTTCGTCGTGCCCTGGCACGTCCAGTGTATCATTTGTGAACTGTGCGTATTATTCTCGCACCGTTTCACCCTCTTCCTGTTTACAACCTATGATTGATTAAGAATCTCCATTGTACTTACGCAACTGCATGAAGTTGGTAAGGAAAAGGTACTTGAGTTGAGCAAAGTTCGAGATGTTTCTCGGTTGTAACGTCTTGAACCACGTGCCAGCATTGCCGCTGAGGGTCGTCGGGAAGTACGTGCACCAGAATTTCTCGTTAAGCTTCAATGATGTCATCTTCCACTCATACGTATCGATATGGCTATCCGGGTCGGTGGTTCCGCTATATGTTTTGAGCGTCGGGAGCTTTGTCGTGTTTGGTATTTCATAATCCAACAACTCTTTGACAAACGAAGACGTCACACTACGGGGAAAACCTTCTTGGCCTGGAACCGTCAACGCTCCCTGTTGATGGTGAGGGTTCATGCCATGTGATGGCGGTGTAAGATAGCCAGGACTTGGTCCGTAAAAGGGGTATGGCTGGAATGGCAGCTGGAGAGGATAACTGGCGGAGAAAGGGTGTCTAGGGGTTATAGGGTTGATCATCACTGGCTGTTGTAGACCACCGCTGATGGGGATCGTCGGTCCAGTCCATGCACCGGCCATCGGGTAGATAGGTGGTGAGTGATTTATCATGGTTTGTGCCATTGGCGGTAACGAGGTTGTTGAACTCTGTCCACCTGTCATCTGGAAGGAAGAAGGTGTTGCAAACGATGGTGAGATATTGAAAGCGTGGCTCAATGGAAATGTTGTTAGGTGGGCCTGTTGTGCCTGCTGTAGCGGTGGTGCAAAGAATGGTGGCATCTGAAAGTGTGTAGACGGGGGCGGCCCTACCGGAGTCGTTCCTTCCTAAGAAGGCGGTGGTTGTGGAACATTTCCGGTGATTACTGTAGAACTTCCTTCGCCTAAAATGGTCTTGTTGCCCGTGGTAGACGGTGGTGTTTCTGATGGGTTTTGGTCATAAGAACATCCTATGTGCTCATACAAACCCTAATGCTTGGATCTAGGTTTCTCTATTGTACATGCAAGTTATCCAATACTATAAACCCTAATTCTAACATATGGAAATCGATATTAACATTTAATTAGGTTTAAGATCATACCTTGATTGTTATGTAGCAATAACAATCTCAATTCCTCCTTGTATTGACTTTAGAAAGCTTAGAGTCACAAATGTCACTCCTCTAATGGTTCACAAACACCATAAGCAAGAGGATGAAGAGGAGAGAGGATAGAGGTTGCCCAAAACGTGTTCTAACCCTAGAAGAGAAGTTCCTCACGTTTTTGAGCCTTAAGGGTTCTATATATAGTGAGGCTATTAGGGTTATCTAACAAGGAAACCCTAATTTGGATGCTTAAGCCCTAAGCAACCCATGGACCCCCTTTCCTTAAGACCTTGGATGATTTCTCATGGGTTTCCCCATAGAATTCGTCCACCCCTTAATATAAGGCAATCCATGGCCCAAATTGCAATTATCTTATAATTACAATTCCAGTCCCTTAAGTTTAATTAATCTCTTTTAGTCACAAAACTAATTACCAATTAATTATTGACTAATATTAATTAAACAATATGATTTCTCCTTTAATATATTATTCTCTCCATAATTCATCCTATCAAGTTGCTTTGGTGAAGGCAACCCAAAAGGACCATGCACCATCGGGTCAAGTACATACCAAAATAGTTATGGACTTAGACACTAGTCCAACGGTCTCCCACTTGGATAAGTCAAATAACTATTCTGTGTATGACTTCAGATCCTGATCTGCAATCGTAGCTTTCCAAAGCCGCTGTCAACTTTGATCATATCAGATATGCGTGTCCTTAGATAAGGGATCATATATTCATCCATTCGAGATATCGTATGAGACATGATTTCTAATCCTTCTCTTTGTACTATTTCTTGACTTTCGATTTATGACGACTGACTAATTGAACAAATCAAATTAGCCCTAGCCCGGCCGAGCATTTACGTTTTTCATCACTAAATCATCGAGGGGCCCAAAGATATCGCTTTTATCCTACTTGGGATAAAAGGAACAGATAAACTTTGATACAATGCTCGCTTGCACTCACTCACCGAATCACACACAACAATATGTTTTATAACACCAAGTTACTAGTGCGTTTACATATTATCAATGTGCAACCGATTTGCAAGATACAACTCACACATCTCAGTATCAAGAATATAAAATGTTATCGTCTCACCAATCATTCGTGATACAATTCATAGAGTGATCCAAGTGAGCGTGGGTTTGATCCAATGCTCAAATTCATATTCATAAGCACTCATGAAAGTTGCAACAAACATTTGCTTATGTCTAATACTCTTTTAGACAATCCACACACCAATTCACGACAGTCTTCATTCATACCTACTTCCAACATATGAACAACTGTGGCCCGTTCGAATAACTTGACTGTTCTTAATCAGTTAAGTTATTCAGGAAGTCAAAACATACAAAGTGAAACACAAGAATAATACTAATCCCATATGGCCTCAAACCTTTGAGTATAAATAAAACTCCTTTTATTTATCACCATATCGATTACTCATTATTTGTCGTTTCGGGTAATCAACTTCTTACTTGAATTATTACACTTGTCCCATGCTCCTAGCATGCATACAATGTTTACCTATGGTTCTTACTTTGTGAAATAGATCAAATTGAACACATTTCCAATCATTCTCATTTCACAACTCCAAATCCTTTTTCATAAGTGAAAGAATATCAAATTCTTGCTACTTATAGAATATGCTAGATTCTAACATTTTATGCAATGATTCTTTCGTAATGTCACTGCACCAAAGTCACAAAGTCTATTGCCAACGATATTACAAAATCTTATATCATAGATTGTTACAAGACAATTCCTTAGATATGATGTCTCTCACTCAAAGTACATTCCTTTGAACATCCTTTTGTATAAAAGTTTCTAATCTAGACATAGATTTTCAATATTCAATTCCCAATATGGACACGCTTCCATATTTTCCATATGACAATTCATTCTTAATAGAATCTTATCTATTCGTAATGATGTCGATATGGTCCATCCAATATGGAAACATTTCCATAATTTCCATATGACAACTCATTCTTAATAGAATCTTTTCTATTCATAATAATGTCGATATGGTCCATTTAATACCATGCTTCCAACTACTCATAAGCAACCAATCCTCGTCGAACTTTGGATTGTCCTTTGATAGTTGTTTAATCATTTTAGTCAAAACCAATTCTAGTCCCTTTTCCCTCTAAATACGCTAGACATTTTGAAAATTTTAGAATGGTCAAACATTAAAGCATTTGCAATCGATCCTATACCCGAAGCGTATGGGACACGACGCATAATGTTTTATTTGCTATGTTCTCAACATTTGAATTCTGAAAAGGAATGTCGTAATCATAATCGAAATTTTAAGAACACACTATGTTTCTTTGACTAAGTTATTAACATTCCACAACCTAAGCCTTTAGATTTGAAATGAAGCATAATATTCTCTCCCTTAATTATAGCAAAACAACTATTCCATCCTTACGACTTTGCAAAGAATGACTCTTGTTTTCTATAATTAATATTGCCAACTTGCAATACTTTCCTTAATAATCATACAATCATAACATTAATGCTCCCACTATCATGATGATTATTATAAAACATAACACTTATGCTCCCACTAGCTTCGACATGTATTCATAAACATCTTAACTTTCAGAAAAACAATACCTATTGAATTTCTTAAGTCCATGTTTCTAATACTTAATGCTTTGATAATCTTTTATCAAGGCTTCTTGAACCTATACACCTTTTGCCTTAGATAGTTCATATGTGTGTCTAAACAATTAAGACTAATTGCCAAACCTCACAACTCAAATCATGGAAAGGGATACCGTAACCATAATTGAATTCGAGAATGCAATTTTACAATCACTATCTTCTTAAAATCTTTCTTAGTGAAAGCATTTCCTTACCATCATTTTCATGAAGGAGGAAATCTTATGACACTTAGATTTAAACGGTGTATGTGTTCCTATCCATGTGAATTTGTTAAAACCAAAGTTTACGACAAATTCAAACTCATATGGACCGAACATTCTTAATCTTGATTTCTTGCCTTATGGTAACACAGCTGCCCACCACGTCTTCCAAGTAGTTAAGCAACTCACCTTTTCCTATCAATGTACCTTTCATTGATCAAGGTGCCTTGCCTTTTATGCGTTCAAAATGAGAACTCATAGAACTCACATGCATAATTAACTCAATTGGAAACAGCACAGAAACAAAATAATGTCAACACGATAGGTTGTAAACCTCAACTCGTGTGCTAGTGATGATCGATAAGGTTTATTTGATTTGTTCTTGAAACCTTTCAAGAACATTAAGACTCCCACTGACTCCTTGACATATAAGATTCTCTTGTCAATAAACATTTCTTGACAAACAAATATTCAAGAGTTAGTGTAGTTTTTATCAAAACACTTCATAAATTGGTCCTAGTTGGCCTTTGTCTTAGCCAAGACATCACAACTTTCCACATTTGATGAATGTTATAAACCTTCTTAATACTTTTCACTCATTGTCACAATCTTAACTTTAAGACTTGTTATTGGAACGAAGTACGATTGACCTTTTGATTTAACTATTTCTTCAATTCTTGATTCCTCTTCTTAAACATACAATTGTACTAAGACTCACTTAGAGGATCAATTGAGATATGGTTCTTAATCATTAAGGCCTATCATAGAGCATAAAAGGTACTCTCCCTTCTTCTTAGAATGGAGAAACTTTTATCTTTCTGCCTACTTGATTCTTCTTATTCGTGCTGCTATTGATTTAAACTTTTTCAATCAATTCATAATTACACTTAATCTTATAAGTATAATCATATTTATTAAACCTTTAGAAAATCATGACGAATATCTTTGTTATTCTTGTGGTGGACTTTGATCAACACACAACTTTGTGTGCTCGATCTCCTAGTCCTTTCACTTGACACTTTGTCAACGAATTAGTCTAATTTCCAAATATGAAATTTCTCATTCATCATGCAAACAAGTTGCGTGATTCCAAATTTCTGTCCAATTGAAACTTGGGCGATGAGAAACTCTCCCTATTTGGTAAATTCTCGACTTTTTCCATAAACACCATAAATAAGAATCATATCCATTTGCTGTAGAAATATTCAAACATCAATTTTCATAACGATTTCATTGCAAGGAAGTAAACAAATAAATAAATAAATCAAACCAAAATTTATTTTATTTATAAAAACAACGGAAAACATTTGTCCTTACAATGCAAAATCGATTGAAAACTATATATTTCAAAATTTTCTAACAACTCTATCATAACTATCTAAGCTCAAAATCTAATCTTCAAGTCCATGCGATCAAGATCCATTTCTTGTGATTAGATTCATCTTGCTCTTTCACCAAGCTTCCTTTCTTTTCACTGATCCTACAAAAACATTCAAATGCAATCTTATCACATCATGTATTTTGAATCAATGAATAGGAACTTAACGAATTTAGATAGTGGATTTTACCTGAAGCGCAGTCATACTCTTTGACTCTCCCATCTTTGGAATTTTCAGGATCTTGGGGCAGACTTCTATCCAACGCCCTTCCTCTTGGCAGCAAACGCAGGTCGCTTCTCTTAGAACGTCCTCGGAAGCATGGTCGGTTGACTTTCCCAACAAATACGCTCCATTGCTTCGCCAAATCATTTCTGATTCAGCAGCAATGAGCATGTAAGTTAGGTCAATGAGGTTGTCGTCATGATCCATCATATAATACTTTCTTTTGAACTCATTATATGATTCAGGAAGTGACTGCAAAACCCAATTTACAGCCAACTCATTCAGGAATGATACACCCAACATTATCAACCTATCAATGTGTGATTTCATTCCTAGAACGTGGGCACACATGGGTTTACCATCTTCATGTTTCATTTCCAATAGGGCTTTAGTGATGTTGAACCTTTCAATTCTTCGATCTTGTGGGTTAGGGAGAACAATTGGAGGAAGTGGAGGAAGTGAAGCATGATATCTTGTTCCTCGATCGAATCGTGGAATACCATCTTCATGTGGAATGCTTGTTCCACGGGATTTGGGAAGACCATAGTTGTCGAACTTTGACGAAGTCAAGTTAGTTGATCGATTGAGTCCTTAGTAAATCACCCAAATGAGATACTAAGGCTAGGACCCAACACAATACGCTACAACCTAGAAAAGGGATGCCGTAATCTAGTTGCATAATATTTGAAGGTAAGTGAATGACGATTCACTAATTTCCACCATGGAAAACAAAAAGAAATTTAAGTTTTAAATCTATGAAAACTCCTAGAACCTTTGAGATTCATTGAACTTTTCAATGGCATGTTTAAATCTCGATATGCCCCTCTTGTTTGTCACTGGGATGCCGAGGATCACAAAGCGGGTGTGAATAACCTTGCAAACTTACATGGTGTCCTCACATGTTACAGTCACCTATTCGATGTGCCGATAAACCACACACGCTCCACCGAACTAAGAAAACATTGAGTCACCCTTTGCTACCTTTGCTTAGAACCATTTAGTGTGCCGGTAAACCACACACGCTCCACTAACGTCTTCGCAAGGGCACAATGTAACACTGTAAATTTCAAGACAAATTTTTCATTTAAAATAATCATTTTACTCTTAGAAACACTTGTTTAAAATCTTATTCATAGTCGATTTACAAAACATAACTCCATTTTCACTTGCATAGAAAACCAAGATCCTCCAAAATATGACTCTTTCTCTGGTGTGTACAATCAAGCCGGTGCCGTCCCGTGATACTGAAAGAAACCTGTAAAACATCAAACAAAACACTGTAAGCACGAAGCTTAGTGAGTTCCCCAAAATACCACACATAACACATATTAGCCACTCGAGGCTATAACTCTGTGGGTCCGTACACCCAAACTCTGTGAACCCTCAGGTTCTAACTCTGGGAACCTTCCGGTTCCAACTCTATAAACATGCACAACATAAATCACATAGAAATAATGCAGTACAACACATCACGTACATATAGCATACAAATACTCTAATCACATAACTCTGGTTACCTACTCAAGGTAAAGTATAGTGAGAAGACTCACCTGGCAAGCAGAAAGCAGATATCCCCACACTTGAATCTCGAACTCGCCACCGCCTAACACGTAAGGCAAATACTCTCATGAATATTACTCTCGAGGCTAGAATAAATCCTCTCATAACACCCTCTTATGGGTAAAAGACTATTTTACCTCTCTCTTGGCCCAAAGGCCACATCGCTGTCCAAACCCTAAAACTCAACGGCCAACCCTTGGTCGAAATCAAAGTCCCCAGTCTAGGTCAACCCTTGACTGACTCTACTCGCCGAGTCAACCCTGTGACTCGTCGAGTTCCCATAATCAGAACTTCCCCATATCGCGACTCAACTCGTCGAGTCACCACGAGACTCGCCGAGTCCCACAACTCTGAGTCCGCTCACACCCAACTCACCGAGTCATCCCTTGACTCACCGATTCTCGACTCAACCAGGAAATATTTGGGACTCTTCGTCAAGACTCGTCGAGTCCAAGAACAGACTCGCCGAGTCTACGGCTATCTTCAACATACTCGCCGAGTTGTTCATACAACTCGCCGAGTTCCAGGCCATCTTCATCCAACTCGTCGAGTCCACCCATGTGACTCGCTGAGTACCGCCGGTCTGAATACATTCCGAAGCATTCCAGGCCATGCAACTGCTCCAAGACATAGATCTAGCCTCCTACCACTCATCCATCATGTAAAGTGGCAAACTTTACGTGAATCCAAAGAGATCTAAGCCGTTTGCACATTGGGGCTAGGGTTTGGGACATGCAAGCTTCACTAAACACTCCAACACAGGGACTTTCATGCTCTCTGATTCTTCTCCCTTCCAGATCTGAGGTAGCAACCTCAGATCTAACCTCTAGACTTCCCATTTCATCCATAGACAATTTCTCACAAACCCCAAAATGAAGAAACAACATAATCAACAGGTCAAAAACGAGATATTACCTCTAAGTGATGCCCCAACTGCAATGCAATTCGAATCCAAGCAAAGCCCCTTGTTCCAAGCCTTCAATCTTCCCAAAATTCCTTCAACCATTACTTCTCCAAGCTCCAATCCACTCAAAAATGGTGCTTCTCCGCGATTTAGGGTTTTCTGGGGCTCAAGGGGTGATAAAGAGGCTGGGAGGAAGACATAATGATCATTATATAAGGCTCAACCCCGAGAATTAGGGTTTTCTCCACTCAGCGCCTACTCGCCGAGTCCAATACACTGACTCGCCGAGTCGGCCACTTAACACGCGACCAAGTCGCGACTCTACTCGCCGAGTCCACACATGGACTCGCCGAGTCGCTCTTTCCCAATTTACTCTTTTAGCCCTTCAACTCTACTCTTGATATTTCGGGATGTTACAATTCTCCCCCACTTAAATTAGGCTTCGCCCTCGAAGCCTACAGTAACTCAACTCCAGAATTACTCCCACAACGTGCCACCTGGCCTTAATCGGACCAGATCTCACAAGGCATACCCATCGAAACTCGAACACACTTTCCCTTTCCTTACGGTGTCCTGACCATTGTCTCGAACCGGGCACCGGATGCACCCTCTGATGACCACACACATCGATCCGAGAATTACCCATGAAGTATCACTGCCCCAAATCTCAACAATCACTCGACCCATAAGGGTTAGAAGACATGAACCATCGGATCCCCGATTCGAATCCCTCTCTATCCAATCCGTGACGACGGAAAGACCCACTCTTAAATCCCAGAGCAACTCCCATGAGTCCTCTTCTTGCAATCACACACCCATGCCGCACCAACCTTCGCACTCTCGGGTTAGGAAAACCCGTCACAATGATGACGTCTCTAACATCCCCAGGAGAAACCACCACTACGCACACAGCCCTCGATCAGAATCAAGTTGGGAGTCCCAGACTCCATCCCTACATCCATCCTGAGACTCTTGGCTCTACACCCGCGGAATCCTTCCGCGTCCTCAGCAGACATCCCATCATGATGTCATTCCATACCACTGTCACAGACACAGTGTTCGACCACCATACTCCAAATCATCCATTCTCACTACAACTTTCACTTCTGCGAATCAACACTTTCCCCAGTAAATGAGGATCCAACACTTCCTCCCATACAACAGCACAAAGGGTGGCATACCAATGCACTAATGATGGCTGTTGAAATAGGATAACTCAACCAAGGATAAATATGTGCCGCAACACCCTCCGAAATCTAATACATATGCCCGAAGCATGTCTTTGAGCGTCTGAATCGTTCACTCCCTCTGAGGTGTCCTCCGACATCATCAGGATAAGCTCTAGCTCATCACATATCCCTCTTCGAGACTGAGCACCAGGTCAGCTTTTAACTCCACAGCTGAGCCTCCAGAGGTCACCCAAATCATGATCCAAATATCCCACTAACTTCCTCCCCGTGACCACTATCCCGGCCCCGTGACACGCAAGTCACGAAATTCTCTTTTCCGTATGCAAGAAAGTACAATCCAACCGAGGATCGTCTCCACTCTGATCTCTGGTTTCTGCTGCGCATATCCCTTGCCATCTCACCACATTCCCCGACAGAGACGGGGACCCCAGTTCTGCCCCCGGTCCAACATCCAAGCTCCAAAAACTCAATACTAGGGCTACTTAAGCCCAAAACTCTTCCACATCATACACTGATCGGAGAACATTCCATCATCACACTCTCTTGCCATCTAGTGAGCACTACGACTCCCCGCGGTATCACAACACCCTCTGACTAGTGAGTACTACGGCTCCCCGCGGTATCACAACACCCTCTGATTAGTGAGTACTACGGCTCTCCGCAGTATCACAACACCCTCTGACTAGTGAGTACTACGGCTCTCTGCAGTATCACAACACCCTCTGACTAGTGAGTACTACGGCTCCCCGCAGTATCACAACACCCTCTGACTCCACTAGCTCGTGCTCCACAGACTATCATAGGCGGCTACCCATACCCGTCTCGAATATTCATTACAGACTCTGGAGGCAATCGTCATAACAGATGCCCACCCTTGCGAAGATCCACTCTCCCAAGTAATCTCCCTGGATGCCCATACTCGAAGGGCTATCACTAGTTCCATAGATACCTGATATACCACAAGTCGTCTCAACTCAAGATTCACGAATAACTTCGAAATAAAGATATCAATACCCGGATACCTTGGAACACCCCCACCGATCATCACAAGATCCTGCCACAACCACAGGTTTCCTGCCCCAAGCACCATATAGATGCAATAGTACATTCCCTCTGAACCCCATAACTAGATCTTCATTTTTCCCAAGTTGCAACTTCGGTGTATTCAATTTCCCAACTGCAATACGAAGAAACGCTAACGCTACGAAATACGCTGATAATTCTCCGAAACCCTTTTTCCCGCCACTCAAAACCCAAACAAGGATACGCATACCGACCCGGGAGTTGGCTGCCCAATCATTCTTTATCTACTTACCCCAACACTGACCAATACCATATTCCTGACTAATAAACACCTGTCGTGGAGATATTCATCCTTCTCAAACAAGTACTTCCCGCATTAACTCACTCCGACCCCTTTCCTCGATCACCGACATCTCTGGTCTCATGATTTCTTACCGCATATCTCTATACTCCACTTATAACTGCTCCTGACAAATCTCTGCTTTCTTACATACGGCACCCGGTTCTCCCCCACTTAGGGTTCAAACCGTCACCAAATAGCACACAACTATTCCATAACTATATTCTCCAGCAAAATCGCACCTGCCCCCTTACGGAAATGAATCGACTTCATATACTCTGAACCTCTGATGAACTCCTCAAGAACTTCCCGTCACGTCTGCCTCTAGTCGTTCCAAATATCTTACCAATCTAGTACCAACAAATCAACTGCTCAATAACATCCCTGGCTCATAGACTGAACCATAAAATCACCGTACCCCTCACCTCAACTCATCAACCAACGCTCCAACACCGGGATCACCCCACAAACAAGGACCCACTCCCATATTCAACACCCCATGGATAGAAAACTCTCTGCACCGCTAAACTCGACTGAACTCCCCGCTGATACCACTACCATACACCCGACTATACTCAATTAGGTATAGCGTGGCCCTCGACTATCTTAGTCCCAACTAACTATCTGCTCATGATAGATCACTGCCTCGCGGCACACATGTTACCTGATACTCTGGGGGAAATCATCATCAATGACGACCTGCAGGGTTTACCCCCTAAACCCAAAACCAAAACATCATGCTTCTCATATTCTCACACTTACATAATTAGTACCTCCCCGATCATAGGAGGTGACATCTCCTTTATCGACTGATCACTCAACTCAGATCGAGATTCTCCCTTCCACTGACTCCTTACTAGAATACTCTGAGGGACTCTCGATCTCCCTCTCAAGGGATGCCTCTTCGAACTTACTCGTGACCGAATAACCGGAGAACCACAAACATCATTCACTACGAACCATGGTACTCCTTCCACGACATCTCTTCTCAATATGCCCCGATGTATGGTACCCTAACCATGACATCACTCCCCAATTCGCTCTGATGTATGGTACCCGGACCATAACATCACTCCTCAATCTGCTCTGATGTATGGTACCCGAACCATAACATCACTCCTCAATCTGCCCTGATGTATGGTACCCGAACCATAACATCACTCCTCGATCCGCCCTGATGTATGGTACCCGAACCATAACATCACTCCTCGATCCGCTCTGATGTATGGTACGTAAACCATGACATCGCTCCTCAATCTGCTCTGATGTATGGTACCCGAACCATAACATCACTCCTCAATCTGCCCTGATGTATGGTACCCGAACCATAACATCACTCCTTGATCCGCTCCGATGTATGGTACGCAAACCATAACATCGCTTCTCAATCTGCTTTGATGTATGGTACTCGAACCATAACATCACTCCTCAACCTGCCCTGATGTATGGTACCCGAACCATAACATCACTCCTCGATCCGCTCCGATGTATGGTACTCAAACCATAACATCACTCCTCAATCTGCTCTTTAGAACCTTCAGAATACTCCCTGTATCAAGTATGGTTCCTCTGCTTTCAGTAGTACGGGCCCATACTACCTGCCACATCTACCCGTACTTTCCACACGGACCATCCCAGAGCTTCTAAATAGCTGCTCGACCTGCTCTTTCACCAATCCCATTACGCGTGCTCGCTCCCCAGCGAAATTCTCTATTCTACAAGTGCACTCATCTGGATAGGGTTATTCCCTAGGCTCTTCCGTCGTCCTCCCACTTCTTTGCTATCAGCTGCTGAAGAGCTCCTAATGATGCCAGCCATCTACCTCCTGAATATCGTCATATTCACTTGGTAGCTGACTCCCATCATCGAGAGTTCCACAAAGCACAAAGCAAGCAGCATTCGAGCATCGAAGGATACATAGGACTCCCTCTCTGTGATAACTCCACCTTCTCAGCTCATCCTCAAAAGTACCACCGAACTCTGTAACTCTACCCCTCATGGGTTCTAACTGGATACTCTCACTCATCACATACTTAAAACATAACACATATAACAATGAGTCCTAGGCTAAGGCATCACAAATCAGGCCACTCTAGTCCTAACATATGAAATACCTAGCCTGTCTCTAGCATGCAATAATATCTCATAAAGTGCATCATACATATCTCATAACACAAAAATAAGGGTATTTTGGGAAATCACCGTTCGGGCTCTGGCTGATTGTACACACTGCTCCTTCTTGCTTTCTCTTTGAACTCTTATTCACTTTTAGAAAATTATTTCTTTAAAAACTTTTCGTACTTCCTCAGTTTGAGTCCAGATTTACCCGAAGGCGCATCCGAATCCCTCAAACCAAGGCTCTGATACCAACTTGTAACACTGTAAATTTCAAGACAAATTTTTCATTTAAAATAATCATTTTACTCTTAGAAACACTTGTTTAAAATCTTATTCATAGTCGATTTACAAAACATAACTCCATTTTCACTTGCATAGAAAACCAAGATCCTCCAAAATATGACTCTTTCTCTGGTGTGTACAATCAAGCCGGTGCCGTCCCGTGATACTGAAAGAAACCTGTAAAACATCAAACAAAACACTGTAAGCACGAAGCTTAGTGAGTTCCCCAAAATACCACACATAACACATATTAGCCACTCGAGGCTATAACTCTGTGGGTCCATACACCCAAACTCTGTGAACCCTCAGGTTCTAACTCTGGGAACCTTCCGGTTCCAACTCTATAAACATGCACAACATAAATCACATAGAAATAATGCAGTACAACACATCACGTACATATAGCATACAAATACTCTAATCACATAACTCTGGTTACCTACTCAAGGTAAAGTATAGTGAGAAGACTCACCTGGCAAGCAGAAAGCGGATATCCCCACACTTGAATCTCGAACTCGCCACCGCCTAACACGTAAGGCAAATACTCTCATGAATATAACTCTCGAGGCTAGAATAAATCCTCTCATAACACCCTCTTATGGGTAAAAGACTATTTTACCTCTCTCTTGGCCCAAAGGCCACATCGCTATCCAAACCCTAAAACTCAACGGCCAACCCTTGGTCGAAATCAAAGTCCCCAGTCTAGGTCAACCCTTGACTGACTCTACTCGCCGAGTCAACCCTGTGACTCGTCGAGTTCCCATAATACGAACTTCCCCATATCGCGACTCAACTCGTCGAGTCACCACGAGACTCGCCGAGTCCCACAACTCTGAGTCCGCTCACACCCAACTCACCGAGTCATCCCTTGACTCACCGATTCTCGACTCAACCAGGAAATATTTGGGACTCTTCGTCAAGACTCTTCGAGTCCAAGAACAGACTCGCCGAGTCTACGGCTATCTTCAACCTACTCGCCGAGTTGTTCATACAACTCGCCGAGTTCCAGGCCATCTTCATCCAACTCGTCGAGTCCACCCATGTGACTCGCCGAGTACCGCCGGTCTGAATACATTCTGAAGCATTCCAGGCCATGCAACTGCTCCAAGACATAGATCTAGCCTCCTACCACTCATCCATCACGTAAAGTGGCAAACTTTACGTGAATCCAAAGAGATCTAAGCCGTTTGCACATTGGGGCTAGGGTTTGGGACATGCAAGCTTCACTAAACACTCCAACACAGGGACTTTCATGCTCTCTGATTCTTCTCCCTTCCAGATCTGAGGTAGCAACCTCAGATCTAACCTCTAGACTTCCCATTTCATCCATAGACAATTTCTCACAAACCCCAAAATGAAGAAACAACATAATCAACAGGTCAAAAACGAGATATTACCTCTAAGTGATGCCCCAACTGCAATGCAATTCGAATCCAAGCAAAGCCCCTTGCTCCAAGCCTTCAATCTTCCCAAAATTCCTTCAACCATTACTTCTCCAAGCTCCAATCCACTCAAAAATGGTGCTTCTCCGCGATTTAGGGTTTTCTGGGGCTCAAGGGGTGATAAAGACGCTGGGAGGAAGACATAATGATCATTATATAAGGCTCAACCCCGAGAATTAGGGTTTTCTCCACTCAGTGCCTACTCGCCGAGTCCAATACACTGACTCGCCGAGTCGGCCACTTAACACGCGACCAAGTCGCGACTCTACTCGCCGAGTCCACACATGGACTCGCCGAGTCGCTCTTTCCCAATTTACTCTTTTAGCCCTTCAACTCTACTCTTGATATTTCGGGATGTTACACACAAAGTGTAATTCATGGAATTACATCAATTCACTTTGCCTAAGTAACTAAGATTGGGAATTTGAAAAACATTTAGTTACTTTTGTACTTCATTATACTTATAATGGAAGGTTTCGTCCTATCCTACTCGTTCGGCTAACGACCCTCCACTAGTCAAGAGTGCGGTAGGTAAGAGTGGATACCCATTCAATCGCCATATTATATGCAATTTCCTTAAACACCCCTTATAGACCAGCTTCGTGAATGAGGCCTACTAACGGTAAGACTGATTTTTACTCATACATATATATAATGTTAGACTTTTAATGTTATATATAGTATAGGGTGTATTTTACACTTTGAAAATACTAGGTGGTCAAATTTAATAATTATACCTTTAATTCAATTAAATTTTAAACCAAAACTATTATGGATTTATTAAACCTCTTTTAATTATACACCTTAACTAATTAATAAAACCATAAGGGTGTGAATTGAACTTTTCAAAACATTACAAGGGTTTTAGAATTTAACATTCCTAATTAAACTTTTAATCAACTTTTAAATTCCAAAACTTGAGGGCAAGTTTTGAAACATTTCAAAAACATTAGGGTTTAGAATTTAAATATACATCAAAATTAAACTTTTAATCAAAATTTAAATTCCAAAACTTGAGGGCAAGTTTTGAAACATTTCAAAACATTAGGGTTTCAACTATTTAAATTTCAAAACAACAAAACTTTTGGGTTCAAATTTAAACTATAAAACCTAAAGGGGAAAATATGAAACTTTTCATAACAAGGATCAAATAACAAATAATCTAAATTAACATTTAATCACATAATTATCCATATTTGATTTATTTATTGATTTCTTGCAAAACAATTTACCAATTTAATCAAAATAATTAATCAATTATCACATAAGGAAACAAATATTTTATTAATTGATAAATATCATCAATTAGATCAAGAATATAGTCATATATATCATAAAATCGGATTTATATTGATCTAATATGATAAGGCAACTATCCTTAAGCAACAACAGCAAGAAATCCCGAAGTTTACTCCATCTGACGAGTTGACTCATCGAGTCAAGCATGGACTTGTCGAGTCAGCATGGACTCGACGAGTTCAGCTATGGAATCGGTGAGTCCAGCCCCCAGAAACACAAAAAACGAATTTTTCAAACATATAATGCATCAATACAATAGAAACCAGTCTAGGTTTTAATACCACTGATGGGTTTTGGTCATAAGAACATCCTATGTGCTCATACAAACCCTAATGCTTGGATCTAGGTTTCTCTATTGTACATGCAAGTTATCCAAGACTATAAACCCTAATTCTAACATATGAAAATCGATATTAACATTTAATTAGGTTTAAGATTATACCTTGATTGTTATGTAGCAATAACAATCTCAATTCCTCCTTGTATTGACTTTAGAAAGCTTAGAGTCACAAATATCACTCCTCTAATGGTTCACAAACACCATAAGCAAGAGGATGAAGAGGACAGAGGACAGAGGCTGCCCAAAACGTGTTCTAACCCTAGAAGAGAAGTTCCTCACGTTTTTTAGCCATAAGGGTTATATATATAGAGAGAGGCTATTAGGGTTATCTAACAAGGAAACCCTAATTTGGATGCTTAAGCCCTAAGCAACCCATGGATCCCCTTTCCTTAAGGCCTTGGATGATTTCTCATGGGTTTCCCCATAGAATTCGTCCACCCCTTAATATAAGGCAATCCATGGCCCAAATTGCAATTATCTTATAATTACAATTCCAGTCCCTTAAGTTTAATTAATCTCTTTTAGTCACAAAACTAATTACCAATTAATTATTGACTAATATTAATTAAACAATATGATTTCTCCTTTAATATATTATTCTCATAATATATTAATAAATCATATTTAATCTTTTCTCTCCATAATTCATCCTATCAAGTTACTTTGGTGAAGGCAACCCAAAAGGACCATGCACCATCGGGTCAAGTACATACCAAAATAGTTATGGACTTAGACACTAATCCAATAGTTTCGTCCAACATTGTCACGGGACGTATGGGACTGATCGGTCTTCCCTCGCTGCCGTTGGACGCCATTGATGTTTGCTCTCGTGCTTTTCGTTTGTGTTCTTTGTCTCACAAACGGATGACACCAAATGATGCGACCTTTCTCTGGTTTCTTCCGTGAACTTCTCACGATCGTCTAACTAACACTACAAGATCACAAGACAAGAGGTCGTTAGCCGCTTTCCGGGAGGAGCTCCCGGTAAAATGCTCCGACAGTCAAGTTAGAGGGTATTCTAGGGTTTGTGTGTGTATTCTCTCCAGAAAGCTTAGAGAACTTACCTCGTAGGTCTGAGAGCACATCCTTTTATACCTAGCGCTCCTGCCCGAGTCGTACCATACATAATCGCTTTTGGGGAGACAGGATCAGAGGCGTTGATAGGAGGGTCACGCGCCTTCAATCGTTAGAGCGCTCTCATTGGCTCAGACGATAATGCTCTGATCCTACTGCTTGTCTCCTGACCGTATCTTTTGTCCTGGAGTCAGGAGCGCCTCTTGGCGGGCGCGAGCGTTTCGCATGCGCTTCACTCCCGGGGACGCCAGCGGGCGCTGAGCCTGCTGGGCTGAGCTTAGTTGGCGTGCCCGGCTCTTGGGCTAGACGCGGTTCTGTTGTGCTTCCCTAGGCACGCCATCAACTCACAAAGCCCAAAAACCCCTTACAAGTCAAATATTGTTAGAGATTAAGGTCAAAGTCAAAGTCAACGTTCCGAGTTGACCCAACTCACTGAGTTGTCATTCAACTCGCCGAGTTTCTCCATTAGTCTACAAAGTCAGGAAGAACCCAATCCAACTCGTCGAGTTTAACCATAAACTCACCGAGTTCACTAGAAACCCAACATCTTAATTCATTAAGCCGACCTTAACGAAACTAAGAGTTTCACACTTCAGATCTTAACTAAAATGGCATCTAGAAGGGTAAAGTTTCCAACTTTACCCTTAAGAACCACCAAAATGGATTCAAAACCCAAATCCTAGGCTTAAAAGGGTAAGGACTTAATCATTAAGCACTATATCACCAAAAGCATAACCCCAAACTGTAGATCTGGCCCTAAAGGCTGAAAGGCTACGTAAAGTTTCCAGCTTTACACTCATGCATGACTAGGAGAAGAGCAAATGCTCAAAAGAAGTCATAAAAAGGACTTAATGAATGCATGAAGCCCTTAAGACCATAAAGTTGGCACTTTTATGCCAAAAGATCTCATGAAGATCATAGATCTAAAAGGATAACACTTGGGACGTCCTACATCCCCATCAACCACCCAAACATGGCTAAAAGCATACAAACTAACCCAAAAAGAGATCTAAGCAAATATTAAGAAAGGTTAGAGCTTTATACCCGAAATGTGTTGGAAATGGAGTAGAGAATCAAGATATGAAAGCTCCTACTTGAATCACCACCTTGCACCAAGCTTCACTTCATTCAATGAGCTTCAAACACACCAAAACACACCCACAATGAGCTCACAACACTCAAGGAGGCTCTATGGTTTCAAGATTAAATTTAGGGTTTATGGAGGCTGAGAATGAGGCCAACACCTGGGACTTAAGGTGTTTAAATAGGGTGCAAAACCTTAAAATTAGGGTTTCCTTCCTAACGGCTAACTCGTTGGGTTGAGGCACCTCAACTCGTCGAGTTGACTCATTAAACTTCGTGGCCAACACAACTTTAACACGTCGAGTTGAGGCTTCCAACTCGACGAGTCCTCCAAAAAAAAAAAAATTTGGAAATAAATTCATACCAGAAACCAGACATTACAAATTCATACTATCTACGGTAAATCCATACTGATAGTTGTTGTTAGAATGTTCTTTCCCTTTTCGGCAAAAAGCCCCTTTCAAATTTATGAACCATATATATATATATATATATATATATATATATATATATATATATATATATATATATATATATATAGAGAGAGAGAGAGAGAGAGAGAGAGAGAGGTTCGGTGTTTAAAGTAATTATTGTGTTATCGTATGCATAAATGTGGGCAATCAAAATTTAAAAAAAAATTAATTTAATAAATAAATAAGGGTAATTTAGTAATATGATTAACAACTTCCAAAAATAACCTCTATAATCATGGTATTGACTTTTAACCATAATTTCTCCAGGTTTTATATATATTTTTTAAACGGCAACGTACTCCAATACCAATACCCCACCATCGCCCCTAATTCACCATCCTTCCAACGAAAAGATTCCGATTACGAACCCTAAGCCCTCTTCCGATCTACACTTCTTACTTCCTTTGATCCATCGATTTTTGTTCAAAGCAATCAACCAACTTCTACCAATCAGGTTAGCTTACTCTCTTCTCTTTAGTCAACGTTTGTTTCTCTTTCGATGATCCATTTTTGTCCAGTTCGAGTTTCTCTGTTGGTTACGAGGTTTATTGCTTTACTTGTTTGATTGAATTATTTTTCTTTCGAGCTTCGTATTCGAGTTAATCGATGCTTGGTTAGATTCGATTTTTGATATAATGAAGTAACATGAAGCTCTGTTCAAGTTAATTTTCACTTAGGGTTTTTTCCTTCCGTTTTTGTTTGTCATAGGAATCGATAACTCAGCTTTATAATTCCAATTCAAGTGGAATTTGGGGGTTTTGAGTGATATGGAGATCATCTGTGTTTCTTTCAAATGGACTGATTCAAATGGTCTGATTCATATTTCATTTTTTTTTTCTGATTTAACACTTCATTTATGTGGACAGTGCAGGATCTTAACAAGGTTGAATTTTGAAAAGGTATCAAGTATGTTTATGTAGATGATTCAATTGATGATATTGGTGAGATTCCAATTCTATTGGAATGGAATCATGTATTCCAATTATGTTGGAATGGAATCATGAATTCTAATTCTGTTGGAATCACAGAAGTTGATGCTTAAAGAACGGACCACAAAATTGAAACGGACCACATTATTCAATTAGAATGTATTAGTCGTTGTAATTCTTAACAATTGTTATTTGTATTCTATAAGAAATAATGTATTTTTTGTTTTTATTCTTCAATTGATTATTCAAAAATTAGTTATTCTACAAGAAGTTCTTAAAGTCATGATCAAGAAATAGGTTCAAGAATATTTTTATTATTGAGTAAATAATTAAATAAATAAACATATTCTGTCAAAATGTCCGAATTAAAATAGTTATAAT